>NC_091988.1:92531476-92840951 GCF_044704955.1 Pristiophorus japonicus
GCAGAGGGTCATCATTTCAAACGTCCCGCCCTTTGTTCCCGCTGCGCTCCTCCTCCCTCACCTACACCAACTGGGGGAGGTAAGGTCGGGGATCAACCCCATACCGCTCGGCCTCAGGGAGAACAGCTTGCGTCATGTGTTTTCCTTCCGCCGCCAGCTCTTTGTCCGGCTGGCGCGGGAAGAGACGACAGAGGGCAATTTTAATGGAATGCACGAAGGGACTGCCTACCGCGTCTTTTGGACGGCGTGCGGTGCCATGCCTGCAGGGAGGTGGGGCACGTTCGCAAGAACTGCCCCGCCTCCAAAGCCGCCAAACCACCGAGGGCGGACAAGGCTGGCGCCGCCGCCACCCCTCCCCCTAGTAGCGTCCGCGTGCCGGGAGCTGTGGGTGCGCGGGCATCGTCGGGGGCCTTTGTTTTCACGGCCTCCGGCGGGGGGGGGAGGGAGAGCGTCCGGCCGGAAAGAAGGCGCAGAAGAAGGCGAAACACCTAGAGGCGGGTCCCCTTAGTGCGCCAGACAAGCTGTTCACCGCGCTCGGCCTAACCCCGTCACCGGCGAGCGAGGGGTGCCCTGAGCCCGTGCCCGAGCCCTTGACTAATACCGCAGAGGGGCTCGGGCGCGGGCAAGATAAGAAAAAGGGGGGAGTGGAGCGGGAGGCCTCGGCAGACACGGGTGTCTCCCTGTCTCCGTGCCCCCCCAGGAAAAAAAGGAGGCGCCGCTCCAATGAGGCGGGGGGGAACAACATCCCTCCGCGGAGGAGTCGGTGCCCGCCGCGTGTCCCGCGTCCCCCACCGGCGCCCCCAAACTGCGCCGTAGGCACGAGGAATCTGTCCCCGGGGAGGGTGAGGCAGTCGAGGCTGCCCAGCCGCTGCCTCCCGGGGATGGCATGAAAGATCTGCCTGTCGTGGGGGGCGTGGGGCCAGCGGAGAAATGCGTAGCCGCCGGGTCGAGCGTCCCGGGGACTGAGGCGGGCGGGGCCGAAAAGGCCGAACCTGAGCCCGCCCAGCCAATACCCAACTTCCCCCGGGATTTGCTCGACTCGGCAGAAATACAAAGTATTAGCACTTTTAATGAATCTGTACACGCTGGGCCGGGGGGTGGCGGCGGGGAGGGGGAGGAACACCCACCCTCGCCCCCTACTTTGGAGCTGGAGCGCTTGGAGGGCCTGGGGATTTTCTATGGCCGGGTCTCTCCTTGTTCCCCGGTTCCTGGGGCGGAGGAGGAACCCCTTCCGCTGTCGCTTCCCGACCCAGCACCAATTCTAAAAGAGCCCAATGGGGACTCCTCTGCCGACGATCCTGGGGGTGGGATCGGGGCAGAGCCAGGGCCGGATGGAGCGGCCGGGCCGTTTGCCGTACCTCGTGCGGTCGACGGGCCGGCTGCTAGCGGCGACCTCCCGGAGGAGGACGTGGACTCGGTGGAGGACGCGGGTGAAGATCTCGAGTCCATCGCCAGTGAGGCCGTGGATCTCCTCGTGCCCGCCGCTGAGTCCCCCCTCATTCCCGTAGAGGATCTCCGGGACTTTTTGGTCGAGAGCCAGGGTCGCCGCAACCGAGCCCATCTGGCCCGGGAAAGATGGTCCGAGCCGGGGCTGCTCATCGCTTCCGTCCGCGTCGCCGCTAAAACCATGGCCGCGGGCGGGCCCTTATCAAGGGCGCAAGGCCTTGAGCTGCGCCAGCTCAAAAAGTTCCTCGCTGGGCTACTGAAGGAGTGGAGGTCAACAAAAGACTCCGCTCCCTCCCCCACAATAGGTTAGGTAGAGGTTGCACTATGCTTTTGCCATGAAGATAACCATAGCCAGCCTCAACATCAACGGCGGCAGAGAGGCACGTCGTAGATTTGACAATTTTTCGCTCCTGCGGGAGGGGAAATATGCGGTGTGCTTCCTGCAAGAACCCACACCGTTCCGGGAGGCGAAGCCACGTGGCTCCTGGAATGGCAAGGAGAGGTCCGCATGAGCCACTTCACCGCCACTTCTAGTGGGGTGGCCATCTTGCTGGCCCGCATTTTCAGCCGGAGATCTTGGGGGTCGAGGAGCCCATGCCAGGCCGCTTGCTGCACGTAACGGTTCGCCTGGGGGACGTGCCGCTCCATCTCGTGAACGTGTACGCCCCTCAGCCCGGCCCGCAGCAAGCGCGCTTCTTCGAAGAAGTGTCCGCTCTTTTTGGCTCCGTCGACGTCGGCGACTGCATTGTCCTCGGGGGGGATTTTAACTGCACCCTCGAGGCGAGGGACCGCTCCGGTGCCCTGAAGAGCATGACGGCGATGGAGAAGTTGAGCGACCTGGTCGGGTCCTTCGACTTGGTGGACGTCTGGCGAAATCTCCACCCCGACTCCAGCGCCTTTACTTGGGTGAGGCCTGGAGTAGGATGGTCCAGAGTCGACCGCCTTTACGTGTCTCGGGCGTACCTGCGTCCCGGCGGCCTCCATGCGGCCAGTGCCGTGTTCGGACCACCACCTGGTGTGGGCGGAGCTCGCTTCGCTCCGCGCGAGGACGGGGTCCGCGTACTGGCACTTTAACAACCAGCTGCCGGAGGACGAGTGGTTCCAGGACTCGTTCCGTCGATTCTGGGCCGACTGGAGAAGGAAGCAGGGGGGCTTCCCCTCCTTGAGGCTATGGTGGGACGTGGGCAAGGCTCACGTCCGCGTCTTCTGTCAAGAGTACGCGAGGGGGTCGACCAAGAGGCGGGCGGCCGGAGTCGGGCGCCTAGAAAAAGAGGTGCTCGACCTGGAATCCCGTCTCGGTCAAGTCGTCGAGGACCCGGCCCTGCGGACGGTGTACGAAGCTAAGAAGGCCGCGCTGAAGGACCTGCAGCTCGTCGGGTCCCGAGGCGCGTTCGTGAGGTCGCGGATCCGGTTCCTGCGGGATCTGGACCGCGGCTACCCCTTCTTCGACTCGCTGGAAAAAAGGCAGAGTGTCCGTAAGCAGCTCTTGACGCTGTTGGCCGACGACGGCTCTCTCGTCTCGGATCCGGAGGGCGTCAACAACAGGGCCCGAGAATATTACGGGGCTCTGTTCTCTCTGGATCCGTCCAGCGAGGAAGCGCGTGGAGTTTTGTGGGAGGACCTGCTGAAAGTCAGCCCGGAGGGCGGTGAAAATTTGGAAGCTCCGCTAAGCCTGGCGGAGCTGACCGGTGCCCTCGCCCGGCTCTCGAGGGGAAAATCCCCGGGGCTGGACGGGCTGACCGCGGAGTTCCACAGGGCGTTCTGGGACGTCCTGGGGAGCGACTACGCGCGGGTCCTGGGGGAAAGTCTGGCGACCGGGGAGATGCCCCTCTCTTGGCGCAGGGCAGTCATCGTCCTGCTGTCTAAGAAGGGCGATCTCCGCCTCCTTAAGAACTGGCGCCAGGTCTCCCTCCTCAGCACGGACTACAAAATCTTCGCCAGGGCGATGTCTGCTCGCCTTGGTGCCGTGCTGGACCACATGATCCACCCCGACCAGTCCTACACGGTCCCGGGCCGGACAATCCACGATAACATCCATCTGGTCCGGGACCTCATCCATCATTCCCAGGAGGCTGGTCTGTCGGTCGCCTTCCTATCTCTCGACCAAGAGAAGGCGTTCGACAGGGTGGATCACGACTATCTGCTCGGAACTCTGCGCGCTTTCGGGTTCGGGACGCATTTCGTCGCCCGGATCCGACTTTTGTACGCCGCCGCGGAGTGTCTGATTAAGGTTAACGGGTCCTTGACGGCGCCCCTTCGCTTTAGGAGAGGGGTGCGCCAGGGATGCCCCATGTCCGGCCAGTTATATGCCATCTGCGTGGAGCCTTTCCTGCGCCTCTTGCGGACGAGGTTGACGGGACTGGCTCTGCAAGGGCCGGGCGTGGAGGTCGTCCTCTCGGCTTACGCCGATGACTTGCTCCTCGCGGTAGAGGATCCCGCTGACCTGCGGAGGATGCGTGAGTGCCAGGAGATTTACTCGGCTGCATCCTCCGCCAGAATCAACTGGGAAAAATGTTCCGGACTCCTGGTGGGTCAGTGGCGGTGGACTCCCTGCCGGAGGAGCTCAGGCCTTTTGCCTGGAGCACGACCCATCTCCTCTATCTGGGAGTCTACTTTAGCCCCGACGAGGAAGCCTGGCCGGCGAACTGGCAGGAGCTGGAGGCCAAGGTCGCCGCTCGCCTAGGGCGCTGGACAGGACTGCTCCGAGTGCTGTCCTACAGGGGTCGAGCGCTAGTCATAAACCAGCTGGTGGCCGCAATGTTGTGGTACCGGCAGGTCACTTTGACCCCTCCCCCTGCGTTTGTCGCCAAGATACAGAAGAAGCTGGTGGACTTCTTCTGGAACAACAGGAAGCACTGGGTCTCTGCCGCGGTCTTGAGTCTCCCGCTTGAGGAAGGCGGTCAGTCGTTGGTGTGCGTCAGCGCCCAGCTCACGACTTTCCGTTTTCAAACCCTGCAGAGATACCTTTACGTCGAGCCCCCTCCTAGGTGGTGTGCTCTGGTGACGTATTTCTTCCGCCAGCAGCGCGACCTCAATTACGACACGCAGCTCCTGTTTGTGAACTTGGGGGGTGTCAGGACCGCCCTCCAGGAGCTGCCTGTCTTTTACAAGGAACTCATCAGGGTCTGGAACAAAGTCTCCACCAAGCGCAGCTCTCCGCCGGCTGGAGTGGCGGCTGTCCTGCAGGAGCCGCTGCTCGGGAATCCGTACCTCCACGACCGAGGTTTTATGTGGCGCTCGGAAGAGAGGGCTGTGGCTGGTGAGGTGACCAGGGTCAGGGACCTGCTCGATGGCGGAGGAGCGGGCTGGATGGCGCCAGGCACGCTGGCGCGGCGCCTAAATTCAGCCAACGTCTGCCGCGCGGCCGAAGCCATCGAGTCGCTAAAAACAGCTTTGGGCCCTGACTCTGTTAGGTGCATCGAGGAGGCTCAAGCACGTGGGGAGATCCCGTCCGAACTGACCCCCGTCCGGACGGAATTCCTCATCGGCGCCAAACCCCGGAACCTCCCTCGGGAGCCGGCGCCTCACAACTTGAGCCGCCTCGAGGAAATCCCCTCCGTGCCTTTCAGTTCCGCGCGGAGGGGTTTCCTGTACGGGCTGCTCCTGCACACTCTCAACTTTGCCATCCTCGCCGGCCGTCCGGACACGCCATGGCGTACCATCTTGCCGTCCGGAGGAGGCGGGGGTCCCCGATGGAGGGCACTCTATGCGGGAGTCCTCCCATTATTCATCGGGGACTTGGCCTGGAGGGTGGTGCACGGAGCAGCGCCGTGCAACAAATTTGTAAGTTGGTTCACGGACTCCCAGGCCGCCTGCAATTTCTGCGGTGTGGAAGAGTCCGTGTTCCATGTTTTTATGGAATGCACGAGGTTGCAGCCCCTGTTTTATTATTTAAAGGGGCTGCTCCTGAAATTCTGGCTGCATTTCAGTCCCACTCTCCTGATCTTTGGGCACTCTGTGCGGAGGGGAGCGGGTAGGTCCGAGGGCCTCCTCGTAGGACTGCTCCTGGGCACGGCCAAGGGTGCCATCAGCCGGTCCAGGCAGCGGGCGGTCGAGGGGGTCGTTCAACCTGACTGCCTGCCTCTCTTCCGTGCGTACATCCGCGCCAGGGTGTCCTTGGAGATGGAGCACGTGGTGTCCACCGGTACGCTCGCGGCCTTCCGCGAGAGGTGGGCACCGGAGGGACTGGAGTGCATCATCACGCCCGGCAACCAAATTTTAATTTGATTTTACGTTTTAAAGTTTAATTTGTTTTAATTGCCGGTGCTTTTAGTGTCCCCCTCCCCTTTTATAGAGGGCACTGGAGGAAAAAATTTGATTTTAGAGCCCCCAAAAAAAAAAGAAAAACACAAAAAATAACACAAAAAAGAAAAAAAGGGGCCTTGTAAATGTCTGGTGTGTCATCCAGGTCGGGTGGCACCGATTAATGTTTTATGTTTTTCAGATAAACTCCAAAAAGAGTTTCATGCACAAGGACCCCCAGGTCCCTCTGTACCTCAACATGTTGTAATTTCTCCCCATTCAAATAATATTCCCTTTTACTGTTTTTTTTCCCCAAGGTGGATGACCTCACACTTTCCGACATTGTATTCCATCTGCCAAACCTTAGCCCATTCGCTTAAACTATCCAAATCTCTTTGCAGCCTCTCTGTGTCCTCTACACAACCCGCTTTCCCACTAATCTTTGTGTCATCTGAAAATTTTGTTACACTACACTCTGTCCCCTCTTCCAGGTCATCTATGTATATTGTAAACAGTTGTGGTCCCAGCACCGATCCCTGTGGCACACCACTAACCACCGATTTCCAACCCGAAAAGGACCCATTTATCCCGACTCTCTGCTTTCTGTTCGCCAGCCAATTCTCTATCCATGCTAATACATTTCCTCTGACTCCGCGTACCTCTATCTTCTGCAGTAACCTTTTGTGTGGCACCTTATCGAATGCCTTTTGGAAATCTAAATACACCACATCCATCGGTACACCTCTATCCACCATGCCTGTTATATCCTCAAAGAATTCCAGTAAATTAGTTAAACATGATTTTCCACTTCATGAATCCAGCTGCGTCTGCTTGATTGCACTATTCCTATCTAGATGTCCCGCTATTTCTTCCTTAATGATAGTTTCAAGCATTTTCCCCACTACAGATGTTAAACTAACCGGCCTATAGTTACCTGCCTTTTGTCTGCCCCCTTTTTTAAACAGAGGCGTTACATTAGCTGCTTTCCAATCTGTTGGTACCTCCCCAGAGTCCAGAGAATTTTGGTAGATTCTAATGAATGCATCTGCTATAACTTCCGCCATCTCTTTTAATACCCTGGGATGCATTTCATCAGGACCAGGGGACTTGTCTACCTTGAATCCCATTAGCCTGTCCAGCACTACCCCCCTAGTGATAGTGGCCCCTCTCCTTCCTTTCTTAAATAGCGGGCTTACATTTGCTATCTTCCAATCCGCGGGAACCATTCTAGATTCGATGGAATTTTGGAAGATGACAACCAATGCACTATCTCACTAGCCAACTCTTTCAAAACCCTAGGATGTAGGCCATCAGGTCCAGGGGATTTATCGGCTTTCAGTTCCATTAAGTTCTTCAGTACTATTTTTTTACTAATGCTAATTTCTTTCAGTTCCTCATTCTCACTAGACCCTTGGTTCTCCACTATTTCCGGGAGGTTTTTCTTGTCTTCTTCTGTGAAGACAGACACAAAACATTTGTTTAATTTCTCTGTCATTTCCTTAATCCCCAGTTCTACCCAGTGTCCAGGCCAACATTTATGCCAAAACCGATTATCTGGTCATTATCTCATTGCTGTTTGTGGGACATTGCTGTGCTACATTACAACAGTGACAACACTTCAAATGTTTTTCATTGCCTATAAATCACACTTGATCGTCCTGAGGTTATGAAAAACACTATATAAATGCAATTCTTTTATCCCTTTTTATTTCACTACCTTTGCTGTTAGTTAGGTTCACTTCTTTTAACATTTTGTTTCCTGAATTTCCCATTTTCATTTTATTCTTCATTTGAAACTCTAATCATTTCTTCCTGAACTCTCTACTCAGCTGAAAAACTTGTCTTGACCCCATGCACTCCTAATCCCTTAATCTTAAATACTTCTACCAAATCCCACCCCAGGTCGCCAACCCGGACTAAGAAACAACAGGTCTCGAATTTGCAACCCCGGGTCGTTTTCGCGGTAACAGGCCCAGGCTGACAGTCACCATCTTTGTAAAGGAAAGCCTTACATCGCGGGCTGCCCCGTCCTGTGTGAGAACACCACCCTGGCGGAGGTGCAGCAAATGAGGGAACGGGGCCCGGAAGAGCCGAGGGCCCAGGGGCAGCACGGACCAGCCCACACTGTGATATGTGTGCGCACTAGGTCCGTGGAGCAGAGTAGGTCTCCAGTCGTCCTGGTTAACCCTTGTCATTGGATAAAGGCCTAGCTCTGTCAAGCCCGTGTGGTGGCTGATGTCCAACAGTCACCACACGTTTAAAAAAAAAAAAATTCCCGCACAGGCATCTTCCACCCCCTCAACTGGAGTTCAGGACTGGAACATCGGGTTCTTCATTGAAACATCTGTGAACTCATGGAAGCAAGTCATCCTCGTTCGAGGGACCGCCTATGATGATGATGAGTCTCTTTGAGAGAACAGTCCCAGTGTAGCTAAACTCTCCTCACAGTTCTATCCCCTTGGTCCTGGAATTAATCCAGTAATTAACTAAAAGGAAGAAATAAAGACCTGCATTTCAATAGCTCCTTTCACACTCTGTTTAACATCTCATCCGAAGGGCGGCAGCTCTGACAGTGCAGCACTCCCTCAGTACTTTACTGGAACACCGGCCTAGATTTTGTGCTCCAGTCTCTGGAGTGGGACTTGAACACACAACCTTCTGACTCAGAGGCAAGAGTGCTACCTGCTGAGCCACAGCTGACTCATTAATTATAGGGTTAGTGTGTACAGATATTTTCTCTTAAGCTTTTGAAATGATAAATTGTCTCCATCTTTGTGTGTGTGTGACTGTCTGTCTGTGTGTGCATGCATTTCTGATTGTGTGTCTCCCTTTTTCTGCCTCCCTCTCTTTCTCTTTCATACATACACAAACTAACAACTTCCTCTGGTTACCCAACATAAATCTGGCCAAGTGATTAAAAAAAGACAAGCCTGGCCACATGAACAGCTGCACATCTGTCTTGTCATGTAACAAATAAAATTAAGTAGGTGTACAGGAAGGAGAAGAATCGCAGAGTCGTACAGCACAGAAGGAGGTTACTCGTCCCATCGTGCCTGTGCTCGCTCTTTGAAAGACCTGTCTAATTTAGACCCATGCCCCAGCTTTTTCCCCATAACCCTGCAAAGACGCCTTTTTCCAAAAGACAGCACCTCCGACAGTGCAGCACACTATCAGCACTACACTGGAGTGTCAGCCTTGATTTTTGTGCTCAAGTCCCTGGAGTGGGACTTGAACCCACAACCTTCTAACTTAGCGGCGAGAGTGCTGCTCACTGAGCCACAGCTGGCACATATGCTGACACGTGTGCCCTATGCTTTCTTAACCGCCTTATCAACTTGCCCTTCCACCTTCAATGATTTGTGAATATGCACTCCCAGGTCCCTCTCTGCTCTTGCACCCCCCTCAAAATAGTAGCAACTAGATTATACTGGATCTCCATGTTGTTGTTCCCAAAGTGCATCACTCACATTTAGCCACATTAAATTGCAACTGACGTGTCTGCTCATTTCACCAGTCCG
Organism: Pristiophorus japonicus; assembly: GCF_044704955.1. NCBI lineage: Eukaryota > Metazoa > Chordata > Chondrichthyes > Pristiophoridae > Pristiophorus > Pristiophorus japonicus. The sequence goes on from NC_091988.1 coordinate 92,540,683, forward strand.
TCTATGTCCTCCTGAAGTCACCTACTATTCTCCTCACTAAGTCCTACTTTGCTAAGTTTTGTATCATGCGGAATTGCCCTCCTTATACCCAAGTCCAGGTCATTTATATATAACAAGAATAGCAATTGTCCTAATACATAACCCTGCGGAACCCCACTAACATAATAAAACATCCCAAGGCGCTTCACAGGAGTATTATGAGACAAAAAAATTTGACACCGAGCCACATAAGGAGAAATTAGGGCAGGTGACCAAAAGCTTGGTCAAAGAGGTAGGTTTTAAGGAGAGTCTTAAAGGAGGAAAGTGAGGTAGAGAGGTGGAGAGGTTTAGGCAGGTAGTTCCAGAGCTTGGGGCCTAGGCAACAGAAGGCACGGCCACCGATGGTTGAGCGATTATAATCAGAGATGCTCAAGAGGGCAGAATTAGAGGAGCACAGACATCCCGGGGTTGCGAGGCTGGAGAAGATTACAGAGATAAGGAGGGGCGAGGCCATGGAGGGATTTGAAAACAAGGATGAGAATTTTGAGATCGAGGCATTGCTTAACCGGGAGCCAATGTAGGTCAACGAGCACAGGGGTGGAGCTAAATTGTAGAACAGGTGGAAATCTGTTCAACCTCCGCCGCCTCCAGGCCAGATCCAAGGTCGTCCCATCCTATCATCGAACTACGGTAAGCAGGTGACGGAGGTCGAAATCCAAACCATCATCAACACCTTCACCGAGGTGTACGAGAGCTTGGTCTTTACGCTAAACATCTGTAAGACAAAGGTCCTCTACCAACCTGATCCTGCCACACGGCACTGCCCCCCCCCCCCCCCATTATCAAAATCCACGACGATGCCTTGGACAACGTGGCCCATTTTCCATACCTCGGGAGCCTACAAGAGCAGACATTGATGATGAGGTCCAACACCGGCTTCATTGCGCCAGCGCAGCCTTCAGTTGCCTGAGGGAGAAAGGTTCGAAGACCAGGACCGCCACCAAGCTCATGGTCTACAGGGTAGTAGTAATACCTGCCCTCCTATATGGCTCAGGACTATATACAGCAGACACCTCGAAGCGCTGCCTCCGCAAGATCCTGCAAATCCATTGCAGGACAGATGCACTAACATCAGTGTTCTCGCTCAGGTCAAGATCCCCAACATCGAAGCACTGACCACGCTCAATCAGCTCCATTGGGTGGGCCACATCGTCCGCATGCCCGACACGAGACTCCCAAAACAAGCACTCTATGCGGAGCTGTGACATGGCAAGCGAGCCCCAGGTGAGCAGAAGCAACGCTTCAAGGACACCCTCAAAGCCTCCTTGATAAAGTGCAACATCCCCACTGGCCCAAGATAGCACAAACTGGAGGAAGAGCATCCGTGAGGGCACTGAGCACTTCGAGCCCCATCGCCAAGAACAAGCAGAAACCAAACGTAGACAGCAGAAGGAGCGTGCATCAACCCAGGCTCCCTGACCACTTTTTCTTTCAATGATTGTCTGTCCCACCTGTGACCGAGACTATAGGTCCCGCATTGGACTGTACAGTCATCTGAGAACTCACTTTGAGTGGAGGCAAGTCATCCTCGACTCCGAGGGACTGCCTATGATGATGATGATAATGATGATGATGGGTGAACGGGACTTGGTGCGAGTTAGGACATGGGCAGCCGAGTTTAGATGACCTCAAGTTTACGTAGGGTAGAATATGGGAGACCAGCCAGGAGTGGGTTGAAATAGTCAAGTTTAGAGGTAACAAAGGCATGGATGAGGGTTTCAGCAGTGGATAAGCTGAGGCAAGGGCGGAGATGGGCGATGTTACGGAGGTGGAAATAGGCAGTATTAGTTATGCTATGGCTATGTAGTTGAAACCTCATTTCAGGGTCAAATACGACACCAAGGTTGCAAACAGTGTGGTTCGGCCTCAGACAGATGTTTGAGGGATGGAGTCAGTGGCTAGGGAATGGAGTTTGTGGCGGGGACCGAAAACAATGGCTTTTGTCTTCCCAATATTGGGGAAAATTTCTGCTCATCCAGAACTTGATGTCGGACAAGCAGTCTGACAATTTAGAGACCGCGGAGAGTTCGAGAGAAGTGGTAGTGAGGTAGAGCTGGGTGTCATCAGCGTACATGTGGAAACTGATGCTGCGTTTCCGGATGATGTCGCCAAGGGCCAACATGTAGATGAGAAATAGGAGGCGGCCAAGGATAGATCCTTGGGGGACACCAGAGGTAGCGATGCAGGGGCAGGAAGAGAATCTGGCTATAATTATATAGATAAGAATGGAACCAGGTGAGTTCAGTCCCACCCAGCTGGACAACGATGGAGAGGCGTTGGAGAAGGATAGAGTGGTCAACCGTGTCAAAGGCTGCCAACAAGTCAAGAAGGACGAGGAGGGATAGTTTGCCTTTGTCACAGTCACAAAGGATGTCATTTGTGACTTTGTTGAGAGCCGTTTCAGTACTGTGGCAGGTGCAGAAACCTGATTGGAGGGATTCAGACATGGAATTGCAGGAAAGATGGGCACGAATTTGGGAGGCGACAACACATTCAAGGACTTCAAAGAGAAAAGGGAGGTTGGAGATGGGGCGGTAGTTTGCAAGGACGGAGGGATCGAGGGTTGGTTTTTTGAGGAGAGGGGTGATGACGGCAGATTTGAGGGAGAAGGGGACAGTACCTTAGGAGAGAGAACCATTAAAAATTTCAGCTAACATGGGATCCAGAAAAGGAAGTTGGGTGGTCAGCAGTTTGGTGGGACTAGGGTCACGGGAGCAGGAAGTGGTCCTTATGGACAAGATGAGCTTATAGAGGTCATGAGGGAAGATCGGAGAGAAACTGGAGGAGTGAGGTTAGGGCTAGGACAAGGGGGATGCTTAGAGGAAGTTTGGCCCGGTGGACTAGGGGAAGGAACGGAAGTGGCAGAGGTGGCCAAATGGATGGTCTCAATCTTATAAAGACACACTTATTGGAAGTGTGGGTGGAGACTAGGGAGAAGGGTTTAAGAAGATGGTTAGCAATGGCGAATAGAAGCCGGGGTTTATCTTTGTTCCTTATTAACCCATGCTTCTCCAAGTGAGAACATAATTTGTCCTTGACAGTGGTCTCTAGTAGTTTTTCCATTGACCTTAGACTGATTGGCCTGTAGTTACCAGGTTCATCCCTCTGCCCTTTTTTGAACGGGGGTGTAACCAACGTTCCCTCTAAGCTGCGCATCTGTCTGCCGTTGCCACGTAACTCGGAACCAGCTCTTCAAAGGTGACATTTTGCGCATGATCGAAACTTTGGATGGGTCACATGGCCTGTTAAAGGGGTCATGCACCCAAAAATAAATTAGGGGGAACATTGGGTGTAACATTTGCAATCCTCCAGTCCTGCGGCACCACTCCCATATCCAAGGAGGATTGAACGATTGTGGTCAGACCACCTTCTATCTCCACCCGAGCTTCCCTCAGCAACCTAGGATTGGTTGACATCTGGACTGGGTGACTTGTTAACTTTGAGTGATGCTAGCCTACTTAGCACCTCCTTTCTATCTCTTTCTTACCTAATATGTCTACTCCCCCCTACTCTACTGAAACATTAACTTCATCGTCTTATTTTGTGAAGATGGAGGCAAAGTACTCACTCAGTACCTCAGTCATGCCCTCTGCCTCCACACAAGATGACTTCCTTTTTGGTCCCTAATTGGTCCCACCATTCCTTTACCTACATTTTTAGTTTTCATATGTTTATAAAAGATTTTTGGATCACCTTTTATGTTGCCCAATAATCTTTTCTCATATTCTCTCTTTGCTCCTCTTGTATCCCTTTTCAATTTCCCCCTGCACTCTCTGTACTCTGCCAGTTTTTGTTTATTCAGTACCTAACATTTGTCATAAACCCCCCCTCCCGTTCTGTTTAATTTAACCTCTACTTCCTTTGTCATTTAGGGAGCTCTAGCTTCGGATGCCCCATCTATACCCCTCATGGGAGTATGCTTGGTTTGTACCTGACCTATCTCCACCTTGAAGGCCTACCATTGCTGATTCACTGTTTTCTTGGCCAATCTTGGTTTCCCATCCACCTGTGCTAGATCCCTTTGCAAATTACTGAAATTGGCTCTCTTCCAGTTGGGTATTTTCACCATTGCTTTTTCTTTTTCCCTTTCCGTAACTACTTTAAACCTAATTATATTATGATCACTATTGCCCAGATGCGCTCTCATTGCAACACACTCCACTTGCTCTGCTTCATTCCCTCGCACTAGAACCAACACTGCTTCCTTCCTCATTGGGCTAGAAACATAGTCATTATGAAAGTTCTCCTGTATATATTTTAGGAATTCTTCACCCTCCTTACACTCTTTCCCCCCCCCCCCCCTCGCCCCCACCCCCAGTCTATATTAGGGTACTTGAAGTCCCCTACTGTTACTGCTCTATTATTTTTACATTTCTCTGAAATTTGCCTGCAGGTTTGCTCTGCTCTCTCCTTCTCACTATTTGGGAGTCTATAATAAACACCCAGCAATGTAACAGTTCCTTTTATGTTCCTTAACTTTAAGCAAATAGATTCAGCCTTTGAACCCTCTGTAGACTGTAACATTAGTCTTGATCAATACTGCCACCAATTCCCCCCCCCCCCCTTTCTTTTTTCCTTTCTTATCCCTCCTGAATATATTGTAACCAGGAATGTTTAGTTTCCATTCCTGACCATATTTATGCCAGGTCTCCGTTATAGCCATAACCCCATGTAGCAACTTGTGCCTGCATCTCATCAACCTTGCTTGGAACACTCCTCTCACTAACACACGTACTTTCTAAAGCCAAGAGGGTCTATATCTTCCACACTGGGTTTGACTGCACATTCTTCTCTTCACATGACTGACAACGCAGAAGTTGTGCAGGACTTGTGCAGCCCCTCCCTCTTCCCCCACAGCTACCTCATACTCCACTCCCAAGGATTTCAGCCATATTATGTATTAGCAAAAAAAACTCCCACTTTCTCCAAAAAAAGAGAGGGAAGTAAATTAAAAGATCCAAGCAAAAATTCCCTGCGCTTGCAGCTGCTCCTGTGGCGTGGGATCAATTTAACAACGTTCAGTTTCACATAAGACCCACCTCCGCCCATGTGGTGAAGTGTTGTGTATGATGGATGGCAGGGAAAATTGGTGAGAAGCTGCAAAACCTCATTTTGGATCCCGGGGGCTGTTGAGCGGGCACAGCAGCATGAGTCAAAATGAGACCTTCACAGCTGCATGGTGACTTCCTTCATGAGCTAGGAGCTTCGTGGTGATGGCATTTCAGCCCCAACAGCCGTAGAGTGAGCTGCCTCAGGTGTTGCTCACTCTCTGTGAGGAATAAGTATGGTGGCAAATTGTAGTGCCACAGGACAGGAGGCGTGCATGTGACTCCGAAAACAAAGAGACAAAAATACCACCAAGAGATTGGTCTGAGGGGGTTGTCGGCAACAGAAAGTGGCTAGGGTTGAGCTGGCCGATCACTTTGATGGTATCTGTCTCTTTTGGTTTCAGCTGTTGCACCACGTTTTTTTGTTCAGTAAGTGTTGACGTTGTTATCGCTTGGCACTCTGGCCTTTCACCTCCACGACCCGACGCCTGGATGGAGTGCTGATTGTAGGGAGAATTGGATAGCCTCAATCTAGTTTAATCCAATTAGCACTAAATTGGCAATCCAGGCCACAGAGCGGTTAGTTTGGAAAATGGAAATTGCATCCATTTCAGTAGGGTGTTGGGATTTAGGCACATGGCTGGGACAGTGTAGCGTATTGTGCGCCTGACCTGCACGTTTATGATCAGAGAATGATCACGTTTATGATCGGGGAGTGTTCACGTGTGCGATCGGGGAGTGTTCATGTGTACGATCGGGGAGTGTTCATGTGTACGATCGGGGAGTGTTCACGTGTGCGATCGGGGAGTGTTCACGTGTGCGATCGGGGAGTGTTCACGTGTGCGATCGGGGAGTGTTCACGTGTGCGATCGGGGAGTGTTCACGTGTGCGATCGGGGAGTGATCACGTGTGCGATCGGGGAGTGTTCACGTGTGCGATCGGGGAGTGTTCATGTGTGCGATCGGGGAGTGTTCACGTGTGCGATCGGGGAGTGTTCACGTGTGCGATCGGGGAGTGTTCACGTGTGCGATCGGGGAGTGTTCACGTGTGCGATCGGGGAGTGTTCTCGTGTGCGATCGGGGAGTGGTTCACGTGTGCGATCGGGGAGTGTTCACGTGTATGATCGGGGAGTGTTCACGTGTACGATCGGGGAGTGTTCACGTGTGCGATCGGGGAGTGTTCACGTGTGCGATCGGGGAGTGTTCACGTGTGCGATCGGGGAGTGTTCACGTGTGCGATCGGGGAGTGTTCACGTGTGCGATCGGGGAGTGTTCACGTGTATGATCGGGGAGTGTTCACGTGTATGATCGGGGAGTGTTCACGTGTGCGATCGGGGAGTGTTCACGTGTGCGATCGGGGAGTGTTCATGTGTATGATCGGGGGGTGATCACGTGTGCGATCGGGGAGTGTTCACGTGTAGGATCGGGGAGTGTTCACGTGTGCGATCGGGGAGTGTTCATGTGTGCGATCGGGGAGTGTTCACGTGTGCGATCGGGGAGTGTTCACGTGTGCGATCGGGGAGTGTTCATGTGTGCGATCGGGGAGTGTTCACGTGTGCGATCGGGGGGTGATCACGTGTGCGATCGGGGAGTGTTCACGTGTGCGATCGGGGAGTGTTCACGTGTATGATCGGGGAGTGTTCATGTGTGCGATCGGGGAGTGTTCACGTGTGCGATCGGGGGGTGATCACGTGTGCGATCGAGGAGTGTTCACGTGTGCGATCGGGGAGTATTCACGTGTATGATCGGGGGGTGATCACGTGTGCGATCGGGGAGTGTTCATGTGTGCGATCGGGGAGTGTTCACGTGTGCGATCGGGGAGTGTTCACGTGTATGATCGGGGAGTGTTCATGTGTGCGATCGGGGAGTGTTCACGTGTGCGATCGGGGAGTGTTCACGTGTGCGATCGGGGAGTATTCACGTGTGCGATCGGGGAGTGTTCACGTTTATGATCGGGGAGTGTTCACGTGTGCGATCGGGGAGTGTTCACGTTTATGATCGGGGAGTGTTCACGTGTGCGATCGGGGAGTGTTCACGTTTATGATCGGGGAGTGTTCACGTGTGCGATCGGGGAGTGTTCACGTGTGCGATCGGGGAGTGTTCATGTGTGCGATCGGGGAGTGTTCACGTGTGCGATCGGGGAGTGTTCACGTGTGCGATCGGGGAGTGTTCTCGTGTGCGATCGGGGAGTGTTCACGTGTGCGATCGGGGGGTGATCACGTGTGCGATCGGGGAGTGTTCACGTGTGCGATCGGGGGGTGATCACGTGTGCGATCGGGGAGTGTTCACGTGTGCGATCGGGGAGTGTTCACGTGTGCGATCGGGGAGTGTTCACGTGTGCGATCTGGGGGGTGATCACGTGTGCGATTGGGGAGTGTTCACGTGTGCGATCGGGGAGTGTTCACGTGTGCGATCGGGGAGTGTTCACGTGTGCGATCGGGGAGTGTTCACGTGTGCGATCGGGGAGTGTTCACGTGTGCGATCGGGGAGTATTCACGTGTGCGATCGGGGAGTGTTCACGTGTAAGATCGGGGAGTGTTCACGTGTGCGATCGGGGAGTGTTCACGTGTGCGATCGGGGAGTGTTCACGTGTGCGATCGGGGAGTATTCACGTGTGCGATCGGGGAGTGTTCACGTGTGCGATCGGGGAGTGTTCACGTGTGCGATCGGGGAGTGTTCACGTGTACGATCGGGGAGTGTTCACGTGTGCGATCGGGGAGTGTTCACGTGTAAGATCGGGGAGTGTTCACGTGTGCGATCGGGGAGTGTTCACGTGTGCGATCGGGGAGTGTTCACGTGTGCGATCGGGGAGTATTCACGTGTGCGATCGGGGAGTGTTCACGTGTGCGATCGGGGAGTGTTCACGTGTGCGATCGGGGAGTGTTCACGTGTGCGATCGGGGAGTGTTCACGTGTGCGATCGGGGAGTGTTCACGTGGTGGATCGGGGAGTGTTCACGTGTGCGATCGGGGAGTGTTCACGTGTGCGATCGGGGAGTGTTCACGTGTGCGATCGGGGAGTGTTCACGTGTGCGATCGGGGAGTGTTCACGTGTGCGATCGGGGAGTGTTCACGTGTGCGATCGGGGAGTGTTCACGTGTGCGATCGGGGAGTGTTCACGTGTGCGATCGGGGAGTGTTCACGTGTGCGATCGGGGAGTGTTCACGTGTGCGATCGGGGAGTGTTCACGTGTGCGATCGGGGAGTGTTCACGTGTGCGATCGGGGAGTGTTCACGTGTGCGATCGGGGAGTGTTCGCTGCTGATGCAGAATGTCAGAACTGGGCAAAAGCTTCATCCCTCATCTTGGTGAGCATAAAGTGCACCAAAGAAATTCCAGAATTTCTGCTTCCTCTCTGAACTACATTGTAACTGCCTGTATTGCAAACAGTCACAGGCAGTGAAAAGAAAGGCGTGTATGTCTGCATATTTGTTTGGAACTAGGATCAGCCTCTTTAGGCCAGTCCAAAACTGAATAGGGACACCAATTGAAACCAAAAAGGCTGTGCAAAGGGACCTATCCACATATACAGGACAGTGTGCTTGGTCATGTGCGGTCGGCCTGTTTTGCGCACAGCCTTTGTAAAAAAAAAAATAATTCAGCTTTGGAAAATCGGACTTTGTCTTTCCAGTTTCCACTCCAGAAATCAGAGTGTCCTCTAAAACTGGGGACCTGGTTCAAACCTCTACCGTGATCATCCTACAAGTAGGGTGACTTGCTGTAACAAGAACAGAAGTCTCTCAAAATTGACCGCTGGTGGTTGCACAGATGTCTGGAGGAATTGGGAAGAGTTCTGACAGGTTAGAAGTTTCTTGCAGCTGCAGATAGCCCAGATTCAGGCTGATCTAGTTGGTGATGGGCATCAACTGACATCTACAGCTCATTAAAAAAAAAATCAAGAATGACTTGCATTTCTATAGCACCTTTCACAACCTCGGCAAGGCCCAAAGTGCTCTGCAACCAATGAAGTACCTTCAAAGTGTAGTTACTGTTGTAACGTAGGAAAGACGGCAGCCCAATATATGCACAGCAAGCTCCCACAAACTATATGACCAGATAATCTGTTTTAGTGACGTTGGTTGAAGGCTAAATGTTGGCTAGGGCACCAGAGGGAACTCCCCTGCTCTTCTTCGAATAGTGTCATAGGATCTTTTACGTCCACCTGAAAGAGCTGTCGAGGCCTCGGTTTAACGTCTCATCCAAATGACGACACCTGCTTCAGTACGGCACTGAAGTTCCTGCTGAGATTTTCATGCTCAAGCCCCTGGAGTGGGACTTGAACCCACAACCTTCTGACTCAGAGGTGAGGGTGCGATCAGCTGAGTCACTGGCTGACACCTCTGTGCATTAAATTGGCAAAAGCACCTTTTATTTATTTAGGTCTGCAATGTGACCCTTTTTCCTGACCTGCAGTGAGGATCTGCAATACACGGATCTAATGGAGAACCCACTGCAACGGCACTTTTGAAAACTGTCGCACACGTGAAAATCTCGATCACTTCAAGTAGCAAGCACACATAAATTGAAGCAGGCATGGACTTCTTACTCACTTTGCAACTGCCACACGCATTGAAAGCAGTTCAAGCAGTCGGATGCACAATTTAAAATGTCTTGTGGAAGCACTAAAAAGAAAAGAAAGTTATTGTGCATTCAGTAGAAGTTAGAAATTATAAAGAAGTACGAAGCTGGCAGAAGTGTGCGTAACTTGATGGAGGAATATGAAGTTGGATCATCAACAATTTACGATATCAAGAAGCAAAAGAAAGATCTTGAAAGATTCACCGATGTTTCTGAATCTCCCGTGAAGGTAATGGCCCCGCAACAATTTGCAAAAGCCGAAGTTTGACAAACGAGACCAGGTGCTTTATGAATGGTTTGCTTTGAAGCGGTCTGAAGGTGTGGCAATTTCAGGGCCAATGATTACAGCAAAGGCCAAGGACTTCAAGACGAGAATGAATCCAGATGAAGAGTGCATTTTCTCAGAGGGGTGGCTCACACGATTTAAGCAGCGCCATGGCATTCGCCATCTGGATGTGCCGGGCGAGGAAAGATCAGCATACAATGAGGCCGCACAGAATTATGCAAGAACATTTGCTGGAATAGTGCAGGAAATGAAATTGACCGCAGATCAAATGTACAACGCTGATGAAACTGGCTTACTGTGGAGGTGTTTGCCAACTGTTACTTTGGCTGCAGCAAGGGATAAGGAAGCTGCAGGCTTTAAGATGAATAAGGACAGGTTAACAATCTTAAATTGTGCCAATGCCTCTGGTGAACACAGACTTCCACTTTTAGTGATTGGCAAATCAAGAAGGCCACGTGCTTTAAAGGGAATTGCTCATTTACCAGTCAGCTATAAGGCTCAGCAAAGTGCGTGAACAAACAAGGACATATTCATGGAATGGTTCTCAACAGAATTCGTCCCCCAAACTCGAGAAAACATGAAGAAAATAGGCAAACCTAATGGGAAGTGTGTCCTGCTTCTGGACAATTGCAGAGCACACCCGCATGAGTCAAAATTATTGCCCAGTTGTGGCAACATCTTCGCATGCTATCTGCCCCCCCCAATGTGACCTCGCTCATTCAACCTATGGATCAGGGTGTCTTACAGAACTTCAAGTGCCACTATAGGAACAACTTCATGTACAGATTGATTAATAGCGATCTATCAATCATTGATTTACCAGAGAGCATACACTATTAAAGATGCCATCTTCGCATGCTCTCTGGCATGGAGAGAAGTAAAAAAAATGTTACACTGATGAGGTGTTGGCACAAGTTGTGGCCCAATGTCATGATTGAAGACAGTGCTTCTGATGACGAAGAATTCTATGCTGGGGCTAATACAGAACAGGCTGTCAAAGAAATCGCGGAGATTGTCAGCAGTGCTCACGATACAAACGCACTTAAATCCCTAGCAGAAGATGAGATTGCTCAGTGGATACATGTTGACATCGACACAACTGTAGCACAATCTTACACTGACGAGCAACTTATCGGCATAGTAACCAATAAAGACACATCTGATGAAGAGATGAGCGATTCAGACACAGATTGAAGTAAAAGAAAGGGACTTGGACACGTGCTGAAGAAGTAATGAAATATGTCGTGGGTTTCTTTGAGGGGAACTCTCATTTCACTTCTCATGAGGGTTTCTGCAAACTCCTATCATCCACAACATTTTAATGAAGAAGAAAATGAATTCATTTAAACAAGCAGATATAAGATCGCTATTTTAAAAATCAAGCTCAGTTTTAACACTTTTAACTCTTAACATAAAATAATTTCGAAGCGCTATGAATCCATTATCATGTATTTTATTACCTTCACTCTATGACAACACGAACTAAGTCTTCATGGTTGGTTCTATCACCGTCAAATTTCAGCTCTGAGAGGTGCACTCGCCCTAGCGGCAAAATTGTTTACCCGGAATAGCCCGATCTCCGAGGGACCCGGATAACCGAGAGTTGCCTGTATTTTCTTCTGACTCCAATGGATTTCATTAGCTGCCGCAAGGATCTTGAGATGCAATTGGGCTGTCTTTCGCCCTTGCACTGAATGTGGGGAGTAAAATAGTAATATTTTGACAGCAGAACATTGATCCATCCAACCTACCCAAACAAACCTTACAGCCATCACAGAACTAATAGCCCTGAATTGTCTTCCACTTTTGAAAAACTCCCATGGTTCTCTGTTGCACTGCTCTCTGTGATCCCCTCCAGCCCTACAACCCTCTGCGATAGCTGCTCTCGTCACTTGAGCATCCTCAATTTCAATCGCTCCACCATTGGCAATCGTGCCTTCAACTGCCTGGGCCCCAAGCTCTGAAGTTCCCTCCCTAAACCTCTCCGCCTCTCTACCTCTCTTTCCTCCTTTTAAGATACTCCTTAAAACCTACCTCATTTGCCCTAAAATCTCATTGTGTGACTCTGTTTTGTTTGATAACGCTACCTGTGAAGCAGCATGGGACGTTTTACTATGTTAAAGGTGCTATATAAATACAAGTTGTTGTTGCAATCCATTGCACAGTTCGTTCAGTCCTTTTTGAAAATGTGCCATAATTTTCTGTTCCATCAGCACTTCTGGTAATCTGTTGCACAATTCTAGACACTCTTACTAAAAATATGTTGCCTATATTTCCTATTTTCCTTTTAAGCTCTTAATTATAAATTGAGTCCCAGAGTACTTCCTTCCCGGCCCAACAGAAGAATTTCTGGGTCCAAATTCTCCTTCCGGGTGAGAATCTTGAGACTTCTATTAATTTCCCCCCTCATCCTCTTCAGGGAGTAAAGTCCAGGGTAGACGATTGTTTCACATAATAATTAAAATGAAAACTACAGGTCCAAGAATCTCTGGGAGGCTGGCTCCAATTGCGTGCCTCTGTTCCATGACCTTCTGTATCCCCTCGTGACCCTGGAGAGAGATCACACAGTACCGGTGGGCACCACTGGATATGGGTTGTCTTATTGAACATCAAAATAACACTGCGATGTAATATTTTAACTTTGTGCGGACCAACTGTGTTAGCGGCACCCTCCTCTCGGGGAAGGGTGTGGATGCACCAAAAGACCAAAGTCAGAGGAGCGGAGAGCTCCGAGGGGAGGGTTGTAGGGCTGGAGCAAGTGAAAGAAATAGGGAGGGGCGAGGCCATGAAGAGGCCAGTCTCTTTCCTGCTTTTATATTTTCAAAGCTTGCTGTTATTTCGCTCATTCTCACTTCTACCTAAAATCATCACCTTCCGCTTATCTGGATTGAATTGCATCTCCCACTTCTCTGATCATTGTCCAAGGTGTTTTTGGATGATCGCACTTACACTTCCTCCCCACCACCACTGGTAAACATTCCTCTGTTTCCTTCTCTTGCACCTGATATGTTTAACGAATGCCCTGTTACTGCCCTTTTATATTTTCTGCCATAATCTCTCATGCTCCCTCTTTGCGATTCCTCTCTGTTTCTTGATGTTCTTCTGGTTCATTTTCTAGCTCTCCCTATCCTCTTTCTTCCTTGTGCATTGCCTGGTTTTAAAAGCCGTTACTTGCTCTTTCATAACTGATGTGACTTCCAGTTTTATCCACGTCAGATAGGAAGTGCATCATGTGGTGTGCTACTGCGTTACACCTGGTTACAAAGTTACATCAGAAAAACAAAGAAAGACTTGCATTTATATCGCACCATTCATGATCTCAGAACATTCCCAAGTGAAGCACTTTTGAAGTGCAGTCGCTGTTGTAATGTAGGAAACGCTACAGCCAATTTGTGCACAGCAAGCTCCCACAAACATGAAGTAAATGACCAGGTAAACTGTTTTATTGATGTTGGTTGGGGGATAAATATTGGCCAGGATATGGAGATTTTCTTTTAATAGCATCGTAGGATCTTTTATGTCCAGCTGAGCGGGCAGAATGGATCTCGGTTTAATTTCTCATCCAAAAGACGATACCGTTGGCAGTGCAAAGCTTCCTCAATACTGCACTGAAGTGTAAATCTAGATTATATGCTCCAGTCTCCAGAATGGGAATTGAACCCACAACCTTCTGACTTGGAGGCGAGAGAGCTACCAACTGAACCACGGCTGACATCGAAATAAGGAATGCAGCATGGGTCTATTAAAGTGCCCATGCACTTCCCATCAAGCAATTCCAGGTTAGATGCTCGGTCAAGCTCCCTCTACACTGCCCTGACAATATATCTTCGCCACAAATTCAGAAGAAGTCCCCAGCCACACCAGAGTGACATTTCTATCTCCCATACCAACCACCTTTGTGAGCTTCCCGAGCAAGGTTTCCACTCTGCTATAATCCTCAGTTGTTTTTATGGGCTTGTGGCCATTTGGAACAGGATTGAAACTGACCTGTAGAGCAGCAAGGAGAGAGGTTTGGCTCTATACCCGTTTGAGCTGGACTCAAACCCTGATCTAAGACGTTAAACCAAGGCCCTCTCAGGTGGAAGAAAACGATCCCATGGCATTACAAAGTATCACAAAGTATTTACAGCACAGAAACCGGCCATTTGACCCAACGGGTCCACACCGGTGTTTATGCTCCACACGAGCCTCCTCCCACACTTCTTCATCTCACCCCATCATTATATCCTTCTGTTCCTTTATCCCTCGTGCTTATCTAGCTTTCCTTTAAATGCAGAAGAGCAAGGGTGGTCTCCCCGGTGTGCTGGCCAATATAGGTTCCTCAATCAACATCACCTAAACAGATTAGCTGGTTATTTATTTCATTGCTGTTTGTGGGAGCTTGCTGTGCACAAATCCACGTTTCCTACATTATAACAGTGACTACACTACACAAGTACTTCATTGGCTGTAAAGCTTTTTTGGACGTCCTGCTTTTAGGCCCGTGTGTTAACAATTCTGTTTTGATGGCTGATAGAATGTACTTTGCGTAAAAGGGCCTGGTTTGATTTGGGTGACCCAGTACGTCCAAACCAAGTTAATTATACATGTGATGTGGATGTGTACAATGATTTCTTTCAATTCAAACTGATCATTTCTTGTATTTCTGTTTCAGTAACATTGTACATGGAGAACAGTCTGGATATGTGCCCCCCGAGCTGGTATCTACAGCTGCAGGTAAAACCTAGGTCTGAAATAAGTGGAAGTATTAAAGGGCTGCTGCTAGTGGCGCTCATGGGAAACACATCCGTGGAGATCACGGGCAGCGGGTAATTTCCTGTTATCGCCACACTCTGCTGGGAATCATGGATAATGTAATTAATCCTTCAATGTGCTCTGCAGAATGGAATACAAGGAAGTTCACAGGAAAGGTTCAGTTAAGTATTTCCACATTATTTTTACATAGAAATATAGAAAATAGGAGCAGTAGTAGACCATTCGGCCCTTCGAGCCTACACCGCCATTCAATATGATCATGGCTGATCCTCTATCTCAACACCATATTCCTGCTTTTCCCCATACCCCTTGATGTCTTTTGTTTCTAGAAATCTATGTATCTCCCTCTTAAATATATTCAGTGACTTGGCCTCCACAGCCTTCACTGGTAGAGAATTCCACAGGTTCACCACCCTCTGAGTGAAAAAAATTCTCCTCATCTCAGTCCTAAATTTCCTACCCTGTATCCTGAGACTGTGACCCCTTGTTCTAGACTTCCCAGCCGGGGAAACATCCTCCCCGCATCCAGTCTATCCAACCCAGTCAGAATTTTATACGTTTCAATGAGATCCCCTCTCATTCTTCTAAACTCCAGTGAATACAGGCCTAGTCGACCCAATCTCTCCTCATACGACAGTCCTGCCATCCCAGGAATCAGTCTGGTGAACCTTCGTTGCACTGTCTCCAGTTTAATTTGGAACGTGAACTATCGTACACCCATTTTAGAGGAGCATCATCTTCAAGGGAAGATCACAAAGGTGTGAGGGATGGGAATGTCATGGCATGTTCTTGGTGGGGGGGGGGGGGGGTTAAGGTATATTGTTGGGGCAATGTAGAAGGAGCTTTACCTATCACCTATTGTACCACAATAGCAACTTGGATGTATATAATGCCTTTAATGTAGTATTACGGCTCAAGAAGCATAATCAAACAAAATTTGACACTGAGCTACAAAAAGAGATATTGGGGCAGTTAACCAAAAGCTTGGTCAAAGAGCTAGGTTTTAAGCAAAGTCTTAAAGGAGCAAAGATTGGTAGAGAGACGAAGAGGTTTAGGAAGGAATTCCAGAGATTGGGACCTAGACGGCAGAAGGCTCAACAGCCAATGAGGGGTGGCGAAGGAAATTGGGGCCGCACAAGAGGCCAGAATTGTAGGAATGTAGAATTCTCGGTGTGAGAGAAGAGCTGTCTGTATTTTGTCCCAACAACTCCACGTGATTAAATGATGTCTTTCAGTGGAATCATGCCCTCTGCTTGTGCTCAAATGCAATAAAGGTTTGGCAAGTGTAGCTCTCCCTGGTTCAGAGGGTTTGAGTGGGGAGGGGATAGAACTGCCCAGGTACCCCCCCCCCCCACTCCTTCCTGAAGGCTAACCAGCGCCCTCTGCTGAAAGTGCTTATTGGATGATGGCTGGATCAGGCTCAGCTGTGATGCCCAGACCTACTCCCTCATGGTCGAATAGCTGGCTGGCTCACTGTCAAGGCTCAGACATGACTGCAGGAGAGGTACTGGTGAGTCACCAGCACCGGTGGAACCATAACCTGCAAGGAGCCTTGAGGGGAAAGGCGAAGGGAGGAGAGGAAAGCTAATGACCGTCGGAGGCAAGAGTGTGACTAACTGACACTCGGAAACGAGCCAGTAAACCATTGAGTCGAGGTCAAATTGTACCCTGCAAGGCCATCGCCCTAATCCGCTTCATCAGTGCTGTTATCTTTTGATCTTTCATTCACCATAAGTTTCAAGAGGGTGGGGGGAAGGAAAGAAAGTTATAATTTGCTTACAGACGTCGCTCTGTTTAAAAGTAAACATGACCACCACCTATCCCATCGAAACATAAGTGGGAATGACAGCAATGCAAAAGGAACAGAAGCAAGGTAGACTCTTTGGCCCCAAGTTTCCACACGCTACAAAACGGGCGCCCCTCCGAGCTGGACGCCCGTTTTTCACGCCAAAAACGGCGCCTGAAAAATAACGCGCGATTCTGGAGCGCCCTGCAGCTCCATGTCTGCCTGGCGCGGCGCCCAGGGGGCGGAGCCTACCACTCGCACCGATTTTGTAAGTGGGAGGGGGCGAGTACCATTTAAATTCGTTTTTGTCATGCCGGCAACGCTGCGCGTGCGCGTTGGAGCGTTCGCGCACGCGCAGTGTGAAGGAAACATTGGCACTCGGCCATTTTTGTAGTTCTTTGTAGCTGTTTAATTTTTGAACATTTTTTAATAAAAGCACATTGCCATCAGCACATCAGCACTGAGGCTTCTTGCAGCAGTGAGAAGGCTGCAGGAAGCCTCAGAAGTTGAGGCAGCCGTTTCCCTCCCCCCCCCCCGCCCCCCGCCATCGGGAAATGGCTGCCTCAACTTCTGAGGCGTCCTGCAGCCTTCTCACTGCCTCCTCCCCTCCCCCCCGCCATCGGGAACGGCTGCCTCCTCCCTCCCTCCCGTTCGCGGGAACGACGCCACACCGCTGAGCTGACTGAAGCACTTTCACACAGGTAGGAAGATGGTTTATTTAATCTTTTCTTTGCTTATAAATGTTTATTCAGGTTGGATTTATTTGTATAATATTTGTATAAGTATAAATAAAGATTTATTGTAGAATTTAATTACTTCCCTTCTCCCCCCCTCCCTCCCCACCTCGTTCTGGACGCCTAATTTGTAACCTGCGCCTGATTTTTTAATGTGTAGACAAGGTTTTTTCAGTTCTACAGAAATCTTCACTTGCTCCATTCTAAGTTAGTTTGGAGTACGTTTTCACTGTGGAAACTTTGAAATCAGGCGTCAGTGGCCGGACATGCCCCCTTTTGAAGAAAAAATTCTGTTCCAAAGTGAAACTGTTCTAACTGACTAGAACTGCAGAAAAAAAAATGTGGAGAATTGCGATTTCTAAGATAATCCGTTCTCCACCAGTTGCTCCTAAAAATCAGGCGCAAATCATGTGGAAACTTGGGCCCATAGACTCGTCTCATTAAGTTGCCCAAGTCCCTTCAGTAAAGCTGACAACTTGTCAGACACTTGTAGTTGAAATGTGTATGCAAATGAAGTGGGTGATTTTCTAAAGTTACCCTGACCTTTGGTACGTATATTTTACATGCAATAAAATACATCGGCACACTCAACCTGCTGTTAAACCCGGCGCCTGCAGTCAAAACAACCTCAAAGGTTGTGTCCAATTGACGGGTTTTGTGTGAGACGGGTTCTGCTTTGGGAGTGGGGGTGGGGAGGGGCGGTGTTAACGACTTTGTCTGTCTGGAGTTTTTAAAAGGATGGGAATTATTAAAATGTGGAGGGAGTTGTTTTTGGTTGTTAATATCCGAAGTAAGGAGGCTGAGTCTCCCTAGAATCAAACGCTCAGATCAGCAAGTGAAGTCTGGGGGATAATGTGAAAACCCACTTCAGCTGCATGCTGGGCTTCTCGGTACGTCGAGGGTTGAACCAAAGCCTGTAAACTATTGTACATAAACAAGAACAAAGATCCAAGAGGAACTGGGGAAGCTACAATACTCTGAGGATGTAGAGAGGATCAGCAGAAAGAGGGCGCTTCCCTTTTTGTGGTTGTGTTTCTGGTACGGTCAGCTCTGGAGCTGCAGCATGAAGTGGCTCGGCCTGGTGAGGAAGCGCATCCCGTCACAATCTCCTGTATTCAACAGCTGGTCAGTGTGATATGTTCTTACAACCTCACTAACCAACACTTCAAGCTGGCTCCAATACAGAAACCTGTCATGTCACATGATCCTTTATTATTTACATCAGTAATTACAGTACATCGATTGTCCACTAGAGGGCGCTCTATATTACAACCAGGAATACTTTAAGAACTTAAGAACATAAGAAATAGGAGCAGGAGTAGGCCATACGGCCCCTCGTGCCTGCTCCGCCATTCAATACGATCATGGCTGATCTGATCATAGACTCGGATCCACTTCTCTGCCCGCTCCCCATAACCCCTTATCCCCTTATCGTTTAAGAAACTGTCCATTTCTGCCTTATATTTATTCAATGTCCCAGCTTCCACAGCTCTCTGAGGCAGCGAATTCCACAGATTTACAACCCTCAGAGAGAAGAAATTCCTCCTATCTCAGTTTTAAATGGCCGGCCCCTTATTCTAAGATTATGCCCCCTAGTTCTAGTCTCCTCCATTAGTGGAAACATCCTCTCTGTATCCACCTTGTCAAGCCCCCTCATAATCTTAATACGTTTCGATAAGATCACCTCTCATTCTTCTGAGTAGAGGCCCAACCTACTTTTCCATGAAAAAAACAGTGCTCAGGTATTAAAGTGAAGGGGGAATTCTGCAATCTCATTCTCCTGGGTGGGGGCTCCTGGGGGTCGTGAGTCAGAGTTAGGGATACAATGTAATTGCCCCGATTCTCTGACCCACCCCCAAGAACAGACCCTGCTGGAAGTGTGGGATCGTCCCTCTCTTTCTCCTTCCACACAATGCACCGAGGCTGACTGCTTATCCCCACACTGTTGCCAACAATGCTCGGTACCAGCCATGGATTAACTTGTGACCCGATTATATTGTCCTCCTGCTCTCCCTAACAAGAGCTCCAGACCTCTGCTGGGTTTTTTCGTATTCATTCTTGGCAAGTTCACTATTTATTGTCGAATACTAGTGGGTTTGTTGGATACAACTGAGTGGCTGGACTGGAGTCACGTATAGGCCAGACCTAAAAGGACATTAGGGAACTTCTTCCCTAAAAGGACATTAGGGAACTAGTTGGGTTTTTACAATAATCTGACAGCATTACAGTCACTTTTTCTGATGCCAGCCTATTTTATTTCCAGATTCTTTTTTTAAACTGAATTTCAATTCCCCAGCTGCCGTGGTGGGAGTTGAACTTGCGTTCTGTGGACGATTAGTCCAGGCCTCTGGATTAATGGTCCATTGTGACTTGTGTCAGGACTTTACCAGAAGGTCAATCGTGGTCACAATCCTAGGCCCTGCCTCTTTAGTGCGCATCGTTGTGAGACTTCAGCACACCACGGGAACTTGAATTAAAAATAAAATAAAAGTGAATGAATCACCATGGCGCCATCCAATGCTGTACACTATGGAGGGTCACCAGCTCAAGTTCTCCCATGGGGGTGACTGTCTCTGTGCTCTTTGGGAGCCTACATGAGGATACGATGACACAAAGTCCCTGGGCCAAATGGATGCACTTCAAAGCAATACCAGGCTTTTAACAAGTGCAGAGAAAGTTGTGCAAAAATCCTCTTGTCTGGTTGCAAGGCAACTTTTCGGCACAGCATTGATGTTGCAAGATCTGTTCAGAGGTCCACAAGTGGGTGCCTCATACACGAGGGAGAAAGGAATAAAAGGATATGCTGACAGGGTTAGATGAAATAGAGTGGGAGGAGGCTCATGAGGCACATAAACACCGACATAGACAAGTGGGGCCAAATGGCCTGTTTCTGAATTCTATGAAGCGTAGAGTGATGGTGAAAGGCGGTGGTGAATTTTAACGGGCTAGTACATCTCTTTAATGCCTCGTCAAATTTGTTTCATGAAGAAGGCTGCTACAGTTCAATCAACTGATTAATAAAAGCAATTCTTTTTGTTATTTATTCATTGGCGCGATACGGGCATCGCTGGCAAGGCTAGCATTTATAGGCATAGAAACATAGAAAATAGGTGCAGGAGTAGGCCATTCGCCCCTTCGAGCCTGCACCACCATTCAATAAGATCATGGCTGATCATTCATCTCCATACCCTTTTCCTGCTTTCTCTCCATACCCCTTGATCTCTTTGCCGTAAGGGCCATATCTAACTCCCTGTCGAATATGTCCAATGAACTGGCAACAACTCTCTGCGGCAGGGAATTCCACAGGTTCACAACTCTCTGAGAGAAGAAGTTTCTCCTTATCTCAGTCCTAAATGGCCTACCCCTTATCCTAAGACTGTGTCTCCTGGTTCTGGACTTCCCCAACATCGGGAACATTCTTCCCGCATCTAACCTGTCCCGTCCCGTCAGAATCTTATACATTTCTATGAGATCCCCTCTCATCCTTCTAAACTCCAATGTATAAAGGCCCAGTTGATCCAGTCTCTCCTCATATGTCAGTCCAGCCATCCCTGGAATCAGTCTGGTCAACCTTCGCTGCACTCCCTCAATAGCAAGAACGTCCTTCCTCAGATTAGGAGACCAAAACTGAACTCAATATTCCAGGTGAGGCCTCACCAAGGCCCTGTACAACTGCAGTAAGATCTCCCTGCTCCTATACTCAAATCCCCTAGCTATGAAGGCTAACATGCCATTTGCCTTCTTCACTGCCTGCTGTACCTGCATGCCAACTTTCAATGACTGATGAATCATGACACCCAGGTCTCGTTGCACCTCCCCTTTTCCTAATCTGCCACCATTCAGATAATATTCTGCCTTCGTGTTTTTGCCACCAAAGTGGATAACCTCACATTTATCCACATTATACTGCGTTTGCCCACTCACCTAACCTGTCCAAATCACCCTGCAGCCTCTTAGCATCCTCCTCACAGCTCACACCGCCACCCAGTTTAGTGTCATCTTCAAACTTGGAGATATTACTTCATCCAAATTAATGTATATTGTAAAGAGCTGGGGTCCCAGCACTGAGCCCTGCGGCACTCCACTAGTCACTGCCTCCCATTCCGAAAAGGACACGTTTATCCCGACTCTCTGCTTCCTGTCTGCCAACCAATTCTCTGTCCATGCCAGTACATTACCCCCAATACCATGTGCTTTTATTTTGCACACCAATCCCTTATGTGGGACCTTGTCAAAGGCCTATTGAAAGTCCAAATACACCACATCCACTGGTTCTCCCTTGTCCACTCTACTAGTTACATCCTCAAAAAATTCCAGAAGATTTGTCAAGCATGATTTCCCTTTCATAAATCCATGCTGACTTGGACCGATCCTGTCACTGCTATTTCATCCTTAATAATTGATTCCAACATTTTCCCCACTACTGATGTCAGGCTAACCGGTCTATAATTACCCGTTTTCTCTCTCCCTCCTTTTTTAAAAAGTGGTGTTACATTAGCTACCCTCCAGTCCATAAGAACTGATACAGAGTCGATCGACTGTTGGAAAATGATCACCAATGCATCCACTATTTCTAGGGCCACTTCCTTAAGTACTCTGGGATGCATACAATCAGGTCCCGGGGATTTATCGGCCTTCAATCCCATCAATTTCCCCAACACAATTTCCCGCCTAATAAGGACCCTTCAGTTCCTCCTTCTCACTAGATCCTCGGTCCCCGAGTACATCTGGAAGGTTATTTGTGTCTTCCTTCGTGAAGACAGAACCAAAGTATTTGTTCAATTGGCCTGCCATTTCTTTGTTCCCCATTATAAATTCACCTCAGTCCGACTGCAAGGGACCTATATTTGTCTTCACTAATCTTTTTCTCTTCACATATCTATAGAAGCTTTTGCAGTCAGTTTTTATGTTCCCAGCAAGCTTCCTCTCATACTCTATTTTCCCCCTCCTAATTAAACCCTTTGTCCTCCTCTGCTGAATTCTAAATTTCTCCCAGTCCTCAGGTTTGCTGCTTTTTCTGGCCAATTTATATGCCTCTTCCTTGGATCTAACACTATCCTTAATTTCCCTTGTTAGCCACGGTTGAGCCACCTTCCCTGTTTTATTTTTACTCCAGACAGGGATGTACAATTGTTGAAGTTCATCCATGTGATCTATAAATGTTTGCCATTGCTTATCCACCGTCAACCCTTTAAGTATCATTTGCCAGTCTATTCTAGCCAATTCACGCCTCATGCCATCGAAGTTAGCTTCCCTTAAGTTCAGGACCCTAGATTAACTGTGTCACTTTCCATCTTAATAAAGAATTCTACCATATTATGGTTACTCTTCCCCAAGGGGCCTCACACAACAAGATTGCTAATTAGTCCCTTCTAATTACACATCACCCAGTCTAGGATGGCCAACTCTCTAGTTGGTTCCTCAACATATTGGTCAAGAAAACCATCCCTAATACACTCCAGGAAATCCTCCTCCACCGCATTGCTACCAGTTTGGTTAGCCGAATCTATATGTAAATTAAAGTCGCCCCTGATAACTGCTGTACCTTTATTGCACATATCCCTTATTTCTTCTTTGATGCTGTCCCCAACCTCACTACTACTGTTTGGTGGTCTGTACACAACTCCCACCAGCGTTTTCTGCCCTTTGGTATTCCGTAGCTCCACCCATACCAATTCCACATCATCCAAGCCAATGTCCTTCCTTACTATTGCATTAATTTCCTCTTTAACCAGCAACACCACCCCACCTCCTTTTCCTTTCTGTCTGTCCTTCCTAAATGTTGAATACCCCTGGATGTTGAGTTCCCAGCCTTGGTCACCCTGGAGCCATGTCTCCGTGATGCCAATTACATCATACCCGTTAACTGCTATCTGCGCAGTTAATTCGTCCACCTTATTCCGAATACTCCTCGCATTGAGGCACAGAGCATTCAGGCTTGTCATTTTAAACACACTTTGCCCCTTTAGAATTTTGCTGTCATGTGGCCCTTTTTGTTTTTTGCCTTGGGTTTCTCTGCCCTCCACTTTTACTATTCTCCTTTCTATCTTTTGCCTCTGTCTCCCTTTTATTTCCCTCTGCCTCCCTGCGTAGGTTCCCATCCCCCTGCCATAGTAGTTTAACTCCTCCCCAACAGCACCAGCAAACACTCCCCCTAGGACATTGGTTCTGGTCCTGCACAGGTGCAGACCGTCCGGTTTGTACTGGTCTCACCTCCCCCAGAACCGGTTCCAATGCCCCAGGAATTTGAATCCCTCCCTTCTGCACCACTCCTCAAGCCACGTATTCATCTGAACTATCCTGCGATTCCTACTCTGACTAGCACGTGGCACTGGTAGCAATCCTGAGATTACTACTTTTGAGGTTCTACTTTTTAATTTAGCTCCTAGTTCCCTAAATTCGTCTCGTCGGATCTCATCCTGCTTTTTTACCTATATCGTTGGTACCTATATGCACCACGACAACTGACTGTTCACCCTCCCTTTTCAGAATGTCCTGCACCCGCTCCGAGACATCCTTGACCCTTGCACCAGGGAGGCAACATACCATCCTGGAGTCTCGGTTGCGGCCACGGAAAAGCCTATCTATTCCCCTTATAATTGAATCCCCTATCACTATCGCTCTCCCACTCTTTTTCCTGCCCTCCTCTGTAGCAGAGCCACCCACGGTGCCATGAACTTGGCTGCTGCTGCCTTCCCTTGATGAGTCATCCCCCTCAACAGTACCCAAAGCCCTGTATCTGTTTTGCAGGGAGATGACCGCAGGAGACCCCTGCACTACCTTCCTTGCACTGCTCTTCCTGTTGGTCACCCGTTCCCTATCTGGCTGTGTACCCTTTACCTGCGGTGTGACCAACTCGCTAAACATGCTATTCACGTCATTCTCAGCATCGTGGATGCTCCAGAGTTCATTCACCCGCAGCTCCAGTGCCGCAATGCGGTCTGTCAGGATCTGCAGGCGGATGCACTTCCCGCACACGTAGTCGTCAGGGACACCGGAAGGGTCCCTGACTTCCCATATAGTACAGGAGGAGCATAACACGTGTCCGAGCTCTCCTGCCATGTCTTAACCCTTAGATAAACTTAAATTGGCAACAACAATGCTAAAGGTTACTTACTGATAAAGTAAAACTACTTACCAATCACTTACCCTCTTGGCTGTGACGTCACCTTTCGATTTCTTTTGCATTCTCACCCTGCTGCAGCTGCACCAGCTAGCCTCAGCGACCACGAACTCCCGCAGCTCGAACTACTTCGACGGGCCGTTATTGCCCATCTTTAATTGCCCCTGAGAAGGTGGTGAGCCGCCTTCTTGAACCATTGTTCTTTGTAGCAGTTTGGTACAACTGAGTGGCTTGCCAGGCCGTTTCAGAGGGCAGTTGATAGTCAACCACATTGCTGTGGGTCTGGAGTCACATATAGGCCAGACCAGGCAAGGACGGCAGATGTCATCCCCTAAAGGGGATTAGTGAACCAGATGGGTTTTTATAACAATCCAGTTGTTTCAAATTACCATTTCAGATACTATCTTTTTATTCCAGATTTATTTAATTAACTGAATTTAAATTCCCCAGCTGCCATGTTGGGATTTGAACTCATGTCTCCGGGTCATTTGGTCCAGGCCTCTGGGTTACTAGTCCAGTAACATAACCACTATTCTACCGTTCCCATGCCTTTTTCTTTGCAGCTTACCCTGAAGCCCCACAGGATGAGGAATATGCATCAGCACCGCCAGCTAATATGCTGGACGACGTGGTTGGGTATGAAGGGACCACAGCAGGTGGCGGTAAGCAAGAAGCATCAGTTCCGAGGGTTTGTTGGTTAAATCGGGATGCGACGGCTTGTGCACCACTGCAAACACTAAGACACAAAGTTGCATCGAGCCAGTGAATCTCACGGCTTCTCTCGAGCGGGGTTGGATCCCGGCTCCGTATTTGCACCGCAAATTTCCTGTTGGTGCCATATGGAAATCACCTTGCACTGAAGCTGAGGTAGTGGGTTAAGTGGGCCCAGAAACCGACAACACAGGCTGACCCAGCAATCGTCAGCTGTGGGATTGATGGCAGTCCTGCCCCCTCGCATTGAGTAGGGGAAGAAAGAAATAAAGACTTACATTTATAGAGTGCCTTTCACAAAGCTCAGGGTGTCCCAAAGTGCTTTATGCGCCAACGAAATACTGTTTGAAATGTAGTCACTGTTATAACGCAGGGAACGCAGCAGCAGAAGCCTGGTGCTTTACATTTCGTGCCGGTGCAGTGCAAAGGACTAGGCTGCACTTGGGGTGGAGGAGGCGGGGAGATAGATATCTCAAAGTGCTTCACACACAGTGAATTACTTTGGAATAAGGTCATCCCTGGTATATAGGTGACTGCAGCAGTCATTTTGCCACATCGAGGTCTGACACACGGCAATGGAGGCATGAACAACCTGTGTATGCTGGTGTTGGTTGAGGGGGCAATTTTGGCCAGGACACTGTGAGAACATCTCTTCGAATAGTGCCAGGGGATCTTTTATCCCCACCTGCAGCAATGGACTAGGCAGACGGGACCTCTCCTTGGCGTTGTATCTGATGGACGGCATCTCTGACAGTGCAGCACTCCCTTAGTGCCATTCTCGGAGTGGGGTTTCTGACTCAGAGGCTACAGGCTATTAACTGAGCCAAGCTATGGCCAGATATACAATGCAATTGGGGCATCAATCTGCCTTTCCCTTTAATATACAGTAATATGGATAGAATCAAAATGGAGTAATGCTCCCACCAATTTTCTCGTCCTCCTCTCCTGAACCCTTGCTGCAATACTGATAGTCCTCCAGTATCTTGCTCAATTGGCTATACCTTCGCTGTGGGCCTCAACCTTGAGTGTCACCAGGCCTTTTTGCACGTAAAGGGTCCACACATGCGTACTTCCCAGCAGGAGTAGCTGGAGGTCTATCCGGAACGGGAACCCTATCCCCGCCTTTAACCCCCCCCCACCCCCCTCCCTACAGAACCTAGGTGCATTGAATCTAGTTTTAATGCCTCAACTGAGATGAGCACAGAGAGCCAAACAAACTTAGGATTTTTCCGATCTCGGCAGCTTCAAGATGAATGACAGAATTCTCCAACGGACAACCTAATGGCCTGCTTATTATTCACAGAGGGACGATTTGTCCCACCGCCGATTTCTATTGTGGAAGGAGCACGGAGGGATGAGCCTCAGCCGCAGAGAGCGTGGAGGTAAGCTCCGAAATCTAGAAGGTGACAGTCGATCTTGCAGCACTTCAATCCCCATTGTAGCCCCTGGGGAAACAGGGTCCTTTTTGGCACTTCACCCGGCCGTGTGCTGCGGCCTGGCAGGGTTCCTGAAGTCTGAAGGGAAGCTCCTGGGGTAACCGATGAAAGAAAGCAGCAACAAGGTGCAGCGCGACCTATTGGCGCGTTCGCGGGGACTTCCGCAAATTGAAGTCAAAGGCAACTCAAACTGCTGTCTGCTTGACCTCGCGGGTGAGCCAATGATTGAGAACCGCTCCTGCTTCTGATTCGCTCCACCCCCCGACTTTTCATTGGCGGGCTTGTGGGCTAGCTGATCAACGTCGGAGTGAATGGCTTTAGTTTGTCATGCTGATGTCAGGAGCAGGGCTGGGCCGATACACTACCCCTGCGCTTTGATAAGTATCATCGCCGGCAGCAGGTTGGAGGGGATTAAGAAAGAGCTTGCATTTATATAGCGTCTTTCACGTTCTCGGGATGTCCCCAAACACTTCACACCCACTGAATTACTTTCTGAAGTGTAGTCACTGTATGTAGGCAAATGCAGCAGCCAATGTGTGCACAGCAACATCCCACAAACAGGAAATGACCGGATAATCTGTTTGTAGGCATGTTGGTTGAAGGATAAGTGTTGACCAGGACAGCAGGACCTCTGCTCTTCTTCTCATAGTGCCATGGGATTTTTTGTATTTTTATTTACATCCACTTGAGAGGGCAGGCGGGGCTTCGGTTTCACGTTTCAGCCGAGAGATGGCCTCTTCCACAATGCAGCACTCCCTCGGTACTGCACTGGAGAGCCAGGCTGGATTATATGCTCAAGTCTCTGGGGTGGGGCTTCCACCCACAACCTTCTGACTCGGAGACGAGGATGCTACCACTGGCACGATAGTTACAAGCCATTGTTTCAAGCCCTGCAGTTAAAACTCGTTTCACCTTACATTTGTAGCCACACTCTGTAATGAATCTCTCAAGCCTGTTTTTTTAATTGTTAGCTGATGTTACTTGTGACTTTGGGCTTTTGGTGTGAGTGTGCTCGTTCCACGATTAATTATTCAGCCCCCCCCAGTTTATATTTTGCAACCTGTCTATTTAAATATCAGGTTTGTGTCGTAACATGTCCAAAATCTCAAATATGCAAAGTGTAAGACACACTTGCATCCGATTGGCTCAAATATCCTATTCATAAAACAAAAATGAATTATAACTGAAGCATCCTAATAAGCACTTCCTAAACCGGGGGAGAAAGAAGTCAAGTTTCCTTGCTGGCCTTTCTCCCAAGGGGACGATCCAGAGATGTACAAACAGCCACCAAACTTCCACAAGTTATAGCAATTGCCCACTAATTGACCTGCGGGTATGCCTATTGAGAAAATGCTCGGGATTGGGCTCCGAAGCACGAGGGACGGGGGTTCAGGGAAATCGAAGGACTGAAGTCAGCATGTTTCTGAATAGAAAAGAAAAGGCCTACATTTCTATAGCGCCTTTTAGGACATCCCAAAATGCTTTACAGCTAATGAAATACTTTTGAAGTGTAGTCAATGTAGGGAAACGCGGCAACCATTTTGCGCACAGCAAGGTCCCACAGACCGCAGTTAAATAAATGATTAGATGATCTGTTTTGGTGATGTTGGGTCAAGGATAGATGTTGGCCAGGGCACTGAGGAGAACTACTCCCGCTCTTCCTTGAATAGTGTTGTGGGATCTTTTACTTCCACCTGAGAGGGTAGATGGAGCTTCGGTTTAACGTCTCATCTAAAAGACAATGCAGCGCTCCCTCAATCCTGCACTGGAGTGCTGGCCCAGATTAGGCGCTGTCGTCTCTGGAGTGGGGCTTGAACCCATAAGCTTCTGACTCTGACGTGAAAGTGCTAAGTACCAAACACTGAATAAGACGGTGCATGCGGCGAGCAAGCTGTGGATTCAGCAGTGACTGTCGTTGAATTTGAAATTGGACAGCTCACTTTCTTACCCTGGTAATGGACCTCAATCTTTTTGTTATAACAATGGCATTAAGGTATGGTCCAAAATACAGTGACTGGGCTCAGCACCCGTTCCCATGGTGAGCTCGGAGTTCTGACGGGACAGGAGGGAGGGAGCAAGAACATTGCTAAGTGACAATTCAGCATTCCAAAATACAAAGTGCTGTGACCTGAGTATCTTTTGGCCTGTCTGCTGAGAGGTCTTGTGCTATGTTGGGGTGGAAGTAGGGACTTTCCCACCGTTTGTCAGTGGTTTTTTGGGGGGTAGATTACTGCAAATCTGTCAGCATTGCCCAACCATTCACCACTGCCATAGAGAAGTGTGCTTCCACACGACCAATGTCCCGCTAAATCTACTACTCTTTTCTTTTAAATAGTATTATCTGGTGGAGTCCAAGGACTTTAAGAAGTAGAAAATAAATTAGTGTTGGGCATGGATTTCTTTATTTAAAGATTAAGAAATGTTTGAAATAATCAACCAGAGGTGGTAACGGCAGTATAAAACATTAGGAATTTAGGAACAGGAGTAGACCATTCAGCCCCTCGAACCCACCAATCATTTAGATCACGGATGATCAGTATCTCAACTCCATCGCCCACCTTGGTTCCATATCCCTCAATATCCTTGCCTAACAGAAATCTATCAATCCCAGTTTTGACATTTTCAACTGACCCTGTCTGCAACAGCTTTTGGGGGGAAAGAGTTCTAGATTCCCACCACCTTTTGTGTGAAGAATTGCTTCCTGGCAGCCGTGAATGGCTTAGCTCTTTTAAGGTTATGGCCTCTTGTTCTAGACTGCCGCACCAGAAAGACATGTATTTATATAGCACCTTTCACGACCCCCGGACATTCCAAAGCACTTCACAACCAATGAAGTACTTTTTGAAGTGTAGTCACTGTTGTAATGTAGAGGAAGTAGTTTCTCTCTATCTACCCTATCCATTCCTTTCAGCATTAAACTGTTGCTGGATACTATAATGGGAGAGTTAGGGTACTGGAGGGATGGGTTTTTCTCGTCCTTATCTTTTCTTATATTCTTCTGTATTTTGCTAATGTACTTGGATTTGTTCAATCTATTAGCACAGTTAATGGTGTGAATTCAACGTAAGAAGTCTCCAATGTCTACGTTGTGTGTGTGCGTGGTGTGTGTGTGTGTGTGTGCATGGCTGACAGCATTGGGCAGGGCTAAGAAACCCCTCACTGCCTAGTCTTTTACAGGAGGAACGGACACTTGGGCAGCTGGCACCTGTGGAGCTATAAGGTCAATTTTCTTCTTATGCACTTCTGGCTTGGTGCCTTACCCACCGGGAGGCTACATTCGGAAACAAGTCCTGCTGCCTATGATTTTTCATCCATTAATTTCCTAATATGGGCTCCCACTGGGCTAGATCCTGACCCAGAAATGCGCGAGCAGAAAATGTACCCTTGTATGTACCTCAGTGGCTTCAGCAGAGAAGAGCAGAACTGCAGGCTGCATCCTGAAATCCTGGCACTTTGGGAACTTTCCCAGGATATGACCAGGATCAGAACAAGACTGCATTTATTGCCCTAAGTAGGTGGTGAGCCTCATTAGCAATTGTTTTTATCATAAAACTGAGTGGCTTGCTGGGCCAGTTCAGTGGACAGTCAAGGCTGGACTTTCCGCTAATTTGCGCTCCATTTCGCGCCTCGGCGGGGAGAAAAAAGGTGATTCTGGGTGTCAGACGGGATTTAGCGCCCGGCGGAAGAGTTAGCTATCTAATAGGGTCTAGAGTCGCATGTAGGTCAGACTGTGTAGTGCTGGTAGGTTCCCTTCCCTGAAGGACATTCAGTGAGCCAGTTTTTTACAATAATAAATTATCTTTTACAATAATTTTGTGTGCCAACCCACAAATAAATAGATGATTTGAATTCAGTTCCAAGCTTCCATGGCTGGGATTTGAACTCTCCACCTCTGGGTTGCTAGTCTAGTGCCATAACCATGACACCAACATTACCATGGTCAGAGCAATGTGTGGAACTGTATTGGTGCCCGTTGGAGTGACTTGAACTGGGCCCCAGCACTCTTGAAATGTATCCTGCTCTGTGTAAAATCAGCCAAAAGCAGTGTTTTGATAGACACAAGCTAACATGATGAAGAAATTTATTAAAAGAAATTGGAAATGTATGTCATAAAACCTGAGGAACAATCCTAACATCCTTGTGTTTTTCCCCCCCTCTTGCTCCTTCCTTCCCAGTATTCCATCCATCTCTGAACAGACTGCGAGAGAAGCACTCCTTCAGTTTGCATCCAGTGTGTGTTGCTACAGCACCAGGCCTGCCAAACAGATGGTCTTCCGAGATTTAAGACCATACAACACCTTCAGAGTAAGTGATGTCTTTTTTTAAAGAAAGGGAAAACCTGCGCTCATCAACCTATTAAAAATAAATAGGTTCTCAA
The DNA here is from genome assembly GCF_044704955.1 of Pristiophorus japonicus. NCBI lineage: Eukaryota > Metazoa > Chordata > Chondrichthyes > Pristiophoridae > Pristiophorus > Pristiophorus japonicus. Next base: position 92,571,553 of record NC_091988.1, read on the forward strand.
CTGCATCATCGTTGGACAGCCCAGGTCTTTCTTTTGTCTTGTTTGGGTGCCCTTTTGGTGACACTGATCAGTGCTTTTCATAATTGCTTATTGGACGGCTGGTACTTTGGTCCCATTTGTCCGGGATGGTTGGTACATTAGTGCCCCTTTATCCGGGATGGTTGGTACTTTGATGCCCCTTTATCCGGGATGGTTGGTATTTTGATGCCCCTTTATCCGGGATGGTTGGTATTTTGATGCCCCTTTATCCTGGATGGTTGGTATTTTGGTGCCTATTTGTCCAGGATGGTTGGTACATTGATGCCCCTTTATCCGGGATGGTTAGTGCCTAATATTGTGTAACCGAATGGCCCCAGGAACATTCTTTCATCGTGAAGTTTCCAAATTATTACATGAATCTCGTGTAATCAGGACCATCTGCTTGTTGTGCACAACAGCACTCCACCTTCTGACCGACATGTTGTGTGCTGTGTGGTATGCATTAAACCGCAGTGTTTATCAGATCCAGTTTGAAGTCTGGCTGTAAGTAACAATTTTGGATTTTGTCTGTGGGATCTGTGTTGCTCTAAATGCTGTGTAAAATATATAACTAACAATGTGTGAACCTGTGTCCAAATTTCATACTGACGCACATCCTCTGCCAAGTGGAGCTGCTTTCTGTGGAGAAATTGGAGTGTAATGCTGGAGTTATATTAATGCCACCACGTTCTGTGGCACAGTCAGGGTCGAAGGTTTCTGAAGCTATGCTGTAGAAGGTGACATCAACCTATGGCTCCTAAGTCAAAGAAAACCACAAAAGTCACTGTGTAAACTATAACTTACCCCATGCACGCAGGATAGCCTTGAAAAACTACAGGGAGAGGGAGAACGGAACATATAGTTGAAAAGGCAGTTTTTTAGAGGCCTTTGAAGGAGGGGAGAGAGGAAGCAAAGCAGTGACTTATGAAGAAAGGTTGAGCAGGTTGGGCCTATACTCATTGGAGTTTAGAAGAATGAGAGGTGATCTTATTGAAGCGTATAAGATTCTGAGGGGGCTTGACGGGGTAGACGCAGAGATAATGTTTCCCCTCATGGGGAATCTAGAACTAGGGGGCATAGTTTCATAATAAGGGGTCGCCCATTTAAAACGGAGATGAGGAGGAATTTCTTCAGAGGGTGGTGAATCTTTGGAATTCTCTATCCCAGAGAGCTGTGGAGGCTGGGTCATTGAATATATTTAAGGTGGAGATAGACAGATGTTTGAGCGATAAAGGAGTCAAGGGTTATGGGGAGCAAGCAGGCAAGTGGAGTTGAGGCCAAGATCAGATCAGCCATGATCTTATTGAATGGCGTAGCAGGCTTGATGGGCCAAATGGCCGACTCCTGCTCCTATTTCTTATGTTCTTATGCACCTTAGGCACAAAGAGCAGGGACAGAGTAACTGAGGAACAGCCTCCATGCGTGAAGTGGGAGGTGGCCACTGGCCCACTCCAGAGGAACAGAAGGTAGGGGGTGGGAAAGATCACTCAGACAGAGTGGGGAGGGGGGAAGGTGCGAGACCATGCAGGGATTTGAAAATCAGTACTTTAAAATGGACGGGCACGGGGTGGGGGGGGGGGTGTAACGGGAGGAATAGGGCAGGCAACCATATCACTGCCTCCAATATGTCAATAACTCAACACGGATTTAAAAAACTGCACTCTATATTGCTGAGTCTTGCGCTAGAAATGTAACTTTTAATAAAAATACTGTGAACATAAAGCATTTATAGGTCCTGAAACATTGCTAAACAAGGTTCCTCTACCTTCAGTATCGCCTAGAAAGCTTCACTGAATCCAGATCAACTGAATGGACAACTGTGCCTTATAAAGGTGAGTGTATAACGTACAAGACCTTCACAGAGACCACCAGCACCAGGTGATTGATGCGCACTGAAGGCACTATTGGATATATTTTTACAGTGAAACCCTTGTGCAGACTTCAGCCACAACATTCTCATCTCTGGGCCAGTCAGTAGCTGAAGTACTTTACCTGTATCAATGACTTTCCGATTCTACAACGTTTTATTTTAATTCACTTCTCTGTGCTCCTTGCCATCCCCTGGATCTTGTCATCAACTGTGACTTCAAGACCCTACGATCTACTCAGAAAGGGTTCCTCCCAACATTTCTTGACCTCCGTTCTCCTACACACACTCCTGTCCATTACTAGCCCCTCCGCTTGCCATTTCTACACATGGAAAGACTGCCCCACCCGTGCACCTTCTCTAATTCTGACGTCCCCAGCCTCTGGCCTGCCTCCTGTCGTACCGTTGATCTTCTCCGTGACCGTCTCACCTCCACCTTTGACATGCTTATCCCCCTCAGGTCCTGTACAGAACCCCCCACTCCCACCCCTCCACTGGGTTACAGCCACCTCCACAGCCTCATATCAGTCGGTCTGTAAGTTCGAGTGGCAGCTATGGTTGGATCCATTCGAGTTGTACTCTTCCTCTCCCTGCCCCCCAAACTGCTAATTACTCCCAAGATCATCCTGGAGAGCAGAAACAACACCATTCTCCATCTTTCTCCATGGAAAAACCGCCATCTTAGATCGTGGGTCCTTCCACGTTGACCTTCTCCGCCCCCGACTCCCGCCTCTCATTAGGGATACCAAATGCAGGGAACGGTGGACTATTTTGAGTTTGAAAATGAAGCCATCTGCATAGCAGCTGTTTGTTCCTCTGACTGCCTCCTGAACACTATCCGCCCTCTTATCGAGTGTCAGCAAAGATCAACGGCCGGAGAGCCAGGGGGGGACCGCATGGGGAATCGGAGGCCTTGTGGTGGGGTCTCCGATTGCGGGGGAGTGGGTTAGGCAGGGATCCTGGATCCAGGCGGTAAGCGAAAAGGCCCTTACCTGCTGGATCCAGCAGTCCTCGCCCTACATTAGCTGACATGTTTCACGAGGCCTGCAAAACCCGACCAGCTAAAGTTAAAGCAGAGGCTTCCAGCGGCATTATAATATTTAAATAGACGATCCGTGTCCTGGCAGCGGATTGGCTGCCTGCCCTCCAACCTGCTTCCGTTAAAACTGGAAGTGGGCCAGATCAGGTGGTCTTTCAGATTTTTATAACTTTAACACACGCCTCCAACCCATCACTTTTTTAGGTTAAAATTTCCCCCAGCGTGTTTCCACTTGTGGAGAAGAGCATAACTGGAGGCCATCAATATAAGACAGTCACCAAGAAATCCAATAGGGAATTCAGAAGAAACTTCTTTACCCAAAGAGTGGTGAGAATGTGGAACTCGCTACCACAGGGAGTGGTTGAGACGAATAATATAGATGCATTTCAGGGGAGGCTAGACAAGCATATGAGGGAGAAGGGAATAGAGGGTTATGCTGATAGATTTAGATGAGGAAAAACGGGAAGAATCTCGAGTGGAGCATAAACGCCGGCATAGACTGGTTGGGCCGAATGGCCTGTTTCGGTGCTGTATATCCTATGTAAAATATTATTAGCTTGTTTGAGAGAGGTTTTGTTTTCTCATTTTAGTACCTGCCAATGGTTTCTGAAGGTTATGATGGTCTCTTGCTGTTTTAGGTCAGTTTGTTGATGGCAATGTCTACGGGCTTCCTCCCCTTCCCTGGGACATAATCGTGGAGATGCCTCTAATGTTTCACAACCACATCAGGAATGTCCCAGTGCCACATACTTCATCTATAAAGGTACGTCTTCACATGGGGGAAAGTTTCCTCTGTGCCAGCCATAAACTCACTTTATAAATAACACATTACCAATGTCACTACATCCACGATTCTCTGAACAGAATATTGCAATTGCCCAAAAAACAAAAACCCGATTTGATCACCATTGATGTGTTAGACCAGCATGGAGCTAATTTCGGAAACAGTATCAAATATATAAATGGCCAAAGGCTGTTAGACATGGGGTTGGGAGGGTAAAATTCCTCTTAGTATCCAGAAGCTCCAGCCTACCACAGTCTTGATTGTTATTCAAGGACTGGTTACCAATCATCCATACCACGTGAAGATACGCAGAATGCATCTGCTCTCAGATCCACATGATAAATATGCCCTATCTCCCCTGTGACAGTGGTTGATGGCTTTAATCATCTAGTTAGGGGAATTGGAAGAACCAAATGAATTTTTAAACTCTGTCTAAGGGTCAGTGTTTCCCAAAAGAAGGAATAAAATGTAGTCCATAATAAGTGGAGCCATAATCCCACTTGCCAGTGATTTTTTTTTTTACTTGTGCTCTACATTAAACATACTAATCAAAATCGTGATCATCTCCTGGCTTTGGCAGCTCCGTGTTCTTTGAACTGAACTACAGTAAACCAGAGCAAAATACTGCCGATGCTGGAAATCTGGAATAAAAACAGAAAATGCTGGAAACACTCAGCGGGTCAGGCAGCATCTGTGGAGAGAGAAACAGAGTTAATGTTTCAGGTCGATGATCCTTTGTCAGAACTGGAAAAAGTTAGAGATGTAACAGGTTTTAAAGTGTAAGGGCAGGGAAAGGGGGGCGGGAAGGAAAGAACAAAAGGGAAGGTCTGTGATAGGGTGGAAGGCAGGAGAGATTAGAGAGATAAAAGGGATGATGGTCCAGCAAACAAGATTACATTTTTTTATTGTGTCAAATTCTGCTTAAAGTGCACTGTCCCTTTAAATGGCCACCTTCCCATTACTTTAAAAAAATAATTTGTCCAAATTTTGAAAAATTCAACAAAAAGTCATGATATACTGCACCGATGGTCTCTTATCCTCGTTAAATGGTGCTGGCTGCACAGCAGGGTGGCATCTGAACATTGTCTTTGTTCAATGTTCAACCTTGTCTTTGTCTTTTGAACGATAAGGGAGTGAAGGGTTATGGGGAGCGGGCAGGGAAGTGGAGCTGAGCCCAAGATCAGATCAGCAATGATCTTATTAAATGGCGGAGTAGGCTCGAAGGGCCAAATGGCCTACTCCTGATCCTATTTCTCACGTTCTTATGTTATGTTCAGAGAGGGTGATGTTTTTGTCACAGTGATGCCATCCATGACAACACATTTCACCGTGGGTGTCCAAGCAAGGCCTTTTTGAATTTGATTGAGAAAAACATCACAACATGAAGTTGACGTCTTGCACTGTGCATTTTTTGTGACGGTCTCTCATTAAATGGAGCAAGAATGGATTTGCTTCTAGTGGTCTGTCTGGGACAGAACCAAAGTCAGTAATAAGTGGAGCCATAATTCCCACTCGTCTCATTATTTTTTAAAAATTTATGCCCTACATTAAACATATGAATCAAATTCATGATCACCTCCTGGCTTTGGAAGGTCTGTGTAGACGGGACAGAACCAGAGTTAATCATGTGTCATTGTGTTTCTCTCCCAGGGGTGTCACTCGTGCATGGCGATGGGTAGAAGAGCATGTACCAACTGCACTGCTACTGGAAGGGTGAGTCATGAACTTGAGAGCTTCTCATTTAGTTTTTCAGTAGTTTTACCTGGAGATCAAAAGGTAAATTGAACGAGGCTCTTCTCCCAAGTGTGGAGCCTCACTCAATGGGAATTCGGGTCACGGATCGGTAAAAGTCTGTCGTTGGCCCATATCCCCATTGAGCAATGCTCTGAGCTGGGATCACAAACTCTCAGAATTTACACTCCTGTATCTCCGTTCCATGAAGGTTTTTTCATATCATACAATCTTACAGCACAGAAGGAGGTTATTCTGCCCTTCGTGGTGGAGCTATCCTATTAGTCCCACTCTCCTGCACTTTCCCCATAGTCCTATATCTTCTTTCCCTATAAGAACTTACTGAATTCCCTTTTGAAAGTTACCATTGACTCTGCTTCCACCACCCTTTCAGGCCATGCGTTCCAGATTACAGCAACTTTCTGTGTAAAAATTAATTTCCTTATGTCGCTGCTGGTTGTTTTGCCAATCACCTTAAACCTGTATCCCCTGGTTACCGACCCTTCTACCACTGGAAACAGCGAGGCCGAAATCTAGCCTCCCGAAAAGGCCTCTTACCGCAAGAAAGCGGCGGCCAGGCGGCGGAGTCCTGTGGCCGCCGATTTGAGGTCAAAAGGCCACCACCAGCGAAATTCACCTCGGTGGATTTCCGGCGTTTCCCACCTCCGCCCCGCTGCTGCTGACCGGTCCTAAGTGCTGAATCAAAGCACACACCGCCGATCCCTCGCACCTCCATCTCAATTCAGCTTGAAAAATCTTTGATCCGCCGCGCGGTGCCCCCGACAGCTTTTTCTGTTGGTGCGCTGTGTTTTCTGTGTGTGGGACATGGCTGCACGGCGGCCATTAAAGGCGAGGGTTTTTTTTCAGGGTCCCCCCCAGGCCTCTGTTATGGCACTCCGAGGTCGGCTGTTTAGCTCAGGATTTTCACTTGCTCAGCTGGCCTAACGCCCTAAAAGAGGCGTGCAACACCTCCCTTAGCGGCCCTCCCCTTTAAGGGCGGAGGCGCTGCCCAGCCTCACACAGCTACCCGCGGGGGAAACCTGCCAGTGGCACCGACCGACGGCCACTCCGCTCCCACGGGGCGGAAAAGGGGCTCGTCGCCAATTGGAAGAGGTCGGCACGTGCCCAAGGGGGCGGCAGCACGGGCAGCGCGGAAACCCGTTCCTGCTGCTCCCGGCCCGGGGGCAATTTCGGTCGGCTCAGCCCATCCATCTTCTCCCGGTCAGTGAGGCCTATCCATTCCATTAATGGGCCTTAAGGAGGGGGGCAATTTCGGTCCCAAGATCTCCGAGTAAGAGATTTAACGAACCCAATCACTCTGAATACACGACCGTGTAAAATAAGCAAACAATAAAAAAAGTACCTAGTAACATCCTGCAAAAAGCCATGAGATCAATGGTCAGACAATCTGTTTTTAGGCGGTGTTGGTTGAGGGAGGAATATTGGGTAGTCACCAGGAGAACTCCTTCTTGTTCACATCCATCTGAATCAGACAGGGCCTCAGTTTAGCATCCTCATCTGAAAGGTAGCACACACTCCGTGCAGCAGTGTATATGGTCGGGTTGTGGAGCAGGCCTGGAACCCACAGCCTTCTGATCCAGAAGCAACAGTGCTCCCAAACGAGCCAAGCAGGCATACTGTGCGGTGTTTGATGGTACCAATAACATGAGGCCTCGAGATGGTGTATTCACACAGCCTGCGTTGCTTTATGGAGGATGAGACAAGTTGTTGAGCCTAGCTGTACTTGGTTTAATGAGTCACTTCAACAACAACAACTTACATTTATATAGTGCATTTAACATAGTAAAACATCTCAATGCACTTAAAAAAAAAACATTTCGTGACACCGAGCTACAGAAGGAGATAGCAGGAGTGATGACCAAAAGCTTGATCAAAGAGGTAGGTTTTAAGGAACATCTTAATGGAGGAGAGGTCAAGAGGTGGAGAGGTTTAGGGAGGGAATTCCAGAGCTTAGGACCAAGGCAGCTGAAAGCACCAATGGTGGGGTGATTAAAATCGGCGATGTGCAAGAGACCACAATTGGAAGATTTTGAAAGCTTGTAGGATTGGAGGAGGCTACAGAGATATGGAGGGATTTAAAAACAAGGATGAGGATTTAAACTTGAGGCGTTGTTGGACTGGGAGCCAGCACTTTGCAGTGATAGTTGAGTTGCCCTATGAGCTCATGGTAGGACCCTGGCAGCACATATTGTTGATCCATTTGACCTGTGGAACCCAACTTAAAATGGCAATTGTTATGTCTGTTTTATATTCAGCTTTACAAATGCCCGAGTCAGAATTTGCAAAGTAGCTGTGAAGACCATGGATATTGGGTCACATCTGGATCAGAGTGGTAATTCGTATTCAAGGGCAGGGAAGGAAATTATGGAAGGTTAGAACACAAAAATATAATGCTCCCAGACCATCGTGGAAGTAGCTGCCTAAACCCAACTGGCATTCAAAGTAAGAACAGAACCAAAAGTACCATTTCCAACAGACATGATGGGATACAATTTGCTTCCAAAATTCCACAGTCCAAAGCAGCAAAGACTTGTGTGTGTGTCAGGCCTGTTCTGTGAATGGATGGGTGTGCTCAAATCATCCAGCCTGGAACACCAGACTGATGTAGAAACGTGTGATGTGATTTCTTCATTCGCTGGTTATGGGGGTGAATATCTTTGGGGCTTCTCCTGCACCACCGCCGTAACTTCAGTGGAAATGTCGTAAACCGGATTTCCGCCAAAGTTATGTCGGTGGCCCGGGAGAAACCTAAAGAGATTCGCTCCTCCCATCCCATGTATTTATGAGTTTGACTGTAGTCCTGAAACACAGAGAAAGGACAAGACGAACAAAATCTCTAAAAGTAACGGGGAAGACAGACTGAAAGTAAGAGAGATTTGCAACGCAGGTCTGGAAGCCAGCAAGCAATGTTTTTCAGCAGTTTGGATCTATTCACGTATCATCTGTACATTGCATGTTGAGCGTTCGACTGTCCTCTACCAGCCATATATATATACATATAGATATGTGCATGTTTTAAAGTAAACACTATGCTGTTTTGTAAACACAGGTGAGATGCCAGGTGTGCAATGGTCGAGGATACCGGCTCAGCGATGACCAATGCAACCACTGCAATGGCAATGGGCTTCACCGGTAAGCAAGCATGATCAAGACACTGCACTGAATCCATGAGAACCATTAAGATCTGAGCCCCCGCAGTATGGGAAGAAAGTCTGTTTGGATGTAGGATTTAATTGGATTTGGTGTGTGTGTGTGTGTAGCAAAACACTGGATAGATATTGAGACTCTGGGCATTTGCGCCTCCTGTTAGCGCTTCCTGGTTGGCAACGACTCCCACCATATTCAGTGGACTTTAGCGGCGGCGCTATGGTGTTGCGCCCCGATATCCTGCGCCCGGAGACCATGACATCATCGTCGTGCGCATCGACCCATCAGCGCCTCGGCCCCAAAATTGCCTTTTGTCCCCTGCAGCAACGCTGGGTGATAACAGCGATAGCTTCAGGGGGCGGGTATCGGCTCTTTGAAAAAGCTGTCCAATTAGTCCCACTTCCTTGCTCTTTCCCTTTTTTCCCAAGTGTATTTCCCATTCCCTTTTGAACGTTACTATTGAACCTGCTTCCACCTCCCTTTCAGGCCGTGTGTTCCAGATCGTAACAACTCGCTGCGTAAAAAAGATTCTCCTCGTCTCCCATCCAGTTCTTTTCCCAATTGCCTTAAATCTGTGTCCACTGGTTACTGGCCCTCCTGCCAGTGGAAACGGAGTAAATAAGGAGGAACTATCAGGACTAGAAATTGCCCCTCGCCCCGATTGGTGGCGGTAACATTCCGGGGCTGGGACTTCCTGCGCTCGGCCCGGAAGTCCCGCCCCCAATGCAGAATTGGGCCGTACGCCCCTCAAAGGAAGCGGAGTGGTGTCTCCAGTGCACCGCTTCCTTTGCGGGGCACTCGCGGGGTGACTCCAGCGCTGCGCGGAGCAGGCCAGCGCACACTCTGAAGGCCCTTTGGTGCTCTGCATTGCGCTGATGTGCTACAAAGCCCCTCTCCTTCCATTAAAGGGGAAGGCCGCAGCACACTCTGAAGGCCCTTTGGTGGCCATCACTGGGCCAGCAGGGACGCGATCGACTGGGCCAGCTGCCCGGCAACCCAAAACGGCGTGCCGAGCTGCACCGTGGCGACCCGTTCACCACGAGGGCTGCCATTGTTGGGCCAACCCGAGAGTTGGCCGACAAATAAAGATGGTGGCCCGGTGCACTAAAGGCCTCCCCTTTAAGGGGCGCCCCGGCAGCTGATGAAATCCGCCCGCGCCTGCCTCGCGGGTCAGTGAGTGGTCGAGGCGCAAGCCGATTACATCATCTCTGGTTGTGCGCCAGCCCGGGGCACAGGGCTGCCAGGACAGTGCCCCCCCCCCACCACCACCAAACCTCCGGGGGAAACACCATTGCGCCCTATTAGCGCCCACCAGAGGTGCTAACAGGGCTATAAAAAGGGGCAATTTTCCCCCCCTCAGAAGCTTTTATTGAAGGGTTTTTAAATTTGTAAAGAAGACTTTCCTTGCTGCTGTTATTATAAATGAGACTGTCCTGGGCTTGATTCCTGGCCTGTGCTCTTATTAGTTGATCTCAGCCAAGGAACACAGGTGGCATGCTACAACTGGCCTTCGTGCCTCTGGACCAGAGAGGGAAAAATTGGCCAGGCCTCCCACACCCGTGGTTACCCCGTGACCCAGCTGTAAAGTGCACAGTGCATGGATGTTGGGCGAGGACATTGAGCGTGAAGGCCTGCTGTAATGGCCACTACCATCAGGAAAGCTGCCGGCACTAACGGTCTAGGTTCACACACACATAATAGCCACTAGAGGGCTGCTGGTGCCTTGAGCAGCTTGCTCAAGAAAGGGTAAGTGCCCTCGACGAGGATAGGAGTCGGATCGGAAAGGAACAAAATAAACTTTGTATTTCCTGTGTGCTTTGGAACCGGACAATATGGACAGCTCTCTTTGTTACAAGGGCAACATGTACTAAAGTGGAGTGAGCCATGTGATCTATAGGACCCTATGATAAAGTGCAGTGAGCCATGTGATCTATAGGACCCGACAATAAAATGGAGTGCGCCATGTGATTTATAGGAGCCTATATAGGACCCTTAAATCTAGGTTACTAAATGTCGTGGATTTAAATATATTTAACTATCTAAGGCACAGCAAGGCTACCAAGGGTGGCATCTTAAGGTCAGATTGTGCAGCACGTATAATGAGGTGAATAACAAGCCTCATAGTAGTTTTTGTTGGATAGAAAATATAATGCAGTTTATCTGACTCCTGTTTCTTGTTGGTCCTCAGCTGTTCTTTGTGTTCTGGCAGTGGTACAAAACCTTGCAAAACGTGCGAACAAAGTGGACAACTAATGGTGTACATCCAGTTGACAGTCAAGTGGTAAGCTCAGTGCCTTCATAGTATACTGGAGTGCTATTAGCGAGCAATATTGAGGAGTGTGCGGTTTGAATCGTTTCTATTCGAACACTGTTCAGAAGCACTGTATGCTCATCTCTGAGAGTTCCTGTTTGAACCCAATTCAGTTAAAAGGAAGACACCAAGACTTCGGAAATATATTGCTTATAATGGCAGAAGATGGCAGTCTCACTGCAGTTTCCACGAGTATGGGTCCATAAAACTGACCCTTAATTGGCAAATCTCACTCTGAGAGACCACAAGGATGGCTAATAAAAAAAATAAATGGGACTATTACGCTCTTAGCAATCCTGAAGTGGGGATTAAAACCAAGTTCCATTGAGAGCAGAAAGGCTTTGTCATGCCTGTAACAAAAGCTATTTTATTTTGCTGGTAATGCCTGATGACAACACAGGGTGCTAACGATGGAAAATAAGGCAGTTCAGCGGGCAAACTCTGTTTGGAGATTAAGGAATTGATAAGCTTGCGTGCACCTGTCATTGGAAGGCAGGAAGAGGCAGGTTATAGTGTAGAACAGGAGTTTGCAATTTCCTTTCACCCAAAAATGATTCTGGAGTAGAAAGTGGACTTGGGTAGAGAGGAAATATTGCTTGAGATGGCCGAGTCAGATTTAGCAGTGGACAGACTTGCATCATGCATATGCAAGTCTGCAACCCTTAGATTTAAGGATGCACAGGTAGGTGTACCAGGGGGAATGATGGAGGTAGGAGGCAGTGACGGGTCCGGTGAAAGCAGCTGTTCAATAGCTTGACGAGAGCTGGCAATGTGGAGGACCAAGAACAGCCATCTCTGGAGTTCGGGAGCTGGGACTAGTTTTCTTCCAGGAACTGGTTTGATGATAGATGGATCGGAGGTGAACAGGGAGGTGTGGATTGTGAAGGAAACAAAATGATCAGAGATGGCATCTATGGTGTTGAGGCCCTCTGGCATCATGAGGCCTTGTGAGGGGGAGGTGCAAGGAGTTAATTTGAAGGGGTGAGATTAAATGAGGACAGAAAGGTGAACATAAGAACAGAAAATGCTGGAAATACTCAGCGGGTCAGGCAGCATCAGTGGAGAGAGAAACAGAGTTAACGTTTCAGGTCGATGACCGTTCGTTGGAACTGGAAAAAGTTAGAGATGTAACAGGTTCTTAAACATGTGTCGGGGCAAGGAAAGGGGGGAGGGGAGGAAAGAACATAAAAAAGGTCTGTGATAGGATAGAAGGCAGAAGAGATTAAGGGGCCAAAATTTCTCCCCCTCCTTCAGGTCCATTACCACCTCTGGCGACCGTTTTCCGCCCCGTGATGGAAATTGCCCCGCGGGAGCGGAGTGGCCGGCAGTCGGTGCCGCCGACAGCTTTTCCCGGCGGGAAGCTGGCAGTAGCTGAGCGGGGCATCCACCCTTAAAGGGGAGGCCACTCCGCCGTGGCTGCCATTTAATTTTAATTGTTGTCCGACTCTGAAGTCAGTGGCAGCCATGGATTCGGCCGGGGCCCCAACAGGCAGCCCAGCACCCCCACTTGGGTGCCAGACCGCTGGCCGGGCCTAACCCCTCCACGGTGGCCCAGTGAGCGCCACAAATAGCTGTAGAGCTCGCTGCGGCCCTCGCCTTTAACTGAAGGGGAGGGACGTTGCTACCCCTCAGCGCGACATGGCACGTCCGCGTCACACTGACGTGCTCAGCGCAGCGCCGATGACACCGCCCACCCTCCGTCCCGCAGTCGCCCGAAACACCACCCCGACCGAAGCTCAAACAAAAAGAGGGCAAAATTCCTCTATTCTCCGCCCCAGCAATAGGAGCGAAAGGTGGCCAGTTGTGAGGAGAAGGGACCAGATGAGTTACGGTATAGTTGCCTGAAGGAAAGGTTTGAGTGAGGAAAATAGGAAGGAGTTTTGGTGAGGAAGTCCCGGCAAGACTTGGTTGGTGAGTTGACAATTGGGATTTTTATGGGGGGGCTGCTACAGGGCGAGGTGCTTAAACTTCGGAGAAACAGCTGGAGGAGGAGAGGGAGAGGCTCAAAAGGGACCTAAAGATGAGGTTCAAACTCCTGCCACTGTGGTTTGGGCAAGGGATGTAATTGGACTAAGCAGATCAGGATCCTCCCCGCCCTCAAAAAAGAAAACTATGCTATTCCCCTTTAGGTGTTGAGAACATGGAACTATTGCCGTGCTATGTTGCTTATCCTATCCACAGTGCCTGTGCCATCCGCTGTGTTCTCAGACTATATATTATGTAAAGATAAGTGTTTCCAGTAGAGGGAATCTAGCTCTGGGGGTAATCTTGTGATTCATTCGGGAAATTCCTAGCTGGAGGCGGATGATCAAATTTAGGACATGGGGGCTGATAACCGGTCCCAGTGCAGCATCCTTGGGCCCACTGCACATCGGGCGACTGGTGCATGTTGGAGGCAAGGTGCGGGACTCACCCGATACGGTGAGGCCAGTTCATTTAAGTATCCTAACTCCGATCTGGCACCCAGCATATGGAGCACTGAGAGCACACCATGGTCATGGACAGGCCTTCTTGTGCCAGCTGCTCCTGTGGGCTGCCGGTAAAGCTGGGTCTTTATGTTGCTAAAGAAGTATCTGAGTGAAGATGGCCCCTTTCACAGATCAGGGGTTAGAGGCCCTGTTTCAGGAGGTCTTCCAAGAAAACATGCCCATCCTTGAAACGGCCACTTCAAATGGACGCAAAGGGTGGGTTTTTCGGTCTTTGGGGCGGCAATGGCGGCAGGAATGGTTTCAGGACGGCGGCCAACTTACAGCGTCCCGCCGGGAAATTAGTTGCCAGTTTTGCGGGGGCGCTGAGCAGCACCGCCTGGAAGCGTCGAGCCGGTGTGAACGCCACTGGCATTGATTTTAGATTGACGCCGGCCCTCTAGCGCGCCCTAGTGGGACCGCCTGGAAAACCAGGCAGTCAGAGCTGTCCCGGTGGCGGTGAGTGAAGTAAGGAATGAACGAGGTAAGTGTGATTGTTTTGTTTTCTTATTTTTGCGATTTATCCTAATGTGGGGTGGGCAAGGTATTGTGAATGGTTTTTTGTGGGTTGTTTTTCTCCCCCATGGAAGCTCCTCTTAGGGTGCTCTGAGGCTGGCTGTTTAGCTCAGGATTTTCAGTTGGTCAGCCGGCCTAGCGCCTTAAAAGAGGTGGGCAACGCCTCGCTTAGCGTCCGCTCCACACTCAGGGCTCACTAAGACAAAGGTCCTTCACCAGCCTGTCCTCACCGCACAGCACTGCCCCCCCAAACATCAAGGTCCACGGCGTGGCCCTGGACAACATGGACCACTTCCCCTATCTCAGGAGCCTCCTGTCAACAAGAGCAGGCATTGATGATGAGATCCAACACCGCCTCCAGTGCACCAAGGCAGCCTTCGGCTACCTGAGGATAAGAGTGTTTGAAGAAATTTGTGACTGAGGACGCAAACCATTTCCCGGCACAAACTTTACTGTCCCGCCGCCATTACTGCCTCGAAATGACCAGAACCAAAAATCCAGCCCTAAGTGTCTAACGCGCACATTATGGGCCCTTACCCTAATCCACATCAAATCTGTGGTGTTAAGGAGCTTTGCACATAATGCGCGTGCAGTCTCGAAGTGTTGAAAATATTTCTTGGTAACTCTTAGATCCGCAGTGCATCTGGAGCACTGAGCAGGCCTCAGGCCTCAACGGCCAATGATACAGGGCTCCGTCCCCAAATTCAGTACTGCTTTGAGCGCATCCAATCATAATTTTAACTCCACAGTTGCTAAAGTAGTGAACTAAATAGGCATAAAGACAAATGGATTGATCTTATAAAAGGAGTGGTTTGGGCTCGGTTCTGTTCAGAACCAGTGCACACACACAATTGGCATAGGTACCTTTCACAAAGGAGCAGCACTGACAAAGGCCCGGAATCAGTCTGACTTCCCGTCATGTCTACTGTGGATGGCACGCAGCACAAGAGACCAATGTTTGCAGTAATTGTGCTTTATTACAATACAGACTCACCTTAAGGAAGTTTACTGGTGCTCCCAGCACAAAGTTTGAAGGGAGCTCCATTTCAAATGGGTTTGCTACACTGGATTGAAAGAAACTAAGTTATCTTCTCTTCCTCAATTAGGCAAAATAACATTTTGGAACAAGTTGCTGACCAACAAAGTGGACTTCCTGTAGAGGCTTATGAGAAAGTTACTGGGCAGAATGTCTTGACTGATGAACAAGTCATGGTAAGAAAGAGAATTTTGTTTAAAAACCCAGATGCACATGGCCGAGTGAGATTGCCAAATTACAAGCAGGGATGGCTGGTATGGGAGATGGAGAAAGGACACTGCAGTCGGAGCTGCATTTCCGAGGGGGCATCCCGCTGTGCCGTACCAGACCTGGGAGAGCTTGATGCTGGAATTGGGTGCCTGAACTGGAAAGTGTTCCTTTCCCTAACACTGGTAGGGGAGACTAGAACTAGGGGGCACAGCCTCAAAATACGGGGGAGCCAATTTAAAACTGAGTTGAGAAGGAATTTCTTCTCCCAGAGGGTTGTGAATCTGTGGAATTCTCTGCCCAAGGAAGCAGTTGAGGCTAGCTCATTGAATGTATTCAAGTCACAGATAGATAGATTTTTAACCAGTAAGGGTTACGGGGAGCGGGCGGGTAAGTGGAGCTGAGTCCACGGCCAGATCAGCCATGATCTTGTTGAATGGCGGAGCAGGCTCGAGGGGCTAGATGGCCTGCTCCTGTTCCTAATTCTATGGAAAAAAAATAAGCTACCTGCCTTTGATGACCACAAAATTCACATAGGAGTCTATAAATTCGGGCGGGTTGCAGGGTTCAGTCCCTGTGCCTGAATGGTGAGGCGGGAGGCGCCCCTGATATTGGGCCTCAGACCTCCAATGTAATGGAGCTGGCCTGTCGTGACAGCCCGCTAGCTATGAGTAGAGAAACATCAGGCTGCTGCTCGAGTCACAGCTGTCCTCGGCCTCGGGCAAGTTAGGGTGGGGTGGTTGAGACAACGCAGGATCAGGGTCGCTGTTCGGGCTGGGGGTCACGTGGATCAGGGGGCCCCAGAGTTGCTTCAAGATCGGTTTGGGGGTAGGGGGGGGGGGGTCCGGGGTCGGTGGAGCCCTGGGTCGAGGGGACTGGGGGGGCCCGGAATCGGGGAGGTCGGGGGTTGGGGGTCCCGGAGTCGGGGGGGTTGGGGTCCCGGAGTCGGAAACAGGAGTAGGCCATACGGCCCCTCGAGCCTGCTCCGCCATTCAATAAGATCATGGCTGATCTGATCATGGACTCAGCTCCACTTCCCCGCCCACTCCCCATAACCCCTTATCCCCATATTATTTAAGAAACTGTCTCTATATTCTTTTGTAAACAGTGGTATTCCCCAGGGGTCAGTATTGGGACCACTGCCCTTTTTGATATATATATATTCATGACCTGGACTTGGGTATAATTTCAAAGTTTGCGGATGAAACGAAACTTGGAAATGCAATAAACATTGAGAAGGATAATAACAGACTTCAGGAGTGTGTAGACAGACTGGTGAAATGGGGAGACACATGGCAGATGAAATTTAACACAGAGAAGTGATACATTTTGTAGGAAGAATGAGGATATATGAACATATAAACTAAATAGTACAATTTACAGGGTCAGTGCAGGAACTGAGAGACCTGGGGGTGTATGTACGCAAATCTTTGAAGGTCCGTTGATAATTTCTAAATGTCCCGACGAAAACTGTGTTGATTGTTATAGAGCTGCTTAAGGATGCTTTACTTGGCAACTTTGTTTGGAAACATTTTGTCCCTTTCCTGTGCGTTATTACCAAGGGCTTTACAGCCAATGAATTACTTTTGGAGTGTAGTCACTGTTGTAATGTAGAGGCAGAAACCCTCACCACATATAAAAAGTGCTTGGATGTGCACTCGGAGTGCCGTGACTTGCAGGGCTACAGATCAAGAGCTGGAAAGTGGGATTAGGCTGCGTAGCTCTTTGTCAGCCGCACGGACAAGATGGGCCGAATGGCCTCCTTCTGTGCTGTAAATTTCTGTGATAAGGACTTGGGGTGGAAGCGACGTCCGAGGTCAATTCTGGGATTTGGAGCAAAAAGAAGAGGAGACGTGACTGATGGTTAAAGAAATATGGGAGGGAACACATTCCCCTTCCCAGTGGTTGCATATATGTTCATTAAGATCATTAATGAGATGGTCACCAAGCTGCTGAACAGTCAAATGGAAAAGTAATTATTTAACTCCAGTTGTGGTGTTACTGAGCTGAGTGAAGTGGAGGGTGCTGAAATTTCACCTTAGGTTTAAGAGCAGCTCACTAAGACAAAGGTCCTTCACCAGCCTGTCCTCACCGCACAGCACTGCCCCCCCAAACATCAAGGTCCACGGCGTGGCCCTGGACAACATGGACCACTTCCCCTATCTCAGGAGCCTCCTGTCAACAAGAGCAGGCATTGATGATGAGATCCAACACCGCCTCCAGTGCACCAAGGCAGCCTTCGGCTACCTGAGGATAAGAGTGTTTGAAGATCAGTTCCTCAAAACTGTCACCAAGCTCATGGTCTACTGGGCCATAGTAATACCCACCCTCCTGTATGGCTCAGAGACGTGGACCATGTACAGTAGATACTCAAGTCGCTGGAGAAATACCACCAGCGATGTCTCCGTGAGATCCTGCAAATCTCCTGGGAGGACAGACACACAAACATTAGCGTCTTCATCCAGGCCAACATCCCCAGCATTGAAGCACTGACCACATGTGATCAGCTCCGCTGGGCAGGCCACATAGTCCGCGTGCCAGACACGAGACTCCCAAAGCAAGCGCTCTACTCGGAACTCGTCCACGGCAAACGAGCCAAAGGCGGGCAGAGGAAACGTTACAAGGACACCCTCGAAGCCTCGCTGATAAAGGGCGACATCCCCACTGACACCTGGGAGTCCTTGGCCATAGACCGCCCTAAGTGGAGGAAGTGCATTCGGGAAGCCACTGAGCTCCTCGAGTATCGTCGCCGAGAGCATGCAGAAATCAAGCGCAGGCAGCGGAAGGAACATGCGGCAAACCAGGCTCCCTGCCCACCCTTTCCCTCAACGACTATCTGTCCAACCTGTGCCAGAGACGGTGGTTCTCGTATTGGACTGTACAGCCACCTAAGAACTCATGCTAAGAGTGGAATCAAGTCTTCCTCATTCCGAGGGACTGCCTATAATGATGATGAATCCACTTTGTCACCAGAAATGGAGCACGGAGAGTTATCTAGGGGAAGAGAGAGGAGACAAACAGAACTGAAACTGTCGTTAGCTTGTTAGCAAATTGTTGGCTATTTTATCCAATTTCAAAACAAGCATCCTCCATTGGGAATGGAGAGCGTTCTGCGGGCTATGTCAGCACTGGAGAGGCTAGGTTTCCTTTGTGGGGAGGTTTGGATGTCGATTTCCCAACTGATAGCGTAGTGTCCTGGTATTGGAAGCTACGTGAAAAGCCGGGCAGTGAGCAAGGCCCAACTAGAGGGTGCCAGTGCAGGCTAGAAACATGAGATCTTTCTCTGAAACATCAAAAGGAAAATGTTTTCTCCGATTATTCCATAAAACGGAGGCGTTGCTTGAACAGAATTCTTCCTTGCCCAGGAATTTTTCCCCCTTTCACACAAAGAGCCACAGCTGTGTGCTTGAAATACCAGCAAACTGTCCATTCCTTGTATTTTTGGTCACATCTTTTGATGGTGCCCTATGTTTTTTACATGTTGATATTTAAATAAGATTATTACTACTATTATTTTCGTACGATGGGAAAAGCTCATAATGGCATGTCTAGTTTGTCTTATCCATTCGATGGCCTCCTGAGATGCTGAGTGGAGAAATGAGATCTTAGTGGGCAGATTGATGTGATGTGTCCCATGGTCTGGGACTCATGGTTGTTGTAGAGCCACCTAGTGGGCTACTGATGTGTATAACAATAAAGCCATGTGTTGCACAGTTCTTACCCAGAAGCCATGTTGTGCAGTTCTCTGTAATGTTGTGTCTCAAGATATCACAGTATTGGCGTTGAAGATGGGATCTTGGATTTCCTAACTGAAATTTTTGGTGGGGGGTAATCCTGCCAACCGACAGAGGAACTGTTAGAGGTTCATCGTTTTGCAGAAAGACCTAAAAATCCAAGTTAAATTTCAAGCACACATGGCTGAACTGTTGACATTGCCAGAGTCCAGATGGCTGCGTCTACGGGAATAATACGGCACTTGGGTGAGTTCCCATCACAACCGAGAGACTTTCTGAGCTTATGTGAAGCAGCTAGAATTGTTTTTCACCACCAATAGTATCAGCCAAGTCCCCGATAATATAAACCGTAACCGGACGGTTTTAGCAAGGTTACGGGCTATTTTCTTGACTGAAGCAGGCCCCAAGGTGTATGAAACCCTGAAAGATTTGCTTGGGCCCGCCAAGAACATGCCACTAAAGGAGATTCTAACCAAGTTAGAACAACACTACAATCCTGAGCCCCTGGAAATTGCTGAAAGTTATCATTTTGGAACATGCGATCAATAAATGACGAGGGTATCAGTGAGTAATTGTAGCATTAAAAAACCTATCTATTCCCTGTCATTTCGGAAACTTTTAAGACCGAGCTTTGTGTTTCCACTTTGTTTGTGGTTGAAAAATGAACGAATTGGAAGTAAATTATTGACGACCCCTAACTTGACTTTTGATTTAGCTTGTCAGATAGCTATGTTGATGGATATGGCCAACTAATGCTCCCGAGAATTTCGCGCTATTTCCAGCTGTCAGACAACCGAGGTGAGTCGCCTGCAGGCTAAACGTAAAAGGCAGTTGGGTCCCAAGGCCTCAGCAACTGGCCACGGTAACATTGTATTGAAGTCATGCTATCGGTGCCTGGGACAGCACATCACTCGACGCTGTCCATATGTGTCCGAAGCTGTCCGGCGCCAGGCCCTGGAACATCATGGGCAGCCCCAACATGTGTGAGAACACCACCGCAAGTCGGGGCTATAAATAGAGCTTGGCACCGGGCCCTGGAACATCGTGGGTGAAGGTGCGGCGAATGAGGGTATGGGGCCCTGAAGAGTCGATGGCCTAGAGGTAGCACGGGCCTGCCCACACTGCGAAACGTATGCACACTAGGTCCGTGCATCAGAGCAGGTCTCCAGTCGCCCTGGTTCAACCCTTGCCACTGGATAAAGGCCTAGCTCTGTCGAGCCAGTGTGGTGGCTGATGTGCAACGGTCACCACACGTTAAAAAAATCCACGCACAGACATCTTCCACCCACTCAATTGGAGTTCAGGACTGGAACATCGGGTCCTTCATTGAAACATGTGTGAACTCTTGGGGAAGCAAGTCATCCTTGTCAGAGGGACCGCCTATGATGATGATGATAACAAGTTCTGGAGTGTAATCTACCCATTGCACTGCCAAATGTAAAAGATTTGTTCACAATGCTGACAGGTGGCCAGATCTTCTCAAAGTTAGATCTGACAAATGCCTACTTACAACTTGAGTTAGATGAAGAGTCCAAGTCATGATTGACTATAAATACTCATCTCGGCCTATATCAGTTCAATAGACTACCATTTGGAGTGTCTTCCGCCCCCAACATATTCCAGGGGGTGATGAACCAAATTTTGCAAGGGATTGAAGGGGTAGTGTGTTATTTGGATGACATACTCATTTCAGCACCAAACTAGGAGTTGTATGAAGTGCTCAAACGGCTAGAGAAGCATGGAGTTAGGAGTGACTGCTCATAAGTGTCTGATGTTTCAAAACTCAGTGGAGTACTTAGGGTACAGAATGGATAAAGATGGTTTACATTCGACCAAGGGAAAGCTGGATGCAATCAGAAATGCACCCACTCCCAAGAATGTCACTGAATTTCGATCATTTTTGGGTTTTTTGAATTATTATGGAAAGTTCCTCTCAAGCTTGGCTACAGTGTTACATCCACTGAATGAGCTGTTGAAAAAACAGGTCCCTTAGAAGTGGTCAGAAGAATATGACACAGCATTCAAAGTGTGTAAACGCCAGTTAGTAGAGAGCACCATGTTAGTTCACTGTGACGTATCTAAGGAGATCAAGCTAGTACATGACGCCTCTCCGTATGGAGTTAGGGCAGTGATCTCTCATGTACTGGATAGTGGGGAGGAGAGACTAATTGCTTTTGCTTCATGCATTCCGTACCAGTGAGCAAAATTATACGCAGATCAAAAGGGAAGCTTTTACAGACCTCAAATACGTGTTTGGTCGTAAGTTTACCATAGTTACTGATCATAATGGAATCAAAAACACAATTTCTAAATTTGCTGATGACATCAAATTGATTAATACTGAGGAGGACTGCAACAAATTACAAGAGGACATTAATAAACTTGCAGAATGGGCATATCATTGGCAAATGAAGTGGATGTAACACTGTAGCCAAGCTTGAGAGGAACTTTCCATAATAATTCAAAAAACACAAAAATGATCGAAATGAAGTTCAACACAGATAAGTGTGAGGTATTACATTTTGGTAGGAAGAATAGGGAGGTCACTTATTACTTGGAGGGTGCGAGTCTGGGTGGGGTAGAGGAGCAAAGGGATCTCGGAGTACAAATACACAAATCGCTAAAACTTGCGACATAGGTTAGCAAGGCCATAAAAAGCAAACCACGCACTAGGGTTTATTTCTAGAGGTATAGAATTGAAAAATAGGGAAGTTATGCTAAACCTATATCGAACCTTGGTTAGACCACACTTGTACAGTTCTGGTCACCATATTATAAAAAGGATATAGAGGCACTGGAAAGGGTGCAGAGAAGATTTACAAGGATGCAACCAGAAATGCGAGGGTATACATATCAGGAAAGGATGAACAGGCTGAATCTTTTTTCTCTTGGAAAAAAGAAGGCTGAGGGGTGACCTAATAGAGGTCTTCAAAATTATGAAAGGTTTTGATGGAGTGGATAGAGTGAGAATGTTTCCACATGTGGGGAAAAGCATAACTAGAAGCTATTATAAGATAATCACCAAGAAATCCAATAGGGAATTCAGAAAAACCGTCTTTACCCGAAGATTGGCGAGAATGTGGATCTCGCTACCACAGGGAGTGGTTGGAACGAATAGTATAGATGCATTTAAGGGGAGCCTAGACAAGCATATGAGGGAGAAGGGAATAGAGGGTTATGCTGATAGATTTAGATGAGGAAAGACGGGAGGAGGTTCGAGTGGAGCATAAACACCGGCATGGACTGGTTGGGCCGAATGGCCTGTTTCTGTTCAGTATATCCTATGTAATCCTATATAATAAGCCGCTGACAGCAATCCTTCATCCACAGTCCCCAGTTCCAACCTTAGTTGCAGCTTGAATGCAGAGATGGGCTTTGATTTTGGCAGCATATACGTATGACATTTGGCAGCGTATACTTATACGTATGACATTGAGTCAGCTGATCACAGTAATGTGATGCTATGTCCAGGTTGCTATCCCTATCACAAGTTACACCCGATAGGGACGAAGTGTTCTATTTCTCATACATTGATGAGCCGCTAGTCACAGCTGAAGAGATTGGTAGGGCAACCAAATGTAACCGAGTTTATGTCAAAGGTGTATGATTACATAGCAAATGGATGGCCAAATCAGGTATCAGTGGAAGATATTCATCTACACTTCGTTCGTAGGAATGAATTGTCTGTGGATAAAGACTATCATGTGGGGAGCAAGAGTGGTTATCCCAAATAGGTTCAGGTCTAAACTGTTAGGAGATCTTCATGACCAGCACCTGGGAATGTGCTTGACCATGAGTTTTGCACGCAGTTACTTATGGTGGCCAGGTTTAGATAAAGAGATAGAGTACATCGTCAGTCAGTGTACAACATGTCAATCGGTAAGCAAGAATCCACCATCTGTGCCATTACAGCCATGGAAATGGCCTCCCAGGGTGAGGCAAAGGTCACATGTAGATTTTGCTGAGCTAGAAGGACAACAATTGTTCATTGTGATTGATAGCCATTCGAAGTAGGTAGAGATGTTTCCGAATCGGAAAATAACAAGCAAAACACGCGACAATTTGCGAAGATTGTTTTCTTCATACGGCCTCCCAGGAGATATTGTGTCTGATAATGAGCTGTAATTTTATTCAGAAAAATTCACAGTTCATGAGCAGCAATGGTGCAAAACATATCAAAGTTCCACCCTGCTTCAAATGGTGCAGCAGAGCGCAAAGTACATATTGTAAAACGAGCCCTCATCAAGCAAATGTTGGATCCAAATCCAAAGAAACGTCAATTGTCATTGGACCACAAACTGGAAAATGTTCTGATTACTTAGCAGAATACTCCTCATACCACTACTGGTAGAACACCAGCAGAGTTGTTTCTCAAATGACAGCCAGGAACCAGGTTCTTGTTGTTAACACCAAACTTGGCACAGTCAGTAGAAGAGAAATAATCAAGATAGAAAGAGAGTCATGATAGAAGTAGAGTTAGAGAGAGGTGTGTGAAGTTGAATCAGAAGGTTAGAGTGAAGAACCATCACCATAAATGGTTATAGTGGTTACCAGGAAGAGCAGTGAAGATATGTGGCCCTCGCATATATTTGGTGGTCAAGATGTTTGATCATGGAAAGGTTAGGTTTGTTCACATTGATCATATCTTACCTACAGATGAGGCAGGAGTTGAAAGTTGGGATGATTCAATTTATTCCGATGAGTCAGATAGTCTTGTTACAAGTAGAGTACCAGTAGCAAATCCTACAGCAGATGTACCAGAAACAAGTCCAAGAGAAAGTCAGAATTTAAGTCTGAGTCCGAGTCAGGCAGATAAACCGCCTGAAAGTGCAGAGAGTCCAAATGTAGATCAAGGTCAGCCCTTGGAGAAAAATTCTCCTCGGTATTGTCCTAGAATGAGTCAAAATCCTACAACAAGATCGGAAAGTTCTGTTCAAGAAAGAAAGTATCCTCTTCGAAACAGAAAAACAGTGGTTGTTTAATCTATAAATATGGAAAAAAGTTCTTATCTTTTGTTTGTATTACTGAATTCTACAGTAGAATTTAGAAACATAAAATGGGTTCTATTTTGGGAAATGTATATCAAGAGTTGTGTATACCATGCAAATCATGTACAATGATTATTTGTTATGATTAACTTCTTCAATAAGGGGGGGTGGGAGAAGTTTTGTAGAGCCACCTAGTGGACTACTGATGTATATAACAATAAAGCCCATGTGCTACACAGTTCTTACCCGGAAGCCATGTTGTGCAGTTCTTTGTAATGTTGTGTCTCAAGATATCACAATGGCCACAGTCATACTTTGGGTCAGCCCTCATCTTCCACTTGTGGATCAAGTGGCGCATCGTCCGTGCCCTGTGCGTATTAGGTCGCGCTCTGTCCATTGTTTTCGAGGGAGGTTGGTGCCAGGGACCGCTGCTGTTGGGTCAGTAATGAGGTGTTGGTTCTTGATGCTGCGTGTGTCTCACTATTCCGTCCGTCTGAATTGTGGGTCGATACCAGCTACATGGATATTGGCGGCTGTTCTACAGCAGATGTACCAGAAACAAGTCCAAGAGAAAGTCAGAATTTAAGTCTGAGTCCGAGAGGGCTGGAGTACAAAAGCAGGGAGGTCCTGCTGCAACTGTACAGGGTATTGGTGAGGCCGCACCTGGAGTACTGCGTGCAGTTTTGGTCACCTTACTTAAGGAAGGATATACTAGCTTTGGAGGGGGTACAGAGACGATTCACTAGGCTGATTCCGGAGATGAGGGGGTTACCTTATGATGATAGATTGAATAGACTGGGTCTTTACTCGTTGGAGTTCAGAAGGATGAGGGGTGATCTTATAGAAACATTTAAGATAATGAAAGTGATCGACAAGATAGAGGCAGAGAGGTTGTTTCCACTGGTCGGGGAGACTAGAACTAGGGGGCACAGCCTTAAAATACGGGGGAGCCAATTTAAAACCGGGTTGAGAGGGAATTTCTTCTCCCAGAGGGTTGTGAATCTGTGGAATTCTCTGCCCAAGGAAGCAGTTGAAGCTAGCTCATTGAATGTATTCAAATCACAGATAGATAGATTTTTAACCAATAAGGGAATTAAGGGTTATGGGGAGCGGGCGGGTAAGTGGAGCTGAGTCCACGGCCAGATCAGTCATGATCTTGTTGAATGACGGAGCATGCTCGAGGGGCTAGATGGCCTACTCCTGTTCCTAATTCTTATGTTCTTATGTTTCCCCACAGTGCCCAGTGTGATTTTAAGTGCCTTTGTGGTGGGTTTATCACGTCTCCGTGAATGGGAAGCTCGATGTTGCTCATGATTTTTTCCACCTCCTGGATCACTCAGTTGGAGTGAACTTGAGCATCCCTGACACCATCTTAATAATTCATCTTAATAATTAAGATTATTAACAATGTACATTCCAATTAACACAATTACAATATTACTTTGTACAGCAAACTGAGAGAGTTAGCCCCCACGTCTATTCAGCTTGTCATTAGTTCTGTTGTGTTTTCCTGTTTCCAGAAGTGAATTTCACAGCATTCTGGTCACTGCATTACACCAAAAGGGTTAAAACAATTCCTGAACTTTCACCCGTCGGAATACCTACCTTGATAAACCAAACACTGCTGGATCTAATTTGATAAGGCCCGCGAGATTTGCTCACGCGCATTTCGAAAGCGCAGGTGCTGCCTGCTAAACTGATTTCCGCGTACAGCCCAGCGCCCATCGTGCTGCTGGCGGGCTGTGTGCTCAGCGGGAGGTCCAGGGTCGCGTTGGTGGAGTGACGCTGCATTTCCTTAAAGCAAGGCTGTCATTTTCAAAAGCAGTCTTCAGGCATCGCACACTAATTGACGTCACGTTCTTCATATTTACACGGGAGAGGCAAACATAAACAGTGGCAGTGCTGAGGAGCTCTCCAAAATGGCAGCCCCTGTGTTCCGTGCCGGAAGTGGGCAGAAGCGAGGCCACCACCATTTTATCAACAAAACCGGCCGCACTACAACCTCCAATTTCACAGCCTGCTGCTCTATATTCTAATATTGGATGTGAATTAAAGATAAAGGAAATCAATTGATTTATTACGAATGATTATTGTTAAGAGTAGTTTTTTTTTTAAACCTTACCCATCTAGTGGGCAACACATGTAAAAGGTAGGGGGACATTAAGGGGAATCCAGAATTTGGAGGGAGGGGGGGTTGACAGGGAGACATATCCCAAAAAATTGTGTGAGTGGAAAGACATTTTCCCTGAGATGCTCTCTTCCCCCCAGTGCCTGGATATATGATACCGTCTAACGTGACACAGAATGTATAAGAAACATCTGATCAGGATAGGAAAGGCGAGAGAGAGAGAAAGAAAGATGGTGCACAGAACACTCACTGGGAAACAAACATTGCTTCATCCAGCAATTGAGCGCTGTATGCATTTCAATTGTTGGCAGCTTTTCAAAGGTAATTCATTGGCTTGGAAGCATGTTGGGACATCCTGAGAATGTGTAAGGGTGTGATATGAAGGCAAGTTAATCTTTCGTAAAATTCTTTGGGGTAGATTTTCCAGTCTTTTGTGCTTTTATGTGCCCCGGGGCACCGGCAATGGCGGCGGTGAGCTCTTGGCGGGCGATCAGCCTCCAGCGCCCCACGGGCGTTACCGGGGCTGGTTTCGCGGCGACACGGAGCAGCACCGCCCGGAAGAGCTGAGCCGGTGTGCAAGGACCCTGATTGCGACACCAGCGCACTTTTTGAGTCCCACCCGACCCGTACGCCCCGCAGCATGCTTTGCTGCCACCGCCTGGGAAATCAGGCGGTCCAGCTATACCGACTGCAGAGAGGTAAGCGATGCCGTCCTCCGCTAAATGTGATTTGTTTTTTCTTTAAATTTTTTTTGCAATTTATGTTGTGGTGGCGTTGGGCTATGTACTGAGAGTGTTTTTGTGGGGGGGGGTTTTTCCTGTTTTTTTTTCTCCCCAGGCATCTCACTCGGGGTGCTCCTGGGCCAGCTCTTTAGCTCGTGATTTTCCCAAGCTCAGCTGGCCTAGCACCCTAAGAGAGGTGTACAACGCCTCCCTTAGCACTGCGCCCCACACTCAGGACCCAGCTGCCCAATTTTGCTGACTGAGGCGCAAACTGTTCCTGGGTGCAGACTTTACCGCCCCGCCGCCATTACCTCCCCGAAATCAGCAAAGCCGAAAATCCAGACTTTATCTGCACTGCACTTTTGAAGCAGGATTTGCCACTAGGGACCTGTGCAGGTGCTAGGTATTGTGGGTACATTGGGAATTTCCCTGCTGTCGCTCAGCCATTCTGTTGCACAGCTGCGCACTCGGTGACTGGATTCGGGGAGTTTGGGAGATTTATAATAGTTGTAACTCATTGGGGTATTCAACATTCAGGAAAGATAGAATAAAAGGAAAAGGAGGTGGGGTAGCATTGCTGGTTAAGGAGCAAATTAAGGCAATAGTTCGGAAGGACATTAGCTTGGATGATGTGGAATCTATATGGGTAGAGCTGCAGAATACCAAAGGACAAAAAACGTTAGTGGGAGTTGTGTACAGACCTCCAAACAGTAGTAGTGATGTTGGGGAGGGCATCAAACATGAAATTAGGGGTGCTTGCAATAAAGGTGCAGCAGTTATAATGGGTGACTTTAATATGCACATAGATTGGGTTAACCAAACTGGAAGCAATATGGTAGAGGAGGATTTCCTGGAGTACATAAGGGATGGTTTTTTAGACCAATATGTCGAGGAACCAACTAGGGGGGAGGCCATCTTAGACTGGGTGTTGTGTAATGAGAGAGGATTAATTAGCAATCTCGTTGTGCGAGGCCCCTTGGGGAAGAGTGACCATAATATGGTGGAATTCTGCATTAGGATGGAGAATGAAACAGTTAATTCAGAGACCATGGTCCAGAACTTAAAGAAGGGTAACTTTGA
This sequence comes from Pristiophorus japonicus, assembly GCF_044704955.1. Classification (NCBI taxonomy): domain Eukaryota; kingdom Metazoa; phylum Chordata; class Chondrichthyes; family Pristiophoridae; genus Pristiophorus; species Pristiophorus japonicus. The sequence goes on from NC_091988.1 coordinate 92,599,347, forward strand.
AGGTATGAGGCGTGAATTGGCTAGGATAGATTGGCGAATGATACTGAAGGGGTTGACTGTGGATGGGCAATGGCAGACATTTAGAGACCGCATGGATGAACTACAACAATTGTACATTCCTGTCTGTCGTAAAAATAAAAAAGGGAAGGTGGCTCAACCGTGGCTATCAAGGGAAATCAGGGATAGCATTAAAGCCAAGGAAGTGGCATACAAATTGGCCAGAAATAGCAGAGAACCCGGGGACTGGGAGAAATTTAGAACTCAGCAGAGGAGGACAAAGGGTTTGATTAGGGCAGGGAAAATGGAGTATGAGAAGAAGCTTGCAGGGAACATTAAGACGGATTGCAAAAGTTTCTATAGATATGTAAAGTGAAAAAGGTTAGTAAAGACAAACATAGGTCCCCTGCAGTCCGAATCAGGGGAAGTCATAACAGGGAACAAAGAAATGGCAGACCAATTGAACAAGTACTTTGGTTTGGTATTCACTAAGGAGGACACAAACAACCTTCCGGATATAAAAGGGGTCAGAGGGTCTAGAAAGGAGGAGGAACTGAGGGAAATCTTTATCAGTCGGGAAATTGTGTTGGGGAAATTGATGGGATTGAAGGCCGATAAATCCCCAGGGCCTGATGGACTGCATCCCAGAGTACTTAAGGAGGTGGCCTTGGAAATAGTGGATGCATTGACAGTCATTTTCCAACATTCCATAGACTCTGGATCAGTTCCTATGGAGTGGAGGGTAGCCAATGTAACCCCACTTTTTAAAAAAGGAGGGAGAGAGAAAACAGGGAATTATAGCCTGACATCGGTAGTGGGTAAAATGATGGAATCAATTATTAAGGATGTCATAGCAGTGCATTTGGAAAGAGGTAATATGATAGGTCCAAGTCAGCATGGATTTGTGAAAGGGAAATCATGCTTGACAAATCTTCTGGAATTTTTTGAGGATGTTTCCAGTAGAGTGGACAAGGGAGAACCAGTTGATGTGGTATATTTGGACTTTCAGAAGGCTTTCGACAAGGTCCCACACAAGAGATTAATGTGCAAAGTTAAAGCACATGGGATTGGGGGTAGTGTGCTGACATGGATTGAGAACTGGTTGTCAGACAGGAAGCAAAGAGTAGGAGTAAATGGGGACTTTTCAGAATGGCAGGCAGTGACTAGTGGGGTACCGCAAGGTTCTGTGCTGGGGCCCCAGCTGTTTACACTGTACATTAATGATTTAGACGAGGGGATTAAATGTAGTATCTCCAAATTTGCGGATGACTCAAAGTTGGGTGGCAGTGTGAGCTGCAAGGAGGATTCTATGAGGCTGCAGAGCGACTTGGATAGGTTAGGTGAGTGGGCAAATGCATGGCAGATGAAGTATAATGTGGATAAATGTGAGGTTATCCACTTTGGTGGTAAAAACAGAGAGACAGACTATTATCTGAATGGTGACAGATTAGGAAAAGGGCAGGTGCAAAGAGACCTGGGTGTCATGGTACATCAGTCATTGAAGGTTGGCATGCAGGTACAGCAGGCGGTTAAGAAAGCAAATGGCATGTTGGCCTTCATAGCGAGGGGATTTGAGTACAAGGGCAGGGAGGTGTTGCTACAATTGTACAGGGCCTTGGTGAGGCCACACCTGGAGTATTGTGTACAGTTTTGGTCTCCTAACCTGAGGAAGGACATTCTTGCTATTGAGGGAGTGCAGCGAAGGTTCACCAGACTGATTCCCGGGATGGCGGGACTGACCTATCAAGAAAGACTGGATCAACTGGGCTTGTATTCACTGGAGTTCAGAAGAATGAGAGGGGACCTCATAGAAACGTTTAAAATTCTGACGGGGTTAGACAGGTTAGATGCAGGAAGAATGTTCCCAATGTTGGGGAAGTCCAGAACCAGGGGACACAGTCTAAGGATAAGGGGGAAGCCATTTAGGACCGAGATGAGGAGGAATTTCTTCACCCAGAGAGTGGTGAACCTGTGGAATTCTCTACCACAGAAAGTTGTTGAGGCCAATTCACTAAATATATTCAAAAAGGAGTTAGATGAAGTCCTTACTACTAGGGGAATCAAGGGGTATGGTGAGAAAGCAGGAATGGGGTACTGAAGTTGCATGTTCAGCCATGAAGTCATTGAATGGCGGTGCAGGCTAGAAGGGCCGAATGGCCTACTCCTGCACCTATTTTCTATGTTTCTATGTTTCTATTAGCTGCCTGAGAAACATTAAAACATAATTGTTGCAGGCAGGTCAAGATTGTTTTAGTGGCAACAAGAAAATATTAGCTGATCTTTCTGTCGGAACTGCAAGATGCAAATGAGTGTATACCTGCCTGTTTCGTTCGTGATTCCGGGGCATTGAAAAAGAAGCTCTCTCTCGCATTATTTAGGAAAAGAGGATTCACCCATTTCCCCTCCTCGGACTCTGCATATTACACAGGATGAAAGTGTCATGTGTATGTGTTGCCTATAAAGTAACAATCCTTGTTTGAAGATCGGTTGTCCTCCTCAGTACGCTGCTGTAATGTTTCCAACAGTTTCAGGAGGATGTCTTGTAACTTAAAGTGTCTTCTTTCAGCCTTGGCTGAAGTGGTAGCACTCTCCAGAGACTTCAGCACATAATCCAGGCTGACCCTCCAGTGCAGTGCTAAGGGAGTGCTGCACTGTCGGAGGTGCCGTCTTTCGGATTAAACTGAGGCTCCGTCTGCCCTCTCAGGTGGACATATAAATTTCCATGGCACTATTCTAAGAGAAGTGTATCTCACCTGATGTGCTGGCCAAAATTTATCTCTCAACCAACCTCACTCGAACAGTTTATCTGGCCATTTATCTCGTTGCTGTTAATGGGACATTGTTGTGGGCAAATTGGCTGCTGCATTTACCTATATTACAACAGTGTCTGAATTTCACAATTACTTTAGAGGCTGTGAAGCGCTTTGGGAGGTCCTATGGAGGTGAAAGGTGCTATAGAAATGCAAATTCTTTCTTTTGTTCTTCTCTTTCCTTTTACCAGCATCCTCTACTGTGGGGAGGGTGGAAATAGTTTAAACTTTTGTCAGACTTTAGACCTCTCACACCTCTCTTGTCTCTTAAAGGGGACCCACTTATGCTTTCAATCTGATACTGATAGCATCAGTAATTTTAAGAGTGAGTTGGGTCAGCATTGGGCAGGCAAATCAGTCGTGTGATACAGGTAGTGAATTGTGCATTCTGATTTTGAACTCTGGGCTTGACCTTGTGGAATGAAATGGCCTTTGAATTCCTATCTCTCTGGTTTGTCACCCTAGGTCTATCCTATAGTCGGATTTCCAGAAGCTCAGGTCAATCGGGCCTCTCAGAAGGCTATCCAACAGCACCAAGTCCAGCTGGCAAGAACCTCCCGCATAATCCAACAGGTGAGTTCCAAGCTGTGCCTGAAACCTGCAGTAACCCACTGTGTCTCTCTCTGGCACCTTTTGTTTGCAGATGTATTTGTTTTTGGTGGGGTTTTTACGGAGAGATTCACCTGTATTGGCCCAATATCTAGGGGCTGAAATCACCTCAACTGGTTACTTTAATACATTAAAAATCTTGCGTCTGCATGCACTTTGGGTTGACAAAACCTTGCATTTTTGTCAGATTGCGCGTGAACTTTTTCCATTATAAATTCCTGTGTCCATATTGATAATGGGAATTGCCTGTGTAATTACACCCTCCAGCCAATGGTGGCACTGTAACACCTCAGTTCTGCATCTCCCAGAACCTCAGCCGGTATGGCAGAGAAACTTGTGCGCTCCAACCATCTACTCTCTGCTTCCCACATTGCCCTACGTTTTGCTATTTAGTTATAAATAATAAAATCAAAGCATTGGATAAAAAATGAGAGAATATATGACTTCTAAAATGGAAATCAATTACACTGATTTCTAACCCCAAGTCACCTCCAGACTATACTTGCAACTTGATTCCTCCTTTGCAACACCACAGGAAGTTGACTAGTAAATAATATCACTTATTTTGCATACTCTAATCTGTGGCTTCTCTTCCTGCTCCCGCACCGTTACCTCTGGAGTCCCCCGAGGATCTACGCTTCACCCCCTCCTATTTCTCATCTACATGCTGCCCCTCGGCGACATCATCCGAAAACACAGCATCAGGTTTTACATGTACGTGATGGTATCCAATTCTACCTCATCGCCACCTCCCTCAACCCCTCCACGGCCTCTAAATTGTCACACTGTCCGACATCCAGTACTGGATGAGCAGAAATTTCCTTCCAACTAAATATTGGGAAGACTGAAGCTATTGTCTTCGGTCCCCGTCACAAACTCCATTCCTTACCCACTGACTCCAATCCTCTCCCTGGCAAATGTCTGTGGCTGAACCAGGCCATTTGCAACTTTGGTGTCATATTTGACCCCGAGATGAGTTTCCGACCACATATCTGCTCCATCACCAAGATCACCTACCTCCACCTCTCTAACATTGCTCGAGCCCACTCCTGCTCAGCTCATCTTCTGCTGAAATCCTCACCCATGTCTTTATTACCTGTAGACTTGACTATTCCAATGATCTCCTGGCTGGCTAATCCAAAACTCTGCTGCCTATATCCTAACTCATACCAAGTCCCGTTTACCCATCACCCTTATGGTCGCTGACCAACATTGGCTACCCCGTCTGGCAACGCCACAATTTTAAAATTCTCATCCTTGTTTTAAAATCCCTTCATAGCCTTGTCCCTCCCTATCTCTATAAACCTCCTTTAGTCCAACAATCCGCCAAGATATCTGCACTACCCCAATTCTGGCCTCTTGCATGTCCCCGATTTTAATCGCTCCCCCATTGGTGGCCGCGCTTTCAGCTGCCTCGGCCCTAAGCTCCCTCCCTAAACCTCGTTGCCTCTCTTCTCTTTTAAGATGCTGCTTAAAAACTACCTCTTTGATCAATCTGTCCTAACATCTCCTTGCGGTGCTTGTGTCAATTTTTGCCTGATAACGCTCTCGTGAAGTGCCTTGGGATGTTTTATTCTGTTAAAGGCACTATATAAATGCAAATTTTTGCTGTTGTTAATCTGCCCTATGTTGGTTCGATATGTAGGTATTGAAATCACTATTTTGTTTTTTTACAAAAGTAACGCACACAGGAACTTTGAAATAACCAATCTCAGACTCCAATCAGGAAACTCAGGAAATTTGACTAAATTGCACTTTTTCCCCTTTCTTTTTGACAGCGTCAGATAATTGAGTTCATTCCCGTCACTCAAGTGTTCTACGAGTGGAAAGACAAAGAATACAATTACTTTACGTGTGGTGTTGAGAACAAGGTGTATGCCCCAGACTATCCAGCCAAGTGCTGCTGCTGCAGCATTCTGTAACCGTCCCGATGGGAGATTGTTGCTGCTCCCTAAAGTGTCTCCACACAACACCCAAAATGCACAACCTTGCCACTAACCTCCCTAAATCCCAGATCAAACTCAACACATTCTTGTTGTGTTAACTCTGCCAAACTAGGTTGGTTGTTCCTCATCAACGGATCCAGAAATAAGACAGCGGACCAATCTCCAGGTCTCTCAATAGTTCAGTGATTGAATGCCTCGTCTGGTGAGTCCGAGACCAGGATGGCTCCTGGATCAATCACTGGTCTTTGCTGATCTCCGCCAGGATGGTAGAATGGGTACTACAACTAGGTTAAGGAGGGAATAAAGTCAGTCAAGCCTCTTGCACTGGACCAGTAAGCTTTGCTGGGAGTGTGTGGATATCTGGTGAGTTGGGATCAGGCTTGTCTGTATAACTTCTCCACAATTATGATGCTATCTGCTGCGGCTTCACTAAAGTAAGATAGTGAAGGACTGGCGGTATCTGTGGAACTGTGCCCCAGTGTGTGACACTATTCTGTGGGGTGGGGGGGCTGTGCAGAAGAATCTCTCCACTAATTACTCACTTGTTTTACAGAATGGGGCTCATTTTCCAAGGCTCCAACCCCAGTATAGAACCTCACTAGACAGAAGCTTGGGTCACAGGATAGTACTTAAACGCTAATTCCAGTCCAGTGAGACTTTGCGACAGGAGCCTCGCCTTGCAAGATAACCCTTTCTAAGTCACTGAGGGAAATATAACTGACCCTCAGGACGATCTACACCGAGGATCAGGATTCTGATGGCACATTATACTGCCATGGGCTGGCACTATGAGCAGGGCAGTGAGATTAGATTGACCCTCCACACCGGTGACTGGTGCCTCATGGCTGTGTGACATACAGTCTCCCTCCATTTGTGCTGACATCCCGAAAGAAAGGAGATACCCACCAAACATGGTAAATAAGTCTGCCGGTAATTCTTTTATATAGGGAAAATCTGCTGGCAATCATATCGCAACATTTAAGTTTTATAGAAAGAGCATGAAAACAGTACCGAATATGTTTTCATGCAACTTTTGAGGTTTAATATTGGAATTTGCACACTTTCTACATGTATATTATCACAACTCAGTTTGTCGAGAAGAATGCAGTTCACAAGAACTGCTAAAAGAAAGGGGGATGAGACACACACACAGACCGAGAGAGCAACACTCCGGCCAATAGAGATACACAAGCCAAGAGACAGACAAGAACAGACACACACACAGCATGAGACATGCAGATAGACACACACACACAGATCAAAAGAGAGACACAGACAGAAATGGACCAAGAGGAAGATAGTGAGAAAGCAAGAGGAAGGAGTCGGAACTAATGAGGGAGATGCTGTTCTGTTGCTGTTTTGAATTCAGTTTTTCACTAGATTACTGGAGCCCAGTTATTACACTTGACACTAACTGTATTTTGTAGATTTTTTCACTCAAATAACTGTTTGGACGGTAATGCCAATTCAACTTTTGCCTGAAAACTCGCAACTCATCGAGTTTTGACTAAAACGCCCCCCTGAATCTTTAGCTTACCTTATTAATTAAAAGGTATGAACTTTTTAATAGATATTTTAAGACACTTTTTCTCAAACAAGTACAGCTTATAATCCAGCCTATAAACCTGTTCACATTTTGTTTTGAAATACTGATGTGACTGTTGAGGAATCACATCCTGATCGGTATTTCCTGTGCCCACTGAATAAAACAAACTGACTGATCGAAACCCAAGACAATACAGGAAATGTTGCAATTCCAGATTGTACACTCGACCTCAGTAAAGGCGGGCGGGGGGAGCTGTTGCTCCCTCTGCTCCTCCTGAGTAAATGTCTCCAAGTGTGAGGCAATTTGATGAAACGCTGCATCCTTTTCTAAAAGTAAAACTGATCTGGAGATTGGGGCGAGGAACAACCTTCAGCAGGGACTAAGCGGAGATCTGGAGGCCAAATAATGAACGCAATTGAATGTAATCGCATCAAGTGCAGACTGTCATTGAGAGATTCTTGTGTAGCCAATGTTCTGTATATTTGATTACTTGTGGAGAGTACATACCATTAAAAATAATTTAGTGTTGCCACTAAATTTCGCACTATGTCCATTTGAATTGTGATAAACACCCAGCTGTACAATTACTGCTTTGGTCATTCCAAGTTAAGCTTGTGCCCGGGAGAGAAGGTTTTGAGCCATATTACACTGCAGTGGCTGTTGGCATTGGGCATGAATGGGTTAAGAAGCATATTGGCTAAAGTCTACTTTTTCAAATATCTTTTTTATCCCCAAATAAGCCTAATAACGACACTGCAATCTGTATAAATCACCAAGCTTTTTAAGTAGGATATATTTACCCTGTGTTGTCTCGAATGCATTGTTGTAATTGTAAAGTTGAGGAGAGGCAGTGTGAATGGTCCGAATTGCCTTTACGTTTTCATACCTATACTTGGCACTATGATGAGGTTTTTATACATATACCTTAAACACTGTTCTTGGGGTGCATCTTTTTTAAAGTCTGTCATATTTGAATTGTAATAAATCTTGATTGTGTAATTTTCTAATTTTATGTATCAGAATATTTGGTGAAAGGAATTAATTTCACTGTTATTAAAAAGTTTTCAGATGTTACTGCTCTTGAGTGTTTTTTCACAGCCCAAGTTACTAAACGTATTACATTTTCTAAGTGTCACACACTGCTTTATTTGTAGAAACTATTCTGCCATGCCTCTAGGTAGCATCTTGACAGGATTGTTCATTATAGAGCTACCTATCAGGCAGCCATGCCTGCAACTACACACTTCTCTACTAGATGGAGCATCATACTTCAACCTACAGCACCACTAATGAATGCACTCTGAGGGAAATTGACTTAATTGTAATTCTCTGTAGGTCTTGTCGATTTGCAACACCAGATTTCTGATTGGTCCCTGATACGTCCTTACTATACAGTATAAATGCACACGAGGCCCATGATTGAGAGGTCAGTCTGTGACATAGAAACATAGAAAATAGGTGCAGGAGCAGGCCATTCAGCCCTTCTAGCCTGCACCGCCATTCAATGAGTTCATGGCTGAACATGAAACTTCAGTACCCCCTTCCTGCTTTCTCGCCATACCCTTTGATCCCCCGAGTAGTAAGGACTTCATCTAACTCCCTTTTGAATATATTTAGTGAATTGGCCCCAACCACTTTCTGTGGCAGAGAATTCCACAGGTTCACCACTCTCTGGGTGAAGAAGTCTCTCCTCATCTCGGTCCTAAATGGCTTACCCCTTATCCTTAGACTGTGACCCCTGGTTCTGGACTTCCCCAACATTGGGAACATTCTTCCTGCATCTAACCTGTCTAAACCCGTCAGAATTTTAAACGTTTCTATGAGGTCCCCTCTCATTCTTCTGAACTCCAGTGAATACAAGCCCAGTTGATCCAGTCTTTCTTGATAGGTCAGTCCCACTATCCCGGGAATCAGTCTGGTGAATCTTCGCTGCACTCCCTCAATAGCAAGAATGTCCTTCCTCAAGTTAGGAGACCAAAATTGTACACAGTACTCCAGGTGTGGCCTCACCAAGGCCCTGTACAACTGTAGCAACACCTCCCTGCCCCTGTACTCAAATCCCCTCGCTATGAAGGCCAACATGCCATTTGCTTTCTTAACCGCCTGCTGTACCTGCATGCCAACCTTCAATGACTGATGTACCATGACACCCAGGTCTCGTTGCACCTTCCCTTTTCCTAATCTGTCACCATTCAGATAATAGTCTGTCTCTCTGTTTTTACCACCAAAGTGGATAACCTCACATTTATCCACATTATACTTCATCTGCCATGCATTTGCCCACTCACCTAACCTATCCAAGTCAATCTGCAGTCTCATAGCATCCTCCTCGCAGCTCACACTGCCACCCAACTTAGTGTCATCCGCAAATTTGGAGATACTACATTTAATCCCCTCGTCTAAATCATTAATGTACAATGTAAACAGCTGGGGCCCCAGCACAGAACCTTGCGGTACCCCACTAGTCACTGCCTGCCATTCTGAAAAGTACCCATTTACTCCTACTCTTTGCTTCCTGTCTGACAACCAGTTCTCAATCAACGTCAGCACACTACCCCCAATCCCATGTGCTTTAACTTGCACATTAATCTCTTGTGTGGGACCTTGTCGAAAGCCTTCTGAAAGTCCAAATATACTACATCAACTGGTTCTCCTTTGTCCACTTTACTGGAAACATCCTCAAAAAATTCCAGAAGATTTGTCAAGCATGATTTCCCCTTCACAAATCCATGCTGACTTGGACCTATCATGTCACCATTTTCCAAATGCGCTGCTATGACATCCTTAACAATTGATTCCATCATTTTACCCACTACTGAGGTCAGGCTGACTGGTCTATAATTCCCTGTTTTCTCTCTCCCTCCTTTTTTAAAAAGTGGGGTTACATTGGCTACCCTCCACTCGATAAGAAGTACTGGAAGTGGGTGGAGCTTCCCCTTTTATACCTGAAGGCCCAGGTTAGGAGTGTCTCCTACAAGTTCACCACCTAGTGGTCATTGTTCTCACAGTGTACAACTTAAGTCAGATTGTACATGAGTTACAATGCTGGTTGAATACATGACATCACCTCCCCCCCCCCCCCCCAAAGTCTTATTACGATCACAGGTTGAGTCTCTCTGGTGGTTTACGCTCCCTTGTAGAGCGCCTGAGTTGGGGCTCCTGTTGTTGGGCGCTGGCCTGAGTGTCTGCTGTTTGCGGTGCCTCAGGCCTGTCCGGACTGCCCACAGTGACTGGGCTCTCCTCCCTTTGGTTCCCGTGTTCGGTCACCTATGGTGGAGTGAACTCTACATCGTGTTCTTCCTTTGCTTCTTCTATGGGGTTGCTGAACCTCCTTTTTGTTTGATCCACATGTTTGCGGCAGATTTGTCCTTTGGTAAGTTTAACTACCAGAATCCTATTTCCCTCTTTGGCAACCACAGTGCCTGCGAGCCATTTGGGCCCTGCAGCGTAGTTGAGGACAAAAACAGGGTCATTTACATCAACACATCGTGCCCTCGCATCCCTGTCATGGTAGTGATATTGTGACTGGCGCCTGCTCTCGACAATTTCTTTCATGGTGGGGTGTATAAGGGATAACCGGATTTTGAGCGACCTTTTCATTAGCAGCTCTGCAGGTGGAACCTCTGTGAGCGAGTGTGGTCAGGATCTGTAGGCCAACAGGAGGTGTGATAAGCGGCATTGTAGGGAACCCCCTTGGATTCTGAGCATCCCATGTTTGATTATCTGCACTGCTCGTTTTGCCTGGCCGTTTGAGGCCGGCTTGAACGGTGCTGTTCTAACATGGTTAATTCCATTGCCTGCCATGAAGTCCTGGAATTCAGTGCTTGTGAAGCACGGGCCATTGTCGCTGACCAAGATGCCCGGTAGACCGTGGGCGGCGAACATTGCCCGTAGACTTTCTACCGTGGCAGAGGATGTGCTTGAATTTAAAATGTCACACTCGATCCATTTGGAGTAGGCGTCTACTACAACCAAAAACATTTTCCCCATGAAAGGACCTGCGTAGTCCACATGGATGTGTGACCAAGGCTTGGTGGGCCATGGCCAGGGGCTAAGGGGGTCTTCCCTAGGCGCATGGCCCAGCTGGGCACACGTGTTGCACCTGCGAACACAAAGTTCCAGATCTGCGTCTATCCCTGGCCACCAAACGTGTGACTTGGCAATTGCCTCCATCGTGACAATGCCCGGGTGCCCATTGTGGAGTTCTCTGATGAATACCTCTCTGCCCATCTGGGGCATGACTACGCAGTTTCCCCACAGTAGGCAATCGGCCTGAATCGAGAGTTCATCCTTGCGCCTGTGAAATGGTTTAAATTTCTCAGGGCATGCCCTGTATGTGGCTGCCCAGTCCCCATTCAGGACACATTTCTTGACGAGAGACAATAGCGGGTCTCTATTTGTCCAGACTTTAATCTGACGGGCTGTCACGGGTGAGCCTTCGCTTCCAAAAGCTTCAACAGCCATGACCATCTCAGCACCATGCTCGGTAGCCCCCTCAGTGGTGGCTAGTGGGAGCCTGCTGAGTGCATCGGCGCAGTTTTCGGTGCCCGGTCTGTGCCGAATTGTGTAGTCATAGGCGGCTAACGTGAGTGCCCACCTCTGTATGCGGGCTGATGCATTTGCATTTATGGCCTTGTTGTCAGCCAAAAGGGACTTTAGGGGTTTGTGATCTGTCTCCAGCTCAAATTTCCTGCCAAACAGGTATTGGTGCATTTTCTTTACCACATATACACATGCGAGCGCCTCCTTTTCTACCATCCCGTAGCCCCTTTCTGCCTGGGAGAGACTTCTGGAGGCATAAGCTACCGGCTGTAACAGACCCTTGGCATTGACATGCTGCAGCACACACCCAGCACCATAGGACGATGCATCACATGGGCCGTATAGCGTTAACAGATTGTTGGAACATAACAATTTGCGTGCTCTATTAAAAGCCCTTTCCTGGCTGTCCCCCCAGACCCATTCGCGACCTTTGCATAGGAGCACGTGTAGCGGCTCTAGCAGCGTGCTCAATTTGGGAAGAAAGTTACCAAAATAGTTCAGGAGCCCCAGGAATGAACGCAGCTCCGTTGTGTTACGGGGTCTGGGTGCTCTCTGGATCGCTTCCGTCTTGGACGCATTAGGGCTGATCCCGACTGCTGCTACCCTCATCCCCAGGAATTCTACCTCTGGAGCTAGGAAGACGCACTTCACCTTTTTCAGTCGCAGCCCTACCCGGTCCAGTCTGCGTAGCACCTCCTCCAGGTTGTGGAGGTGTTCTTCAGTATCGTAACCCGTAATGAGGATGTCGTCCTGAAAAACCACCATCCCTGGAATCAACTTGAGGAGGCTTTCCATATTTCGTTGGAAGATCGCAGCGGCCGAGCGAATCCCGAACGGACATCTGTTGCGTCGGCAGCAGTCGGGAGGTGCGTTGGTGAGGCCTATAAAAGACGTACTTGTGCAGCTACAGGGAGAAGGCAAAAAAGTAGAAAGAAACAGGAAGGTGACGTCACAGCCAAGGGGGTAAGTGATTGGCTGGTGATTGGTGAGTAGTTTTTCTTTTTTCTCTTCTATAACAGTGAGTAAACTTTAGCATTGTTGTTGCCTATCTAAGAGTTAAGTCATGGCAAGACAGCTCGGTCACGTGTTATGCTCCTCCTGTACCATGTGGGAACTCAGGGACGACTCCACTGTTCCTGACGACTACGTGTGCGGGAAGTGTATCCGCCTCCAGCTCCTGATGGACCGCGTTGCGGAATTGGAGCTGAGGGTGGATTCACTCTGGAGCATCCACGATGCTGAGAATGATGTGAGTAGCATGTGTAGCGAGTTGGTCGTACTGCAGGTAAAGGGTCCACAGCAGATAGGGAATGGAAGACCAGCAGGAAGAGCAGTGCAAGGAAGGTAGTGCAGGGGTCCCCTGTGGTCAACCCCTGCAAAACAGATACACCGCTTTGAGTACTGTTGAGGGGGATGACTCATCAGGGGAGGGCAGCAGCAGCCAAGTTCATGGCACCGTGGCTGGCTCTGTTGCACAGGAGGGCAGGAAAAAGAGTGAGAGAGCGATAGTGATAGGGGATTCAATTGTAAGGGGAATAGATAGGCGTTTCTGCGGCTGCAACCGAGACTCCAGGATGGTATGTTGCCTCCCTGGTGCAAGGGTCAAGGATGTCTCGGAGCGGGTGCAGGACATTCCATAAAGGGAGGGAGAACAGCCAGTTGTCGTGGTGCACATTGGTACCAACGACATAGGTTAAAAAAAGGGATGAGGTCCTACAAAATGAATTTAAGGAGCTGGGAGCTAAATTAAAAAGTAGGACCTCAAAAGTAGTAATCTCGGGATTGCTACCAGTGCCACGTGCTAGTCAGAGTAGGAATCGCAGGATAGCGCAGCTGAATACGTGGCTTGAGCAGTGGTGCAGCAGGGAGGGATTCAAATTCCTGGGGCATTAGAACCGGTTCTGGGGGAGGTGGGACCAGTACAAACCAGACAGTCTGCACCTGGGCAGGACCGGAACCAATGTCCTAGTGCTGTTGGGGAGGAGTTAAACTAATATGGCAGGGGGATGGGAACCAATGCAAGGAGACACAGGGAAACAAAAAGGAGACAAAAGCAAAAGACAGAAAGGAGATGAGGAAAAGTGGAGGGCAGAGAAACCCAAGGCAAGGAACAAAAAGGGCCACTGTACAGCAAAATTCTAAAAGGACAAAGGGTGTTAAAAAAAACAAGCCTGAAGGCTTTGTGTCTTAATGCAAGGAGTATCCGTAATAAGGTGGATGAATTAACTGTGCAAATAGATGTTAACAAATATGATGTGATTGGGATTACAGAGACGTAGCTCCAGGATGATCAGGGCTGGGAACTCAATATCCAGGGGTATTCAACATTTAGGAAGGATAGAATAAAAGGAAAAGGAGGTGGGGTAGCATTGCTGGTTAAAGAGGAGATTAATGCAATAGTTAGGAAAGACATTAGCTTGGATGATGTGGAATCTATATGGGTAGAGCTGCAGAACACCAAAGGGCAAAAAACATTAGTGGGAGTTGTGTACAGACCTCCAAAAAGTAGTAGTGATGTTGGGGAGGGCATCAAACAGGAAATTAGGGGTGCATGCAATAAGGGTGCAGCAGTTATAATGGGTGACTTTGATATGCACATAGATTGGGCTAACCAAACTGGAAGCAATATGGTGGAGGAGGATTTCCTGGAGTGCATAAGGGATGGTTTTTTAGACCAATATGTCGAGGAACCAACTAGGGGGGAGGCCATCTTAAACTGGGTGTTGTGTAATGAGAGAGGATTAATTAGCAATCTCGTTGTGCGAGGCCCCTTGGGGAAGAGTGACCATAATATGGTGGAATTCTGCATTAGGATGGAGAATGAAACAGTTAATTCAGAGACCATGGTCCAGAATTTAAAGAAGGGTAACTTTGAAGTTATGAGGCGTGAATTGGCTAGGATAGATTGGCGAATGATACTTAAGGGGTTGACTATGGATGGGCAATGGCAGACATTTAGAGACCGCATGGATGAACTACAACAATTGTACATTTCTGTCTGGCGTAAAAATAAAAAAGGGAAGGTGGCTCAACCGTGGCTATCAAGGGAAATCAGGGATAGTATTAAAGCCAAAGAAGTGGCATACAAATTGGCCAGAAATAGCAGCGAACTCGGGGACTGGGAGAAATTTGGAACTCAGCAGAGGAGGACAAAGGGTTTGATTAGGGCAGGGAAAATGGAGTACGAGAAGAAGCTTGCCGGGAACATTAAGACGGATTGCAAAAGTTTCTGTAGATATGTAAAGAGAAAAAGGTTAGTAAAGACAAACGTAGGTCCCCTGCAGTCAGAATCAGGGGAAGTCATAACTGGGAACAAAGAAATGGCGGACCAATTGAACAAGTACTTTGGTTCGGTATTCACTAAGGAGGACACAAACAACCTTCCGGATATAAAAGGGGTCAGAGGGTCTAGTAAGGAGGAGGAACTGAGGGAAATCCTTATTAGTCGGGAAATTGTGTTGGGGAAATTGATGGGATTGAAGGCCGATAAATCCCCAGGGCCTGATGGACTGCATCCCAGAGTACTTAAGGAGGTGGCCTTGGAAATAGCAGATGCATTGACAGTCATTTTCCAACATTCCATTGACTCTGGATCAGTTCCTATTGAGTGGAGGGTAGCCAAGTAACCCCACTTTTTAAAAAAGGAGGGAGAGAGCAAACAGGGAATTATAGACCGGTCAGCCTGACATCGGTAGTGGGTAAAATGATGGAATCAATTATTAAGAATGTCATAGCAGCGCATTTGGAAAGAGGTGACATGATAGGTCCAAGTCAGCATGGATTTGTGAAAGGGAAATCCTGCTTGATAAATCTTCTGGAATTTTTTGAGTATGTTTCCAGTAGAGTGGACAAGGGAGAACCAGTTGATGTGGTATATTTGGACTTTCAGAAGGCTTTTGACAAGGTCCCACACAAGAGATTAATGTGCAAAGTTAAAGCACATGGGATTGGGGTAGTGTGCTGACATGGATTGAGAACTGGTTGTCAAACAGGAAGCAAAGAGTAGGAGTAAATGGGTACTTTTCAGAATGGCAGGCAGTGACCAGTGCGGTACCGCAAGGTTCTGTGCTGGGGCCCCAGCTGTTTACACTGTACATTAATGATTTAGACGAGGGGATTAAATGTAGTATCTCCAAATTTGCGGATGACACTAAGTTGGGTGGCAGTGTGAGCTGCGAGAAGGATGCTATGAGGCTGCGGAGTGACTTGGATAGGTTAGGTGAGTGGGCAAATGCATGGCAGATGAAATATAATGTGGATAAATGTGAGGTTATCCACTTTGGTGGTAAAAACAGAGAGACAGACTATTATCTGAATGGTGACAGATTGGGAAAAGGGGAGTTGCAACGAGACCTGGGTGCCATGGTACATCAGTCATTGAAGGTTGGCATGCAGGTACAGCAGGCGGTTAAGAAAGCAAATGGCATGTTGGCCTTCATAGCGAGGGGATTTGAGTACAGGGGCAGGGAGTGTTGCTACAGTTATACAGGGCCTTGGTGAGGCCACACCTTGAGTATTGGTCTCCTAACCTGAGGAAGGACATTCTTGCTATTGAGGGAGTGAAGCGAAGGTTCACCAGACTGATTCCCGGGATGGCGGGACTGACCTATCAAGAAAGACTGGGTCAATTGGGCTTGTATTCACTGGAGTTCAGAAGAATGAGAGGGGACCTCATAGAAATGTTTAAAATTCTGATGGGTTTAGACAGGTTAGATGCAGGAAGAATGTTCCCAATGTTGGGGAAGTTCAGAACCAGAGGTCACAGTCTAAGGATAAGGGGTAAGCCATTTAGTACCGAGTTGAGGAGAAACTTCTTCACCCAGAGAGTGGTGAACCTGTGGAATTCTCTACCACAGAAAGTTGTTGAGGTCAATTCACTAAATATATTCAAAAAGGAGTTAGATGAAGTCCTTACTACTAGGGGGATCAAGGGGTATGGCGAGAAAGCAGGAATGGGGTATTGAAGTTGCATGTTCAGCCATGAACTCATTGAATGGCGGTGCAGGCTAGAAGGGTCGAATGGCCTACTCCTGCACCTTTTTTCTATGTTTCTATGTACTCAAACTACCCCTTGTGTGTCGTGATCGTGGTCAGCTTCTTCGACTCACTCGCCAGCTCCTGGGTCATGTAAGCTGAGGTCAGGTCCAATTTTGAAAAAAGTTTGCCACCGGATAGCGTCGCAAAGAGGTCCTCCGCTCTCGGTAGCGGGTACTGGTCTTGGAGTGACACCCAATTGATGGTGGCCTTGTAATCGCCACATATCCTGACCGACCCATCCGCCTTGAGCACCGGCACAATCGGGCTCGCCCAGTCACTGAATTCGACTGGCGAGATGATGCCTTCCCTCAGCAGGTAGTCCAATTCGCCTTCTATCTTTTCCCACATCACGTACGGCACCGCTCTGGCCTTGTGGTGTACTGGCCTGGCGTCCGGTTTTATGTGAATCACTACCTTGGCCCCCATGAAAGTGCCAATGCCGGGTTGAAATAATGAGTCAAATTTGTCCAGGATCTGTGAGCATGATACTCGCTCCACAGAGGAAATTGCATTGACATCGCTCCATTTCCAGTTCATGACAGCAAGCCAACTCCTCCCCAGTAGTGCGGGACCGTCCCCTGGGACAATCCAGAGTGGCAGTCTGTTCTCTGAATCTTTGTGGGTCACGACTACCGTGGCGCTGCCTAGCATCGGAATGATCTGCTTTGTGTAAGTCCATAGCTGTGCATCAATCGGCGATAATTTTGGCCTCCTGGCCTTGGACGCCCACAACTTTTCGAACTGTTTGATACCCATCAGGGACCGGCTGGCCCCCGTGTCTAGCTCCATTGATACTGGGATGCCATTGAGGAGCACTTTCATCAGTATCGGTGGCATCCTGGTGTATGAACTGTATACGTGCTCCACATGAACTCGCTGAATTTCAGCTTCCAGCGATTTCCCCCAGCGTTCATTTCTGCAATTTCTGCAGGTATTTTGCTCACCTCTGCAAACTCTGGCTGAGTGTGTGCCTCCACGCCTCCAGCATGAGCTGCTGTTTGAAACAAAAGGTCCCTTGCCAGTCGATCGTCCCTGACTGCCCCTGTTATTGCTAGTGGCCATGCTCACGTGGTTTAAATCCCAGTTTCTTGTCACCATTGATACGTCCTTACTATACAGTATAAATGCACATGAGGCCCATGCTTGAGAGAAGGTCAGTCTGTGACCTATCCTTTATTTCATAGCACTGGAGCTTCCCCTTTTATACCTAAAGGCCCAGGTTAGGAGTGTCTCCCACAAGTTCACCACCTAGTGGTCATTGTTCTCACAGTGTACAACTTAGGTCAGATTATACATGGGTTACAATACTGGTTGAATACATGACAGTCCCCTTGGAGGACAAGACCAGATTTCTGATTGGTCTGCTTGGGACACATTTGTCTGGAATGTGTAATTTGATCCTGCTCGCTTGAGAGTAAACAAGATCTGTGCAAGGTGTAATTTGATCCAGTCATGGTCAGGCAGACTACTGAGTTCACAGTGCTAACACTACTGCATTCATGGAACACACTCCTGGATTAGGAGCACGCACAGTGCTCACGCTGCCGAGTTCAGACAGGAAGGGGTGAGGCCATGGAGGAATTTTAACACGTGGAAGAGAATTTTTAAATCCAGGTCTTGAGAGGATAGCTGTGAGCTGCCTTCTTGAACCGCTGCGCAGGCGGGGGTGGGGGGAGGAGAGTGAGAACGTGGTGTATTTGTAAAGGGGGAGGGGATGGAAGGACATGATTCAGATCTCACAGAGGACGTGAGAATGTGATCTACCCATCCAATGTTCGCATCCATTGAAGGGGCTGGGCAGTCCATTCACAGTTTCTTTAACACTGCAAATGCCGGAACTGGCAGAGAGCTGTGCAGCTTATAGAGAACGTTCATGCTCTCATTCACCCCCGCCCTTTAGACCTGGATCACAATCTTCCCACCCACTGTTCTTACCGTACTCCCTCCCTCCCCTACCCCCGAACAAGTTCCTGATGTCCCGTTCCCTGATCTCCTGATTATCTCCATCCCTCGTTCACACACCAACCTCCTAATCTTCCCCACCCTCTCCCACAAGTTCCTACCTTCTGTGCCCTCTCTGAGCTCCTCTCCCACTACGATCTCCACTCTTACCCCTTCGATCCCCTCTCCTCTCCCCCTTCAATGCTCTCCCCTCTCTTTTTCTCCGCTTTCAATCTCCTCGCCCCGCCCCCCCAACACAATCCCGTCTTCTCTCCCTGCTCCCCGCCACATCAGATTCTCTGACCTTCTCTGCATAGAGCTGATGAAACATAAGAAACCTAAGAAATAGGAACAGGAGTAGGCCATTTAGCCCCTTGAGTCTGCTTCGCCATTCAAATATGATCATGGCTGATCTGATCATGGACTCAGCTCCACTTCCCTGCCCACTCCCCATAAAGCTTTAGTAGGCCACAGCCGCTGCACCATTTGGTACTGTGCATACGCAACCGGATCGAGTACACTTTACTGTACCATCCATGGGGGCGCACAGTGGAAATAATCTTAGTGTTCTCTGTGAGCAGTGGCGCAGGAGGCTCTGATATGTCTTCCTTTTTCCTCAATGGATGATTCCCCTCCACCCTGGATAACATGGCCTTTGACTGTGTCCGTTCCATTTCCCGCAGTTCTACTTTCACCCCTTCCCCTCCCTCCCAGAACCACCCTTGTCACAGAAACACTAGCCTCCACGTTCAACGGATCATCCTCCGCCATTTCCACCACCACCAGCGTGATCCCACCATCAAACACATCTGCCCCTCCTCTCTCAGCATTCCAAAGGAACCGTTCCCTCTGCAACACCCTGGCCCCAACCTCAATACTCCCCAATACCCGCTCCCCTCCTCTTTCACACAGCACCTTCCCGTGCAAGTGTAGGAGCTACAACACCTGCCATTTTATCTCCTTCCCCCTTCCAGGTAAAGCAGCGATGTACTTGTACTCATTAGTGTACTGTATTCGCTGCTCACAATGTGGTGGTATCTACATTGGGGAGACCAAACGCAGATTGGGTGACTGCTTTGCAGAACACCTCCGTTCAGTCCGTAAGCGTGATCCCGAGCTTCCGGTGGCCTGTCACTTTCATTCACCGGACCACACCCACTCCAACCTTGGCCTCCTATACTATTAAGCTCGAGGAACAGCCCTTCATCTTTTAATTAGGCACTTTATATCCTGCAGACTCAACATCGAGTTCAACAACTTCAGATCATAACCTCTGCCCCCATTTCTTTCAGATGACAGCTGTTGTGTCTTGGATAAAGAGTCAGACTAGATACTGCAAGCTCAAAGTAAGTGTGACCATAGTCCTTTATTGCAGATCTCAGAGTGCCTCTCCAGCCTATGACGCCTCCTTATATACAGGTGCTCCCAAGGGATTGTGGGATCGCTTGGGACTCCAGGGGATAAGCCCTCTGGTGGTTAGACATGGTAATTACAGGTTTACATACATAACAACAGCTGTTGATGATTCTGCTATTCCCATTTACACCTCCTCTGGACCCATCTTTTGTTTCTTTATTTGTACCATTACCTTCTCCTTTCACCTTGCACCATCATCCCTTTTGTCATTTAACCTCCTGCCCTTCACCTTATCACCCTGCCTCTGCACTTGCTTAAAACCTGTTATATCTCTAATCTTATCCAGTTCCGACGAAGGGTCATCGAGCTGAAATGTGAACTCTTGTTTCTCTCCCCACAGATGCTCCATGACCTGCTGGGTATTTCCAGCAGTTTCTACTTTTATTTCAAATGTTCAGATGCCACTTTCGTTTTGTGGCACAGGAGGTTCGGACATTCCTCTGATTTCAGGCCCACCAAGTACTGAGGGAGTGCTGTATTGTTGAGGTGCCGCCTTTCAAATGAGATACGAAATGGATGCCAACATTCCCTCTAAGCTGCTGGTCCGCAGAGCTGTCAGCAGGTCTGGCACAACCCGGGACTGGCTTTTTCAATGTTACATTTCGCACGTGCATGAAACAGTGAATGGGCCACACAGCCCCTTAAAGGGGCCGCACACCCCAAAAACATATTGGGGGGAACATTGACCAAGGCCTTGTTTGCCTTTCAGGTGGATGTAAAAGATCCAAGGGCACTTTTTCAGGAAGAGCAGAGGAGTTCTGCTTGGTGTTCTGGCCAATACTTATCCTTCAACCAACATCACTAAAACAGAGTATCTGGCCATTGCTCTTTGTGGGACAAATTCACTGCCACATTTACATTACAATTGTGACCATACTTCAGAAAGTACTTTATTGGTTGCAAAGCACTTTGGGACGTCCTGAAGTTATACATTTAGGCGTCAGATTCCACATGTACACTAACGACACCCAGCTCGACCTCCACCACTTCACTCGACCCCTCCATGGTCTCTAAATTGTCAGACTGCTTGTCCGACATCCAGTACTGGATGAGCAGAAATTTCCTCCCAACTAAATATTGGGAATACTGAAACCATTGTCTTTGGTCCCCATCACAAACTCCGTTCCCTACCCGCTGACTCCAGTCCTCTCCCTGGCAAATGTCTATGGCTGAACCAGACTGTTTGCAACTTTGGTGTCATATTTGACCCCGAGATGAGCTTCTGACCACATATCTGCTTCATCACCAAGATCGCCTATCTCCAGCTCTCTAACATTGCTCGAGCCCACTCCTGCTCAGCTCATCTTCTGCTGAAATCCTCACCCATGTCTTTGTTATCTATAGACTTGACTATTCCAATGCTCTCCTGGCTGGCTAATCCAAAACTCTGCTGCCCTAACTCACACCAAGTCCCATTCACTCATCACCCTTATGGTCGCTGACCTACATTGCCTCCCCTCATCCTTGTTTTAAAATCCCTTCATAGCCTTGTCCCTCCCTATCTCTATAACCTCCTCCAGCCCAACAATCCTCCAAGATATCTGCACTACTCCAATTCTGGCCTCTTGCATATCCCCGATTTTAATCGCTCCCCCATTGGCGGTCGCGCTTTGAGCTGCCTCAGCCCTAAGCTCCCTCCCTAAACCTCTTCGCCTCTCTACCTCTCTCCTCCTTTAAGGCCTGTATGACTCAAAACTACATCAGGCACTGCACTCAGCCACTGAAATTCCAACATTTAACGGCAGTTTTAATAGTTTCATTGTTATTTACTAATGTTAGTGAAACTACCTAACTACGGGGAGAAAATAGCTGCATTGGAATCAGCACATTATCCAGAATAAGGATAACCATTTTTTGTCGTACTATTAAAAGTACTGTATTTATTTTTGCACTAACTTTACAATATCTTTAGGTTTTGTAAACAAATAACTGTGGCTCTCACTCACTTTTTGTGAGTTTCTCTACACGTAGACGAGTTCACAACTAATGCTTCACAGCACATAGAGTTGTTACATTTTTTCCCATTCTGCTGCTGAGTGCTAACCGCGAGATAATGTGGGGCCTGCCCACGTGTTTGCCTCTGAGCTGACCTCTGCACAGACAGCAGCGATGGTGGATTTTTGTTGAGCCAGTGCTGACATGTGAATAGAGGGTAATTGGAGCAGTACAGATATCTTGGGGCGAAATGCTAATGGTTAGCAGTGTGGAACAAGGAGATTCGGCAATTCTGGGGCGGGAACTAGGACATTTTTTTTCCCCAATGGTGAAGATACAAGGTTTTGGAGACAGATGAGGGAATGTGGATGGTGCTGGGGTGGAGGAAGTTGCTGGAAAGAGCCTCGCCAGTGATTGTGGCTTACAGAGGTGGAGTGCTTTGATGGGCCTGCTGTATATAGTCCATGTCTCAGAAGCATATATGAGGGCAGGTATCTTTTCTGCTCTGTAGATCCTGCAAATCCAGTGGCAGGATAGGCGCACCAATGTCAGTGTTCTTGCGCAGGCCAACATCCTCAGCATCGAAGCACTGACAACGCTCGATCAGCTCCGGTGGACAGGATACGAGACTCCCAAAGCAAGCGCTCTACTCAGAGCTCCGACAGGGCAAACGAGCCCCTGGTGGGCAGAGGAAACGTTTCAAGGACACCCTCAAGGCCTCCTTGAAGAAGTTCAACATCCCCACCGACACCTGGGAATCCCTGGCGCAAGATCGCTCAAAATGGAAGAGAATAATCCGTGAGGGCGTCGAACACTTCGAGTCTCTTCACCGGGACCAAGCGCATACGGCGGAAGGAGCACATGACAACCCAAGCACTTCAACCAACCGGCACTTCAACCAACGTACTTTCAGCCACCATCTGTCCAACCTGCGACAGAGACTGTAGCTCCCGCATTGGTCTTAACCATCATCTGAGAACTCATTTTTAATGTGGAAGCATGTCTTCCTCGACTCCGAGCCACTGCCTATGATGATGGTGAGAGGTGGAGGCTACCTGCATAATGAGAGGAGGTTGATGTGGGCGGGAGAACTGATGTGCAGGGTGAAGTTGAGTGCAGCCAGTGATACAAGGTACAAAAGGTTTGCTTCATTGGGGGCATTTCCACTGAAGCACAGAAGGTTAAGGAGAATCTAACAGAAGTTTTCAAAATTCTGTTTTGAAAATTCTGTTTAGCCTCTCAAAACTCAAAGTTTGATGAAAGATTGTTTGGAGATTTGGTAACTAGTAGACAGAGACTGAAGCTCATCACTAGAAGAATGAAAGGGGAAATTTTAAAATTAGAAAGACTTGCATTTATATAGCACCATTCGAGACTACAGGACGTCCCAAACCACTTCACAGCCATTAAATTGAAGTGAAGTCACTGTTGTAATGGAGGAAACATGCCAGCCAATTTGCGCACAGCAAGCTCCCACAAAACAGCAATGTGACAATAACCAGATAATTAGTATTTTATTATGTTGATTGAGGGATAAATATTGGTCAGGACAAAATTAGAAACAAAGTCATACAGATAATATTAGAAAATGGGCTTGTTCCACAACTGACTATTTAAACAGAAACTATAACATTTTAAAGGGAGTTATGTTAAGTACTTGAAAAGGAAGAATATAAAAGGATGTGAGAAAATGGCAGGGAAGTGGGATGAGAGAGGTTTGGTTGAGGAGCTAGCGTGGGTCAGATGGTCTCCTGTGCGGCAGTAGATATGTTTCTGTAATATAGAGCTCCCCCTAGTGGACTACTGTTCCATCTAGTGGACTACTGTGGTAACATAACTACTCATGTCGATACTATAAAAGGATCATGTGACAAGATCACATGCAAAGTTCCTGTAGAGCCATCTTGTAGTCTGTGTGTTTCTGATGTTGTAAAGAATATATCACATCGGTGACGTAGGATCAGATTCCTGGATTCCCTAGATTAAATTTTTGTTGGTGGATGTCCAGCCAACCAACAGAGAGACTTTGAGAGGTTCTTTGATTTGCAGCACAGCAAAAAATCCAAGATAAATTTCAAGCACATTTGGCTGAACTTGGGGGCCGATTTTCAGCAAGGCCTCCACCCGCCCAAGTGCCGCCGATGGCCGCCGAGGTACCAGACAGTGGGATATTCAGGAAGAAGGTCCCTCGAAGGTCGGCGGGTGGCAAATGGAAGATGTACCCGCTAATCTGAGTGGCAGTGGGCGGGAGGTCACATTCTCAGCAGCAGAGGCGCTTGCTGCCCAAGTGCCACCGAGGATGGAGTCGGGCCCACGGAGGGTCGAAGACCTGTAAAAAAAAACAACAGCAAAAAATTTTAAAAGTATCCGCAGACCTTCAGGGGACGCCATGAAGGCACGTAGCTGTTGAAAAAAAAAGTATTAAAATGTTCACTTACCTTTTTTTCAGGTTCTTCACACTCACCGTCAGGGACAGACCAACCTCCAGCCAACAGTCCACCCCATTCTGCCGCCGAGTCCTGCCAACTCCCGCCCAGTGGAATCTGGGAGCTCGGCGGGTGGGAGGTCAGTTGCGCCACTCGGCCTTTCCCGGCGAGTCTCCCCGCCCACCCGCTCGAGGCCACCCCGAAAGTGGCACTGGGTGGATCTTCAGGAGGAATGTTGGCAGGAGTGGGCAGCAGCGGGCGGTGAGGTGCTGAAAATCAGCCCCTTCGAGTCCAGATGGCCGTGCCTATGCGAATAATAGGGCACTTGGGTGGGTTTCTTCATGACCGAGAGACTTTTGGAGCATATGTGGAGCAGCTAGAAGTGTTTTTCACCGCAAATGGCATTGTCGAAGTCCCCAATGATGAAAACCGTAACCGGGTGGTGTTAGAAAAAAAATGGGCTATTTTCCTGACTGAAGCAGGCCCCGAGATGTATGAAACCCTGAAAAATGTGCTTGTTCCCATCAAGCCAAAAGACACACCACTGACAGAGATTCTAACTAGCACTACAGTCCTGAGCCCCTGGAAATTGATGAAAGTTATCGTTTTAGAATACAAAATCAATTAACTGATGAGTGTATCAGTGAGTACATTGTAGCATTAAAAAAGCTACCATTCACTGCCATTTCAGAAACTTTCAGGACTGAGCATTGCGTGACCGCTTTGTGTATGGGATGAAAAATTAAGCAAGCAGAAGAAAGTTGTTGACAACCCCTAACTTGACTTTTGAATTAGCTTGTCAGACAGCTATGTCAATGGATATGACCGACCAATACTCTCGAGAATTTCGCACTATTTTCAGTTGTCAGACAACTGAGGTGAATCAGCTACAGGTTAAAAGTAAAAGGTAATTGGGCCCCAAGGCCTCAGCAACTGGCCAAGGTAACAGTACATTGAAGTCGTGCTATCGGTGCCTGGGACAACAGATTGCTCAAAGCTGTCCATATGTGAAGGCAGCGAGTTTCTTCTGCAAGAAAACTGGGCATCTTGAGAAGGCATGCCAACTGAAGAGTAAACTAACTTTCAATGCTATAAGTAGAAATCTCCAGACACTACACAGCATTGAAGAGAAGCAACAGGATGATGAGGTTCTGGAGATGCACGTCATCAGGAGCACAAGGGTATCTAATAACAATTTGCAATGTATCGTCATCCAAATAGATGTTGCAGGAACCAAGATACCCATGGAAACCGACACTGGTGCATCCGTGAGCATAGTACCGGAATCACTATATTTCGCCAAATTGAGTGATTTTCCACTGGAAAAGTGGAAGATAGAGCTACAAGGCTACTCAAGAGAGCAAATCCCTGTTGTAGGATGTATCACCATACCGGAGAAATACAAGCATCAGTTTCAGAGATTGCCTCTCTTAGTCATGCCTTAATAGTTAGAAACTGTTTGGGATCACTTAAGCTGGATTGGAATTAGACTTTTTGTGTTGAAACAAGATATGCATCAAAGGATGATGTCATCAAACAATATCTGAAAGTGGTCCATAAAGCAGCTAATCCAATCCACGGCTTCAAGGCGAGTGTCAGTGTACAGAAGGACGCGAGACCAGTTTACTGCAAGCCACGTCCCGTACCATATGCACTCAAGGCGAAAATTGAGCAAGAACTCAAAAGACAAGAGACTGAGTCCAGGTAACAACAGGTATTGGGAGTCTGTAAGCTTTTTAAGTTGTTTAAAGGAGTGCTGTATTACTCTCACTTTTGGTATGTGGAGGAAGAAAAGATTCTGCCTGATTTTTCTCACAGTGGTGGACTTTTGTTTGATTTACAATATTATGCCTGAATGGAGATTAAAACTGGTTCATTATGGGGCAGCCGTTCTTTAATTTACTCAAGCTGACGGATTATATTTTAACGGAGTGTCTGCGTTTATCAGAGTGTTTGAATGTATGTGCTGTTTCCATTATGCCGGCATCACTCTCAGTTGATACAAGATGCAGTTTATAAGATTGCACTGTGTGGGCACAAAACAAAATGCTTGGCAATGTTTTAAACGGAGGCAAGCCCCTTTAAATACATTTTACTGGCTGAGTGCCACGTTAGCTTCCCGCGCTGCAGGGGGAGCCACCGAGTCACTTTTCGGAATCAACATTCTATTCCTGAAATGTTCTTAAGCTCATAATTTTCAACATCAAACTTTGAGCTCGTAAATTATGGATCCCCAACAAGCAGAACCATGTAAGTCAACTGTCGTTTATTAAACTCCATCTCTGCCTTGTATCAGTGGCAAAGCGAGTGTTATTGTTCGTCCTTTATGATCTACAGGACTACTTGAGAACTGACTAACATTCTCAGCAAACCCACGGGGGCCCCAGTATCAAGGATGTTAGATCGAGCAACAGGCGTGGCAGAGCGTGAATAGTAAGATCTGTGGACAGAGGACATATTTTTCACTGCTGCAAAAAGGTTCTTAATATGCATCAAATGCAAGGAGAAATGTTCCAGAAATGGTTCTAGTTAGAATTAAAATAATACCCTGGGTTTTGGAGCAGAGTTGTTAGGTTTGAACGAGCGTCTCTGCTCCCGGTAAGCAGTTGTTGTAAGATGAAGAATTGTGTATGTGATCTGGTTGTGTAGAATGGGAACCCCGGATTATAACTCCTGGCAGGAGGCAGCGAGATTTTAACGCCTAGGTCTCATTTGCAGGTTTCCGCCTGGAGGGTAGGGTTAAAGTCAGACATATGTTTTCAAATTGGGATCCCGGAATCCCAGCTGGTCCACAAGGTGGTTTGATTTTATAGCCTCTGTCATCAGATTTCTGCATTTTCTGTATTTGTTGAGTTACTGAATTATAATTATTACAAAGTTGTTTTTGCATTCCTCTGTTTTCCTTTAGGACAGTGGTACCCTGAGAGTGTGTCAATATTTTCAGAGGATTCCCTGGTCGTGTGTTAATATTTTCAGGGATGTCACAAGCAATGTTCCCCCTAATTTTAAATTAGAGTGCGTGGTATCTTCAAAGTTAAGCGCAAGTGCAAAATTTTGCGTTGTAAAGGTCAGTCCCAGGCTGCGCAGGACCGGCAGACACCTGCGTGGCTGTGCAGCTTAGAGGGAGCATTGGCCACGTTGAAACATACAAGATTCTGAAGGGGATTGACAGGGTAGATGCTGAGAGGTTGTTTCCCCTGGCTGGAGAGTCTAGAATTAGGGGGCACAGTCTCAGGATAAGGGGTCGGCCATTTAAGACAGAGATGAGGAGGAATTTCTTCACGCAGAGGGTTGTGAATCTTTGGAATTCTCTGCCCCAGAGGGCTGTGGTGCTGAGTCTCTGAATATATTCAAGGCTGAGATAGATAGATTTTTGGACTCTAGGGGAATCGAGGGATATGAAGATCAGGCGCAATAGTGGAGTTGAGGTTGATAATCAGTCATAATCTTATTGAATGGCAGAACAGGCTCGATGGGCCATATGGACTACTCCTGCTCCTATTTCTTATGTTCTTATAACACAAGGATTCTGTCAATATCTTTAGTGGTTTTGATACATGGAAGGATTGAAAACCACTGTTATTGAGGCAGATAATAAAGTACGGTTCAGTAAGGTAAGTGTTCATGCAAAGAGAGTGCAGTTAAGAAAGTTGCAGTTGTGACTATATTTTCCATTCTATTTTTTCTTCCATAGCTGTTACCTAAGATTTAGAGGGCAGTACCTTCGCAAAAAATGATTTGCCAAACGTTTTGTTTGAATCTTTGAACATGTCTTTTCATAAAGATAATGCCCCTTTGGAAATATTACACCCCAAGGTTACAATGGGCTGACCTTCCAACTACTCTGATTTGGAGGGCAACACCCTTATTTTTGCATTGTTTGGTACACATTCCTTATTTTACTGGTACATTTGATATCAAACAGAATGAATGAAAAGCTTATGACAACCCAAAGCCGCTAACAGCCTAAAGCAGTTGCTGAATGCCTAGCAGATTAGGCTATGATTCACATCTTAAATATTTGGGAGAGCTTTCACTCTCATCAAGAGCTGCAAGATCTGTAATGAAGACCATTTTAATCAATCGTTTGCTCATTTTGAAACTAGAAGCTAGCTAATGAAATCCAGAACAAAGGGGCATAATCTTAAAATGGGAGCTAGGCTATATAGAAGTAACACCAGTAAGTACATCTTCACACAAAGGTTAATGGGAATCTGGAACTCCGTCCCCCCCCCCCCCCTCCAAAAGACTGTGGATGCTGTATCAGTTGAAATTTTCAAGACTGAGTAATCTCCGGATTACTCCCGGTGCCACGAGCTAGTGAGAAATAGGAGGATAGAGCAGATGAATGCGTGGCTAGAGAGATGGTGCAGGAGGGAGGGCTTTAGTTTCCTGAGGCACTGGGACCGCTTCTGGGGGAGGTGGGACCTGTACAAGCCGGACGGGTTACACCTCAACAGAGCCAGGACCAATATCCTTGCGGCAGGGTGGGGGGAGCGGGGGGGGGGGGCGATTGCTAGTGCTGTTGGGGAGGGTTTTAACTAGTTTGGCAAGGGGATGGGAACCTGAGAATAGATTCAGTAGGGAAGGGAGTAAAGCTGGAATTAAAAAGCAAAAATGAAGAAAGTGAGTTTGAAGGTCAGAGGAAACAAGCAGGAAAAAAGGGTAAAAAGAACTCATTTAAAAGCTATCTGTCTATATACACGTAGCATTCGTAACAAAATAGATGAGTCGATGGCATAAATAGATACAAATGGATATGCTCTGATAGCCATTGCAGAGATTTGGTTGCAAGCTGACCAGGACTGGGAACTAAATATTCAGGGGTATTTGACAATTTGGAAGGACAGACTGAAAGGACAAAGAGGTGGGGTAGCACTGTTGATAAAGGATAGAATCAATGCAATAATGTGAAGCGATATTGGCTCAAATGATCAGGATGTTGAAACAGTTTGGGTGGAGATAAGGAATAATGGGCTCAATTTTGGCCGAGTCCGTTTTTCAGCGCACTTACCCAAGTTGCGCCGCTTATGTACATTCGGAGATGCGCCGGAAAACAATGTTGTAACTTTGGCCGCTGTCTGGCCTCTTCACTGCAGTCGTGGAGCGTGGCCAGTCAACTCGGGGGGTGGAGCCTGCGTTCCGCGCTGGAAAATGTGCCGGGACGTCTGCACATGCACAGTGGAGAATAATGATGTCCGCGCATGCGCAGTAGCGCTCTGAGTCTGCGAGTTGGCAATCGGCCATTAAAGAGCTGCCTGTGCCTTCGTGACCAAATTTCTGAGGTAGAATATCTTGCTTTCTTGTTATTCATCAATTCACTCAGGGGTTACTGACAAGTAATTCATCCAACAGAAGATACTAGACTTTCTGTTTTCACTCATTTCTCAGAGCACGAATAATTCAGAATTCTGATCAATATGCACTTTTCATAAACTACACCTTGCAAAACGAGAAGTGTCTGAAATATAGTGATTGTGAGATGAAGGCCCCGATATTTACAGGGAGAGAACTCATATGTTCACGTTCGGATATACCTCTGTAACAGAAATGAAAAGCCACTTGTACTTTTACTGAATCAAAGTTCCCTGTTGATTTATTCAACTGTGTTTACTGCTATTATCTAGAATTGCAGCCTCTCCCTCTCTGTGGCCCCTGTTGCTTGCCAGCTCCCTCCCTCTCCCGCCCGCAGCCTCTCCGTTGATTTGCTTGCAGCCTCTCCGTTGATTTGCTTGCAGCCTCTCCGTTGAATCCCGATGCCGGCCAGTTCACTCGCTCACGCCCCTAGCTCAGGCCAAGTGGCCTCCCGCATCGGCCCGCTGCCTTCCCGGGCAGAGTGCAGAAAAGTGAATTGCAGTTTAAAGATGAAGGTAGGACTTTAATTTTTTATTTCTTATAGAATTGTTCGTAGTTTTTGTTTGCAAACATTGCTGAGGGTAAGGCTTGGTTGGTTCAGGTCCAGATCCTCTCCGCTTCCTGCCCCTATCCCAGGCCGAATGGCCCCCGATGTACTTATCTGCGCCGATTTCTTTATCTCTCCACAAGGGTTTTCTCAAGTGGCCACATACGCTGGCCTAAGTAGAAATGGAGTAACTATTAGCTGGCCAAAGTTGCCTAAATGGGGAGAACTGGCGTAGGTGGCTGTTAACGCCCCCTTTTGAAAAAAAAAACAAACCTAAAAAAAACTTAACTAAGTGAGTTACGCTGGTGCAAATTGATTGGGGATACTGAAGATTTTTAAGTGACACCAGAAAAAGCAGCCTACTCCAAAAAAAATGGAGCAACTCCTGGCCAAAATTAAGCCCAATAAGAGGAAAAAGTCACTGGTGGGCATAGTCTATAGGCCCCCTAATAGTACCAACTCTGTTGGTTGGAGTACAAACCGGAAAATAGTGAGGGCTTGTAAAAAGGGAACAGCAATAATCATGGGTGATTTTAACCTCCATATTGATTGTACAAATAAAATTGGTCAGGGTAGCCTTGAGGAAGAGTTCATAGAGTGCATAAGGGACGGGTTCCTTGAGCAATGTAACGGAACCAACCAGGGGGCAGGCTATCCTCGATCTGGTCCTGTGTAATGAGACAGGGTTAATAAACAATCTCTTAGTAAAGGATCCCCTTGGAATGAGTGATCATAGCATGGTTGAATTTCAAATTCAGATGGAGAGCGAGAAAGTTGGATCTTAAACCACGTACTAAGCTTAAGTAAAGGAGACCACAAAGGTATGAGGCAGAGTTGGGAAAATAGATTAAAGTGTAGGACGGTTGATGAACAGTGGTGTACATTTAAGGAGATCTTTCATAACTCTCAAGAAAAATATATTCCAGTGAGGAGGAAAGGGTGTAAAAGAAAAGATAGCCATCCGTGGCTAACTAAAGAAATAAAGGACAGTATCCAATTAAAAACAAGGGCATCAAAGTGGCCAAAACTAGTGGGAGGACAGAAGATTAGGAAGCTTTTAAAAGCCAGCAAAGAATGACTAAAAAATGATTAAGAAAGGGAAGATTTACTTTCTAGCACAAATATAAAAACAGATAACGAGTTTCTATAGGTATATAAAAAGGAAAAGAATGGCTAAAGTAAATGTTGGTCCATTAGAGGACAAAACCGAGGAATTAGTGATGGGGAACATGGAGATGGAAGAAACTCTGAACAAATATTTTGCATCAGTCTTTACAGTAGAGGACACTCAAAATATCCCAACAGTGGATAGTCAAGGGGCTATAGCGGGGGAGGAACTTACCACAATCACAATCACTAAGGAGGTGGTACTCAGTAAGATAATGAGACTAAAGGTGGATAAATCCCCTGGACCTGGTGGCTTGCATCCTCGGTCTTAAGAGAAGTAGCGGCAGGGATAGTGGATGTATTGGTTGTAATTTACCAAAATTCCCTGGATTCTGGGGAGGTCCCAGCAGATTGGAAAACTGCAAATTAAATGCCCCTATTTAAAAAAGGAGGCAGACAAAAAGCAGGAAACTATAGACCAGTTAGCCTAACATCTGTGGTTGGGAAAATGTTGGAGTCCATTATTAAAGAAGCAGTAGCAGAACATTTGGAAAAGCAAAATTCGGTCAGGCAGAGTCAGCATGGATTTATGAAGGGGAATTCATGTTTGACAAATTTGCTGGAGTTCTTTGAGGATGTAACGATCAGGGTGGATAAAGGAGAACCAGTGGATGTGGTGTATTTGGACTTCCAGAAGGCATTTGACAAGGTGCCACATAAAAGGTTACTGCACAAGATAAAAGTTCACGGGATTGGGGGTAATATATTAGCATGGATAGAGGATTGGCTAACTAACAGAGAACAGAAAGTCGGGATAAATAGTTCATTCTCTGGTTGGTCACCAGTAACTAGTGGGGTGCCGCAGGGATCAATGCTGGGACCCCAACTATTTACAATCTATATCAACGACTTAGAAGAAGGGACTGAGTGTAACGTAGCCAAGTTTGTTGACAATTCAAAGATGGGAGAAAAAGCAATGTGTGAGGAGAACACAAAAAATCTTCAAAAGGACATAGCCAGGCTAAGTGAGTGGGCAAAAATTTGGCAGATGGAGTATAATGTTGTAAAGTGTGAGGTCATGCACTTTGGCAGAAAAATTAAAGAGCAAGTTATTATTTAAATGGAGAAAGATTGCAAAGTGCTGCAGTACAGCAGGGCATGGGGGTCATGGTGCATGAAACATAAAAGGTTGGTATGCAGGTACAGCAAGTGATCAGGAAGGCCAATGGAATTTTGGCCTTTATTTACAAGGGGATGGATTATAAATGCAGAGAAGTCTTGCTACAGTTATACAGGGTATTGGTGAGGCCACACCTGGAATACTGCATACAGTCTTGGTTTCCATATTTACGAAAGGAAATACTTGCTTTGGAGGCAGTTCAGAGAAGGTTCACTAGGTTGATTCCGGAGAAGAGGGGGTTGACTTATGAGGAAAGGTTGAGAAGGTTGGGCCTCTACTCATTGGAATTCAGAAGAATGAGAGGTGATCTTATCGAAACGTATAAGATTATGAGGGAGCTTGACAAGGTGGATACAGAGAGGATGTTTCCACTGATAGGGGAGACTAGAACTAGGGGGCATAATCTTAGAATAAGGGGCCGCCATTTAAAACTGAGATGAGGAGAAATTTCTTCTCTCAGAGGGTTGTAAATCCGTGGAATTTGCTATCTCAGAGAGCTGTGGAAGCTGGGTCATTGAATAAATTTAAGACAGAGATAAACAGATTCTTAACCGATAAGGGAATAAGGGGTTATGGGGAGCGGGCAGGGAAGTGGACCCGAGTCCATGATCGGATCAGCCATGATCGTATTAAATGGCCTGCTCCTGCTCCTATTGTAATCTTAGGATCTTATGAGATCGATAGATTGTTGTTCGGTAAGTGTATCAAGGGCTATGAAGCAACAGCAAGTAAATGGAATTGAGCTGGACATCAGCCACAATCTAATTGAATGGCAGAGCCTACTCAAGACAGAAAAAGACAGACAGGTGAAGAGATCAGCCTGGGGCTGTGGAGCATAACCTTGGTGACTAATAGTTCCTTGGAAAGGGGAGGGGTTCCTTATGTCCCTGAGGTATGTGAGCTGTTTGTCAGCGCCCTTGGTGAAGTGCAAAGTGACCAATTACGATATACAGGAGCGAGCACACTCAAACTGTCACACGCTGAAGCTGCTCTGTTACTTTGGCCTCCCTAATAAAGTGTAACATTTCCACTGAAACCTGGGAGACCCTGGCCAAAGACCGGGGAGGAAGCGCATCCGGGTGGGCGCTGAGCACCTCAAGTTTCATCGCCGAGAGCATGCAGAAATCAAGCGCAGGCAGCGGAAATAGCGTGCAGCAAACCGTCCCACCCACCCTTTCCCTCAACGACTATCTGCCCCACCTGTGACAGAGATTGTGGTTCTCGTATTGGACAGCTACCTAAGAACTCATGTTAAGAGTGGAAGCAAGTCTTCCTCAATTCCGAGGGACTGTCTATGATGATCTGTTACTTTTACCCGCCTTTGTTTTTAGATGTGAGAACAAGGTTCCCCCTCAGACGCACGGATCAAACGCGAGGTGCCATGCGAGCTGTTCACCAGCCGCTGCCACTGCGAGAGATCCTGCGCACGGGCGGCCTCTGTGCAAATATAAAGGGCACACGCAGATAAAACAAATGAGAGAGAACGTTGATGGGATGATATTCGGAAGGAGCAGTGCCATCAATGACGGGATGTGGTTTACAATATGGGTCAGTCGGTTTGGGCTCCGACTGGTGTCCCAGGTTTTCCTGATTGTCCAGGGTGTTCTGGTCCTCACAGTTGTTAATATTCTTTTCGAGTCCCGCGGACTGTACCAAAGACTCCAGTGCACCTTATATACTCACAGTCGCAAGCCATGCAAGCGGGCAGGCTGCGCGGCAGCTTAAACTCAAAGGTTTGTGCCGTCAAAGTACAGACTGAAGGGATCTGGGGTTCCTGACAGTCATTTCTAATGAACCCCTCCACCTTGGAAAGTGCATCTCGAAACACCTACTTTGTAATATTAATCATAAAATTTATTCAATATGATAACCAGAAAATTGTGTAGTTTGCTTAGTTTATCAATCAGATAGTTTGAATTTGCTTTCAGCTCTCTAGAAAAAGACAGTTAGGCGGTCCCCTCCCACGAAGACATCAGCCTGGGGCTGTGAAGCACAGCCTCGTTGACGAACAGTTCATTGGAAAGTGGAGGGAGCTGAACAAACATGTACAACTTGGACTGAAGTAGCCTTTGGGCATATGAACACCACCTGCCTATTAGTAGTTTTCTATTGGCCCCTTCCAATTAAGAGATATGGGGAAGCAACCTGTACGATTTAATGCTTGCCGATCATCAGGCATCATTTCCTATTGTTAAAAATCAGCCCAAAACTCATGCTTGGGGGTAGAGAAGTGGTACTTCAGTCCAAGTTGCACATGTTTGTTTGGCCCCTTGCCAACCACTCCCCTTTCCAAGGAACTGTTGGTCACCAAGGTTATGCTCCACAGCTGCGGACTTAACGCTTCCTGGGAAGAAACCGCCTGTCTTATCTTTCTCTACAGAGTTGAAAGCATATTCAAACTATCTAATTTATTATGGATTATGTTTTTCTCAATTTAATAGCATGTCTTTAGACTAAGCAAACTAGATAATTGTCTGTTTATCATATTGAATAAATGTTTTGATTAATATTACAAAGTAGACATTACCTTAGTGGGTCTGGTTCGGCCGGGGTAAGTGGCCGTTCCTGATCTCACTGCTGGCTCCAGCCTGCTGTGTAGAAATTATTTTCCATTGATTGGGCTTGTTTAGTGTGTTTCCCGGCCAATTGATGACATCATTTGATGCGCGTCATCAGCCTGCTTCCTTAAAGGGACCATGCGCAAATTGATTTTGACAGTTGTGCTATCAGTGTTGTACAGCATTGAGGTGCTGCAAACACTGACAAGTACTGCACAAAGATGCAGACCTGCACCCAGGCTCCCACATGACTCCTTTCATATGCTTATGGAGGGAGTCACAGCACGCAGGGAGGTGCTCTTCCCTTCCAGTGGGATTTCCCCAGGGAGCTCAGCGCAGCCTAGTTGCACATTGCACAGAACACAAGCAGGGATGTTGTCAGGAGGACCAGGCTGCCATGGCACAAACCTTTCAATGATCTCAGTGGATCACGAAAAGTTACTGCAAAGCCACACTCACCCTCATCCTGCTGTGCCACTCATCACATCCCCATCACTCTGCCTTCCCTACCCTATCCTGCACATCCTTATTCACACCAACTTACTTTGCACCTCCACCCATCCCTCTCAATCGACATTATCACTTCCCCATCTCACTAGCCACCCCTCACACTCACCCTCATCCTAGTCCAATCATACCAACTAACAAAACACAAGGGCAGGCACTTGGGTGTTTTAGCCAATGTTCATGTAAAGTTTCTATTAATGTGCTGTCAAACATTGAAACCTTTATTTTCAACACTTTGTGTTCTTGGACAGATTTATGTCAGAACAGCACAATGATTCAGAATGCCTCCTAAGTAACGACAGCCTGTGCCAACCCTGTACTGGGCCTTGGCGTTTCAGGTGGTCTTGTTGTCATTCTCCAGAAATTGCTTGTTTTTGCAACTCTCCAGAGAAACTGTCTCCAGACATATTGTTCCCAATACAAAATGGGTCCTAATATAATTGCACATGTGCAGTTTCTACCTCTAGTGAGCTATGCTGCCTCAAATCTAGGCAGGCCTCTTTGCCCATTGCTGAAACAAACTGAGAGAAATGAAATCTTTCATTCACCTCAGTTGTCTAGCTCACCGTTCCATATGACACATTGACTTCCTTTTCCCAATGCGTTTGGTGTCTGGCTATTGTCCAGGAATGCTTCTGGTAAAGCCTGCAAAAACATATGACACAGGTTTACTGTCCTTTGCAGGACAGGCCAAAGTCCAGTTTAGAGCCATAGGCCTCGATTTTAAACCAAACGGGCAGGGGGTTAAAGTGTAGAATTTAAGTAATCCACTTCACGTTCCACTCCTGTCCCCAGGTTAATATTGGGGCCAAAAATAACGGAGTAGGGGAATGGAATGGAATGGGATGAGGCTGTTCACTGGAGAAGAAAAGTACATATTTTGTCTCAGAAAGACAATGCCAACACACTTTAGTATCAAAATAAAATTATTTTCTTTTCTTTCACAACGCAGATGAATTTACATTCAGTATTGTTGCATTGCATTTTGCATTGCTTGGTACACGTTCCTTATTTTACTGGTACATTTGGTATCAAACAGAATGAATGAAGAGCTTGTGACAACCCACAGCCTCTAGAGGCCTAAAGCAGCTGCTGACTGCCTAGCAGATTAGACTATGATTCACATCTAAAATATTTATGTGTGCTTTTACTCTCATCAAGGACTGGAAGCTAGCTAATGAAATTCAGAACAAGGGGGCATAATCTTAACATGAGAGCTAGATTATATGGAAGTGAAATCAGGAAGCATGTCTTCACACAAAGGTTGGAAATCTGGAACTCTCCCCCCAAAAGGCTGTGATGCTGTGTTAGTTGGAGTTTTCAAGTCTGAGATTGACGCTAGTGGACACGTCAGGGGCTGGATTTGAGGCTTTTCTGTTTTCGGGTGAAAACGGAGGCGGAGCGGGAAAGTTGCCGGCCGGGAATATTCTGCACTTTGGTAAGGAATTGTTGCAACCTGGGCCCTACATCAGAGGACGCAGCTCGAAGGGAGGCATTGTACACTTTTTGAGGCACAAAAATGGGAAACTCGATAACTAAAGTGCCAGGCCATGTGCGCTCCGAGAGAGGCCTGTGGGGGGCGGGGTAAAAAACTTTAAATAAAAAACACAAAAACATTCCCAAAACATTGCCCACACCACCACAACACAAATCGCTGAAAAACCTAAAAGAACAAACACTCGCACTTACCTTTGGAGTACTTTACCGGCCTCACCACCAACGGCATGGCTGGACTACATTGATTTCCCAGGCGTTCATTGCGGGCGGACGGATTGGGTAAGTGGCCAAACTCCTGCCGGTGTCGCAGAGACAGGCGTTGCACACCCGGTGCAGGTCCTCCCGGTGGTGCTGTACAGCACCGCCGCAAAATGGGACCGGAGGATCGCGAAGGGGCGCAGGAGACCTGAATGTCGCCTTTCATGCCGCTCCGGGGCAAAACCGGAAAGGACCAGAAAATCCAGCCCTTGCAGTATACGTTGGCGGCTCGAGGAACTTCAGCTCCGAGTTGATGAGCTGGAGTCCGAGCTTCAGATACTGCAATACATCAGGGACGGGGAGAGTTACCTGGACACTGCGTTCCAGGCACCCCTTAGCTTAAATAATTCAAATTTGGTCCCTGGTCAGGGACAGGAGGATGTGACTATGATTGAGGAAGGTATGGGGACTCAGGATAGAGTGATGGAGGAGCCTCGGCCCTTGGTCTTGTCCAACAGGTTCGAGGCTCTTACTCCCTGTGTGGACGAGGGTAGGGACTGCAGGGAGGATGAGCAAACTGCCAACAGCACCGTGGTAGAGGGGGCCATTCAAGTGGGGGGAGTAAAAAGAAATGTTGTGGTAGGGGACAGTATAGTTAGGGGGATAGATAATGTTCTCTGTAGCCAAGAGCATGGGTCCCGAAGGCTGTGTTGCCTGCCCGGTGCCAGGGTTAAGGACACTGGGCTGGAGAGAAACTTGGAGTAGGAGGGGGAAAAATCCAGTTGTCATAGTCCACATGGGTACCAACGACATAGGTAGGACAAAGAAAGAGGTTCTGCTGAGGCAGCATGAACAGCTAGGGGCTAAATTAAAAAGCAGAACCACAAAGGTAATAATCTCATTATTACCTGAGCCATGAGCAAATTTGCATAGGGTAAATAAGATCAGAGAGATGAATGCGTGGCTCAAAGATTGGTGTTTTCCACTTTACTTTGATTCATAGACCTCTGGTATTACAGGAAGGACTCCATGTAACACAAAGTTTAGGCTTAAACCCAACTTAGTTTATTACACAAAAAACAACTAAAAATTACAGAACAAGCCTTCTTAGAGATTGATCGAAGACATACAATCACCCATCCAGCCAGTTGCTGCTGCTGTCGATTGTAGGCTCGTGGAGTGAGGGAAGATGTTGGGTCCCAGCTGCTTGCTTCATGATCATTGTTTCTTTGACCTGCTGTTCTGAGGTGTTTCTTTGACCTGTTGTTCTGACCTGTTCCTTTGAGCTGTTGTTTCTGCTCTTACATATATATCCATTTGATTATACAAATCTCCTATCGGGCTGCTTTTAGTTAATGCGTCTGGATGAGTCTCGATGATTATGATGATGGGTCTGGAACTGTTTGGACAGAACAAGTCTTCTTAGAGATTGGTTGAAGACATACAATCACCCATCCAGCCAGTTGCTGCTGTTGTCGACTGTAGGCTTGTGGAGCGAGGGAAGATGTTGGGTCCCAGCTGCTTGCGCCTTGTTCTATGCATGGAATCGACAGGGCAAACGATAACTCCTTATCTTTTGTGCCCCATTATCCAAAAATGCACGCCTTGTGGGCTCCTTTGTTGTCCTGGGTTTTTGCAGACTTGTAGTCTCCATAGGGAACTTGTTTTCCCCCTCCGGCCAATTAATCCAGGGGCTTCTCTGCTTGATTGTATCAAAACCCTTTGCCTCGATGTTAATCGGATCTCGCTCCTGACTGCAGAAATTGCATTAATCAGTTATGTCACCACCTGCCCCAGGCTGGTGCTCTTTCTCCCTCCCAACAGTCCCACAGGTTTTCTTTTAAACCATTTTAGTCCTTGGCCTCTTGCTGTGCAAAATGTGTAACCCTTACACTGTGGGAGGCAGTGGTTTTTGATTTATGAGGCATTGGCATCAGTACTGGGATAAGAGAGAGCTGTTATGTCAGGACGGGCTTCACTTGAACCAGGCTGGGACCAGTGTCCTGGTGAATCGAATAACTAGGGCTGTAGATAGAGCTTTAAACTAAATAGTGGGTGGGGGAGGGATCAGTTGAGCAGAAATTTAGAAAGTCAAAGAGAAAGGAGAAGCCAATCGTGCAGGATAGCAACAGGGGTAATGATAACCAGAGTGTGACAGGAAGGGACAGAGCATATAAACATAAGAGTGCATCAGAAAGTGGGGTCAGAGTAGGGAAAAATGGTAAAAAGCTCTTTCCAGGAAGAGATCAGCCTAGGGCTGGGGAGCAGAGCCTTGGTGACTAACAGTTCCTTGGAAAGGGGAGGGGTTCTTTTTAATTTCAAAATATACTTTATTCATATAAAAATTTGCACAATACATTCGAAAGCAGTTCAGTACATTTGGATGCGGTCAGCAATTCCATACATTACATTTGGATGCTGACCGCAGTTCCATTCAATGCATTTCTTTACTTTACATTTCAGTAGTAATCTCGGGATTGCTACCAGTGCCACTTGCTACTCAGAGTAGGAATCGCAGGATTGCTCAGATGAATACATGGCTTGAGCAGTGGTGCAGAAGGGAGGGATTCAAATTCCTGGGGCATTGGAACCGGTTCTGGGGGAGGTGGGACCAGTACAAACCGGACGGTCTGCACCTGGGCAGGACCGGAACCAATGTCCTAGGGGGAATGTTTGCTAGTACTGTTGGGGAGGAGTTAAACTAATATGGCAGGGGGATGGGAGCCAATGCAGGGAGACAGAGAGAAACAAAATGGAGACAGAAGCAACAGACGTAAAGGAGATGAGTAAAAGTGGAGGGCAGAAAAACCCAAGGCAAAAAACAAAAAGGGTCAAAGTGTAATAAAAAGGCAAGCCTGAAAGCTCAGTGCCTCAATGCGAGGAGTATTCGGAACCCAGGAGAGGGCTCTGAGCTAGTTAGAGTGGGTGAGAGCGCAGATGAACAGGACCCCAAGAAAGAATGCAAAAGGCAGGAGGCAACAGAGCAGAGTAGCACTGGGGTAAGTGTAAACCACAAGGTGATAGGAAGACACAATATGTATGAATATAAAGGGGCTGCAGGAGGGGTCAAAACTAAAAATCATGGTTTAAGAACTAGTATTAAAACACTCTACCTAAACGCACGCAGCATTCGAAATAAAGTAAATGAATTGACGGCACAAATCATTACAAATGGGTATGATTTGGTGGCCATTACAGAAACGTGGTTGCAGGGTGGCCAAGACTGGGAATGAAACATACAGGGCTATCTGACAATTCGGAACGATAGACAAGAAGGGAAAGGAGGTGGGGTAGCTCTGTTAATAAAGAATGATATCAGGGCAGTTGTGCGAGATGATATTGGCTCTAATGAGCAAAATGTTGAATCATTGTGGGTGGAGATTAGAGATAGTAAGGGGAAAAAGTCATTGGTGGGCGTAGTTTATAGGCCCCCAAATAATAACTTCACGGTGGTTCGGACAATAATCAAGGGAATAATAGAGGCATGTGAAAAAGGAACGGCAGTAATCATGGGGGATTTTAACCTACATATCGATTGGTCAAATCAAATCGCACAGGGTAGCCTGGAGGAGGAATTCATAGAATGCATACGGGATTGTTTCTTAGAACAGTATGTTACAGAACCTACAAGGGAGCAAGCTATCTTAGATCTGGTCCTGTGTAATGAGACAGGAATAATAAACGATCTCCTAGTAAAAGATCCTCTCGGAATGAGTGATCACAGTATGGTTGAATTTGTAATACAGATTGAGGGTGAGAAAGTAGTTCTCAAATGAGCATACTATGCTTAAACAAAGGGGACTACAGTGGGATGAGGGCAGAGTTAGCTAAAGTAGACTGGGAACACAGACTAAACGGTGGCACAATTGAGGAACAGTGGAGGACTTTTAAGGAGCTCTTTCATAGTGCTCAACATAAATATATTCCAGTGAAAAAGAAGGGCGGTAAGAGAAGGGATAACCAGCCGTGGATAACCAAGGAAATAAAGGAGAGTATCAAATTAAAAACCAATGTATATAAGGTGGCCAAGATTAGTGGGAAACTAGAAGATTGGGAAAATTTTAAACGACAGCAAAAAATGACTAAGAAGGCAATAAAGAAAGGAAAGATAGATGATGAAAGTAAACTTGCGCAAAACATAAAAACAGATAGTAAAAGCTTTTACCGATATATAAAACGGAAGAGAGTGACTAAAGTAAATGTTGGTCCCTTAGAAGATGAGAATGGGGATTTAATAATGGGAAATGTGGAATTGGCTGAGAACTTAAAACAATTATTTTGCTTCGGTCTTCACAGTGGAAGACACAAAAACCATGCCAAAAATTGCTGGTCACAGGAATGTGGGGAGGACCTTGAGACAATCATTTTCAGTAGGGGGGTAGTGCTGGACAGGCTAATGGGACTCAAGGTAGACAAGTCCCCTGCTCCTGATGAAATGTATCCCAGGGTATGAAAAGAGATGGCGGAAGTTATAGCAGATGCATTCGTTATAATCAACCAAAATTCTCTGGACTCTGGGGAGGTACCAGCGGATTGGAAAGCAGCTAATGTAACGCCTCTGTTTAAAAAAGAGGGCAGACAAAAGGCAGGTAATTATAGGCCGGTTAGTTTAACATCTGTAGTGGGGAAAATGCTTGAAGCTATCATTAAGGAAGAAATAGCGGGACATCTAGATAGGAATAGTGCAATCAAGCAGACGCAACATGGATTCATGAAGGGAAAATCATGTTTAACTAATTTACTGGAATTCTTTGAGGATATAATGAGCATGGTGGATAGAGGTGTACCGATGGATGTGGTGTATTTAGATTTCCAAAAGGCATTCAATAAGGTGCCACACAAAAGGTTACTGCAGAAGATAAAGGTACGCGGAGTCAGAGGAAATGTATTAGCATGGATCGAGAATTGGCTGGCTAACAGAAAGCAGAGAGTCGGGATAAATGGGTCCTTTTCGGGTTGGAAATCGGTGGTTAGTGGTGTGCCACAGGGATCGGTGCTGGGACCATAACTGTTTACAATATACGTAGATGACCTGGAAGAGGGGACAGAGTGTAGTGTAACAAAATTTGCAGATGACACAAAGATTAGTGGGAAAGCGGGTTGTGTAGAGGACACAGAGAGGCTGCAAGGAGATTTAGATAGGTTAAGCGAATGGGCTAAGGTTTGGCAGATGGAATACAATGTCGGAAAATGTGAGGTCATCCACCTTGGAAAAAAAAACAGTAAAAGGGAATATTATTTGAATGGGGAGAAATTACAACATGCTGCGGTGCAGAGGGACCTGGGGGTCCTTGTGCATGAATCCCAAAAAGTTAGTTTGCAGGTGCAGCAGGTAATCAGGATGTTGAATGGAATGTTGGCCTTCATTGCGAGAGGGATGGAGTACAAAAGCAGGGAGGTCCTGCTGCAACTGTACAGGGTATTGGTGAGGCCGCACCTGGAGTACTGCGTGCAGTTTTGGTCACCTTACTTAAGGAAGGATATACTAGCTTTGGAGGGGGTACAGAGACGATTCACGAGGCTGATTCCGGAGATGAGGGGGTTACCTTATGATGATAGATTGAGTAGACTGGGTCTTTACTCGTTGGAGTTCAGAAGGATGAGGGGTGATCTTATAGAAACATTTAAAATAATGAAAGGGATAGACAAGATAGAGGCAGAGAGGTTTCCACTGGTCGGGGAGACTAGAACTAGGGGGCACAGCCTCAAAATACGGGGAAGCCAATTTAAAACCGAGTTGAAAAGGAATTTCTTCTCCCAGAGGGTTGTGAATCTGTGGAATTCTCTGCCCAAGGAAGCAGTTGAGGCTAGCTCATTGAATGTATTCAAGTCACAGATAGATAGATTTTTAACCAATAAGGGAATTAAGGGTTACGGGGAGTGGGCAGGTAAGTGGAGCTGAGTCCACGGCCAGATCAGCCATGATCTTGTTGAATGGCGGAGCAGGCTCGAGGGCCAAATGGCCTACTCCTGTTCCTAATTCTTATGTTCTTATGTTCTTATGTAAGGTACAATCCAGGATACATTGTGGTACGTTCATCAATTTACATTACATGTGTCACCGTACAGTACACAGTGAGGGTACAGTTACATTTGTTTCCAACATGCATTACGCAACAGAACTTGCATTATACATGGCACTGCATAGGTGTTTGCAGATCATGGTGCTCTATGTATACAAAATGTTTACCATTGCAGCCCGAGGGGAGTTTTATACTGATTCCAGCCCCCGGGTTTACTGTGGCGGAAGGGCTTTAAACTGTGGCCCTTCCCCACCGTGCCTTTGCGGCGGCTGCACCAATTTTTAGTGCGTCCCTC
Organism: Pristiophorus japonicus; assembly: GCF_044704955.1. NCBI lineage: Eukaryota > Metazoa > Chordata > Chondrichthyes > Pristiophoridae > Pristiophorus > Pristiophorus japonicus. The sequence continues at coordinate 92,642,819 of NC_091988.1, forward strand.
AGCACGTAATCCTGGATCTTGGATTGCGCCAGTCTGCAACACACAGACGTGGACATCTCCTTGCTCTAGAAGACCAGCAAGTTTCGGCAAGACCAAAGTGCGTCTTTCACCGAGTTGATGGCCCTCCAGCAGCAGGTGATGTCTGTCTCAGTGTGTGTCCCTGGGAACAACCCGTAGAGCACAGAGACCTGTGTTACGGAGCTGCTTGTGATGAACCTCGACAGCAACCACTGCATCTCTTTCCAAACCTGCCTTGCAAAGGGGCAATCTTGAAGGAGGTGGATGACAGTCTCGTCCGCCCCACAGCCGACTCGGGGACACCGTGCCGTGCTGCTGAGACGCCGGCTGTGCATGAACGCTCTGACGGGTAGGGCCCTCCTCACCGCCAACCAAGCTACGTCTTGGTGCTTGTGTGAAAGCTCTGGCAATGAGACGTTCTGCCAAACGAGTTTGACAGTCTGCTCGGGGAACCACCCGACAGGGTCCACCCTCTCCTTTCGTAGGGCGTCCAGGATGTTACGTGCTGACCACTGTTTTATGGTTTTGTGGTCAAAGGGTTTTTTTGTGAAAAACTTTTCCACGAAGGACAGGTGGACAGGCATGGTCCAACTGGTGGGGCCGTTTCGTGGCAGCGTGGCCAGACCCATCCTTCGCAGCGCCGGGACAGGAAGAACCTCAGCACATAGTGACACTTGGTGTTTGCGTACTGGGGGTCTGTGCACAGCTTGATGCAGCCGCACACAAAGGTGGCCATCAGGATGAGGGCGATGTTCGGAACATCCTTTCCTCCATTGTCCAGAGATTTGTACATCGTGTCTCTGCGGACACAGTCCATTTTGGACCTCCAGACAAAGTGGAAGACGGCCCAGGTGAATATCGCGGCGCAGGAGCATGAGATGGGCCAGGCCTGCGCCACGTACAACAGCACCGAGAGCAGCTCACTCCTGACCAGGTTCTTTCCTGCCATGGAGAGGGAGCGCAGCTTCTACCATCCCAGTTTTTGCTTCACTTTGGCGATACGCTCTTTCCAGTTTTTGGCGCACGCCCCATCCGCTCCGAACCATATTCCCAACACCTTCAGGTAATCTGGCTTAACGGTGAAGGGAATAAAGGATCGGTCAGCCCAATTGCCAAAGAACATGGCCTCGCTTTTGCTGCGATTGACCTTCGCTCCCGAGGCAAGTTCAAACTGGTCGCAGATTGTGAGCAATCTGCGGACCGACTGCGGATCCGAGCAAAAGACGGCAACGTCGTCCATGTACAGGTAGGTCTTGACCTGAGCGCCTCCGCTGCCTGGGATCGTCACCCCTCTGATGTCCGCATCCTTCCTGATGGACTCGGCAAAGGGCTCAATACAACGCACAAACAAGACAGACGAGAGAGGACAGCCTTGCCTGACTCCAGATCTGATCGGAAAGCTTTCAGTTTCCCACCCATTGATTAGAACTGCACTACTGATGTCTCTGTAGAGCAGTTGGATCCAATTGTGGATACCCTCCCCAAACCCCATTTTGGAGAGCACGTCCATCAGGTACGTGTGCGATATCCTGTCAAAGGACTTCTCCTAGTCTTAGCTGATTAAGCAGGTGTCCACCCCTCTGTCCCGCACGTAGGCGATCGTATCTGATACGTCCTTACTATACAGTATAAATGCACACGAGGCCCATGCTTGAGAGAAGGTCAGTCTGTGACCTGTCCTTTATTCCTCAGCACTCAAGTGATGAAGGTGGGTGGAGCTTCCCCTTTTATACCTGAAGGTCCAGGTTAGGAGTGTCTCCCACCTAGTGGTCATTGTTCTCACAGTGTACAACTTAGGTCAGATTATATATGGGTTACAATGCTGGTTGAATACATGACATCACCTCCCCCCCAAAGTCTTATTGGGATCACATGTTGAGTCTCTCTGGTGGTTTACGCTCTCTTGTAGAGCGCCTAAGTTGGGGCTCCGGTTGTTGGGCGCTTGCCTGAGTGTCTGCTGTTTGCGGTGCCTCAGGCCTATCCAGACTGCCCACAGTGATTGGGCTCTCCTCTCTTTGGTTCCGGTGTTCGGTCACCTGTGGTGGAGTGAACTCTACATCGTGTTCTTCCTCTGCTTCTATGCGGTTGCTGTACCTCCTTTTTGTTTGATTCACATGTTTGCGGCAGATTTGTCCTTTGGTAAGTTTAACTACCAGAATCCTATTTCCCTCTTTGGCAATCACAGTGCCTGTGAGCTATTTTGGCCCTGCAGCGTAGTTGATGACAAAAATAGGATCATTTCCATCAATACATCGCGCCCTTGCATTCCTGTCATGGTAGTCATATTGTGGCTGGTGCCTGCTCTCGACAATTTCTTTCATGGTGGGGTGTATAAGGGATAATCGGGTTTTGAGCGTCCTTTTCATTAGCAGCTCTGTGGGTGGAACCCCTGTGAGCGAGTGTGGTCAAGATCTATAGGCCAACAGGAGGCGTGATATGCGGGTTTGTAGGGAACCCCCTTGGATTCTGAGCATCCCCTGTTTGATTATCTGCACTGCTCGTTCTGCCTGGCCGTTTGAGGCCGGCTTGAACAGTGCCGTTCTGGCATGGTTAATTCCATTGCCTGCCATGAAGTCCTGGAATTAAGTGCTTGTGAAGCACGGGCCATTGTCGCTGACCAAGATGTCCGATAGACTGTGGGCGGCGAACATTGCCCGTAGACTTTCTACCGTGGCAGAGGCTGTGCTTGAATTTAAAATGACACACTCGATCCATTTGGAGTAGGCATCTAGTACAACCAAAAACATTTTTTCCATGAAAGGACCTGCATAGTCCACATGGATGCGTGACCAAGGCTTGGCGGGCCATGGCCAGGGGCTAAGGGGGGCTTTCCTGGGCGCATTGCCCAGCTGGGCACGCGTGTTGCACCTGCGAACACAAAGTTCCAGATCTGCGTCTATCCCTGGCCACCAAACGTGTGACCTGGCAATTGCCTTCATCATGACAATGCCCGGGTGCTCATTGTGGAGTTCTCTGATGAACACCTCTCTGCCCATCTGGGGCATGACTACGCGGTTTCCCCACAGTAGGCAATCAGCCTGAATCGAGAGTTCATCCCTGCACCTGTGAAATAGTTTAAATTCCTCAGGGCATGCCCTGTACGTGGCTGCCCAGTCCCCATTCAGGACACATTTCTTGACTAGAGACAATAGCGGGTCTCTATTTGTCCAGACTTTAATCTGACGGGCTGTCACGGGTGAGCCTTCGCTTCCGAAAGCTTCAACAGCCATGACCATCTCAGCAGCATGCTCGGTAGCCCCCTCAGTGGTGGCTAGTGGGAGCCTGCTGAGTGCATCGGCGCTGTTTTCGGTGCCCGGTCTGTGCCGAATTGTATAGTCATAGGCAGCTAACGTGAGTGCCCACCTCTGTATGCGGGCCGATGAGTTTGCATTTATGGCCTTGTTGTCGGCCAAAAGGGACGTTGGGGGTTTGTGATCTGTCTCCAGCTCAAATTTCTTGCCAAACAGGTACTGGTGCATTTTCTTTACAGCATATACACATGCGAGCGCCTCCTTTTCTACCATCCCGTAATCCCTTTCTGCCTGGGACAGACTCCTGGAGGCATAAGCTATCGGCTGTAACTGACCCTTGACATTGACATGCTGCAACACACACCCGACACCATAGGACGACGCATCGCACGTTAACACAAGTTTCTTACATGGGCCGTATAGTGTTAACAGAGTGTTGGAACATAACAAATTGCGTGCTCTATTAAAAGCCCTTTCCTGGCTGTCCCCCCAGACCCATTCGCGACCTTTGCGTAGGAGCACATGCAGCGGCTCTAGCAGCGTGCTCAATTTGGGAACAAAGTTACCAAAATAGTTCAGGAGCCCCAGGAACGAACGCAGCTCCGTCATGTTACGGGGTCTGGGTGCTCTCTGGATCGCTTCCGTCTTGGACGCAGTAGGGCTGATCCCGTCTGCTGCTACCCTCATCCCCAGGAATTCTACCTCTGGAGCTAGGAAGACGGACTTCGCCTTTTTCAGTCGCAGCCCTACCTGGTCCAGTCTGCGTAGCACCTCCTCCAGGTTGTGAAGGTGTTCTTCAGTATCGTAACCCGTAATGAGGATGTCGTCCTGAAAAACCACCGTCCCTGGAATCGACTTGAGGAGGCTTTCCATATTTCGTTGGAAGATCACGGCGGCCGAGCGAATCACGAACGGACATCTGTTGTACTCAAACAACCCTTTGTGTGTCGTGATAGTGGTCAGCTTCTTCGACTCACTCGCCAGGTCCTGGGTCATGTAAGCTAAGGTCAGGTCCAATTTTGAAAAAAGTTTGCCACCGGATATTGTCGCAAAGAGGTCCTCTGCTCTCGGTAGCGGGTACTGGTCTTGGAGTGACACCCGATTGATGGTGGCCTTGTAATCACCACATATCCTGACCGACCCATCTGCCTTGAGCACCAGCACGGTCGGGCTCACCCAGTCACTGAATTCGACTGGCGAGATGATGCCTTCCCTCAGCAGGCGGTCCAATTCGCCTTCTATCTTTTCCCGCATCACGTGCGGCACCGCTCTGGTTTTGTGGTGTAATGGCCTGGCGTCCGGGTTTATGTGAATCACTACCTTGGCCCCCATGAAAGTGCCGATGCCGGGTTGAAATAATGAGTCAAATTTGTCCAGGATCTGTGAGCATGATACTCGCTCCACAGAGGAAATTGCATTGACATTGCCCCATTTCCAGTTCATGACAGCAAGCCAACTCCTTCCCAGTAGTGCGGGACCGTCCCCTGGGACAATCCAGAGTGGCAACCTGTTCTCCGAATCTTTGTGGGTCACGACTACCATGGCGCTGCCTAGCACCGGAATGATCTGCTTTGTGTAAGTTCATAGCTGTGCGTCAATCGGCAATAATTTTGGTCTCCTGGCCTTGGACGCCCACAACTTTTCGAACTGTTTGATACCCATCAAGGACTGGCTGGCCCCCGTGTCTAGCTCCATTGATACTGGGATGCCATTGAGGAGCACTTTCATTATCAGTGGCGTCCTGGTGTATGAACTGTATACGTGCTCCACATGAACTCACTGAACTTCAGCTTCCAGCGATTTCCCCCAGCGTTCACTTCTGCAATTTCTGCAGGTATTTTGCTCATCTCTGCAAACTCCGGCTGAGTGTGTGCCTCCACACCTCCAACATGAGCTGTTGTTTGAAACAAAAGGTCCCTTGCCAGTCGATCGTCCCTGACTGCCCCTGTGACTGTCCTTGAATGCGCCATTAACAGGTGTTGATGGCCCCATTACTGGCCGCATTGTCCCTTGCAATGGCGTGAATCGCTGTTCAGCTTGCCATTGTCTCTATCGAACTCCCCCTCTGGGTTCGACTACATATTGGGGCATGCCCGATTGCCCCTGTCTGCCTGGAGAACTGTGTGCTGCTTTAACAATATTGAATTTCTGTCCCAACCATTCCTTAACACAGTACCTCTCGTCTGTTCTGCTAGTGGCCATGCTCGCGTGGTTTAAATCCCAGTTTCTCGTCGCCATTGATACGTCCTTACTATACAGTATAAATGTACACGAGGCCCATGCTTGAGAGAAGGTCAGTCTGTGACCTGTCCTTTATTCCTTAGCACTCAAGTGATGAAGGTGGGTGGAGCTTCCCCTTTTGTACCTGAAGGTCCAGGTTAGGAGTGTCTCCCACCTAGTGGTCATTGTTCTCACAGTGTACAACTTAGGTCAGATTATACATGGGTTACAATGCTGGTTGAATACATGACAGTACCCCTGAGTAGTGCCAGGCTATCAGAGATCTTCCTGCTGGGGACAGCGCAGGTCTGGTCCGGGTGAATCACCAGCTCAAGAGCAGACTTGACCCTGTTGGCGATGACCTTTGACAGGATCTTGTCGTCCACATTGAGCAGCGAAATGGGCCGCCAGTTTTTGATTTCCTCCCTCTCCCCCTTCTACTTGTAGATGAGGGTGATGATGCCTTTCCTCATCGATTCTGACATACTGCCAGCCAGAAGCATACCCTCGTACACTTCCAGCAGGTCTGGGCCCATCCAGTCCCACAGAGCCGAATACAACTCGACCGGTGAGCCGTCGCTTCCGGGAGTTTTACTCGTCGCAAGGGACCGGACGGCCTTTGTCATCTCGTCCAGAGTTAGCGGGTGGTCCAGACTCTCCCGCTCGCTGTCGTCCAAGACCTCCGTAATAGACGACAGGAACGACTGGGAGGCCGCGCGGTCTGTGGGCTTGAAGTCATACAGCCTGGCATAGAAGGATTTGCTGATCCTCAGCATGTTCAGCTGTGAAAACATCACAGAACTGTCTTCTTCCTTTAGGCTGGTGATTACAGAGCTCCCCCTGTGTACCTTTTGGAAGAAGAAACGCGAACACCTCTCATCCTGCTCGACGGAGCAGACTCTGGAGCGGAAAATTATTTTGGAAGACTCTGAGGCAAAGAGCGAGGCTTGCTGGCCCTTCACCTCTTCGAGTTCCTCCGCGACATTGACCCCCATCGACTGCAACAGGAGCAGGTTTTGCATGCTCTTCTGGAGTTGGGACAATTCCCTCTGTCTCCCTCTTGCCTCCTGAACACCTTTGAGGATGAAGAACCTCTTGATGTTTGTCTTGATTGTTTCCCACCAGTGCATCGGGGAATCGCAGAGGAGCTTTACGGTTCTCCAACCTTTGTAATCCCTCTTGAGTTTCTCAACGTTTTCCGGAGTCAGCTTCCATATCCCTCTGCCAATTTTCTGGTTTTCCTGTGGGTGACAGTCGGCCAGTAGGAGGCAGTGGTCAGAGAAGAACACCGGCGTGACGTCGGTGGATCTGACCTTGAGCGTGTGGGACACAAACAGGAAGTCTATTCGGGAACGGACAGACCCGTCTGGTCTCGAACAGGTGTATCTGCGCGGTGCTGCATCTGCAGGGTTGCTGAAGACGTCACACAGCTTGCCGTCTTTTACCGCGTCCATCAGGAGTCTGGACATGGCGTCCAGTTTGCTGTCGGCTCTGCTGGATCGTCCAGCCGCATCGATGATGCAGTTGAAGTCACCGCCCAGAATGACCGGCCTGGATGTTGCCAGCAGCAGTGGGAGCTGCTGGAAGAGGGCCAGCCGCTCGCTTCTGAGAGGCGAGGCATACACGTTAATTAGCCTTAGAGGGCAATTTTTGTACATTACATCTGCTACGGTGATGGTGAAGTGGCCTCCCCGCAGCAGAATGCCCAGGCCGGAGGACCGGCAGTCGTTGCCTCCTGACCAGATGGTTGGTCCATGGACCCACCATTGTGACCACTGCCGGTAACTGCTGAAGTGCGGCAGCCCGCACTCCTGCAAGAACAGCAGGTCCGCTTTGACCTTGGCGAGGTACCCCAAGGTGGAAACACATCGTGCAGTGGATTTTACGCTACGCACGTTAATAGATGCAATTTTTAAATCCCTGTTTAGGTTACAGTTCAAAACATTTACATTTCAAATAAACTGTCCTTTACGTTGGAGACCTGCCCAGTGGCTGGTTCCTGCATACATAGATTTTCACTGTAAAAGTCTACTTCACCAGGGCTGGGATGCGGGTCGTCCTTTGCCGTGGGAGTGTTTCGACCAGGGGACTGATGCAGTGTTGTCAGAAAGTCGGATATGTCCTCTGCGCTGTCCTCGCCTGGTGTTGGTGGCTCCCTCTTTTCCTCACTCACAACTTTCTCGAGCTGGTGTGCTTCGATCGCAGCGTCGCTCCCGGTATTCCGGAGGTGGGGTGTGCTGGGCACTTCACTGCTCCCGTTGTCCTGGAGCTGGGCTGCGCTGGTTGCCTCTTCGCTCCCGGTATTCCGGAGCTCGTGTACGCTGGGCACTTCGCTGCTCCCGGGTTCCCGGAGCGGGGCTGCACTGGTCGCTTCACTGCTCCCGGTCGCCTGGGGCTGTGGATTGGCGTTTTGCCTCTTGTTCTGGTGGCGGTAGTGATGGGTTTTGTCTCGCCTTTCGTCATCAGACGAGCTGCTGCCGCTGCTGTCTGTCATGGACGTTAGCCGCCTCTTCCCTTTCGTTTCAGCAAGGGCCCTTGCTTGCCTCTTTTCCTTATGCTTGCGGGTCTTTTTCTTGATGGTTTCCCATCGTGCTCCATCATCTGCTGCCTCCTCGTTCATGGATTCGGTGTGCTGGGGGAGAGCTTCACTGCTGGGTGCTGGTGTCTCGCAGCTCGCCATGGCAGGCTTCTCTTCCTCCCTGACCTGTTCCGAGTCCATGAGGGTGGTTTCTTCTTTGCCCAGCGTGTTGGTCGGGGGGAAGGTGTGGGTCTCCTCTGGAGCGTTGTGTTCCTCATCTTCCTCCTCCTGTTCTTTGCCGCCTGCGCATAGCTGAAGTTGCATTTGGGGCAGTTTTTGTAAAGATGCCCAGCCAGACCACAAAGGTTGCAGCACTTGGTCTCTTTACAGCCCTTTGTCTGGTGGCCTTCCTTCTTGCAGTTGCGGCAGGTGACTGTTGTGCAGCCTGCCGCCACGTGGCCTGCCTTCCCGCAGGTCTGGCACACGTTGGGTTGGACAGCGTACACCATGTAGCCCCGACTTCCTCCGATGGCGAAGCTGGAGGGGGGGTGCAGGATGGTTCCACTGGTGTCCACTTTCATGGTGACCTGGATCTGGAGCTTGCTGGTCCAAATCCTGTGGAGGTCTTTCAGGTCGCTGCTGTTTCCTGCCCCATCGACATACCTGGCGAGGAATGTCAGCACATCAATGACCAGGTTGTGGGGGTTGTACATCTGCACTGTGATAGTGCGTCTTCTCTGCGACGGGAGGGTGAACAGTGGCTCCCAAGTCAACACTGACCGCAGTGGTTCACTCGCCTCCTTCAATCCCTTCAGGAACTTCAGGCAGAGGGCGACGGTTCTGAAGGTTACATCAAAGTAACCTCTCTTCGGGAGGTCCTGCAAGGTGAAGACATCAGCGACTTTCTTGCCGCATGTCCCAGCAGGATTTTCTTCACGAAGAGGTCCCGGTTGATCGTTGTCTGTCCTTCCACTTTCTTTACCGTCACTCGGATGGTGTTTCGGACGCCCTGGTTCGCCACTCGGTTGGCCGCCATCCGGGTTGCAGATTCCTCCTTTCGGTGTGTATTTTGACCGAAGCCTTCAATCTTTCTTGGTGCCAGTCTGGCACCTTGGGGGCCTCCGGACCCGCCCAATGGTCGGTCGACATGCAGATTTCTTCTTCTCCCCAATTGGTGCTTGGCCCAAGCCAAAAGCCCAGACGCAGCCAGCTGGAAAGACAAGTTTCTGCAATTGGTCAATTAGCATATGAATGCCCAATCAACACTTGATCTTAGCCAAAAGGCCGAGAGCCAACAGGGGATGCCTTTGGAAAGGGGAGGGGTTCCTTATGTCCATGAGGTGTGTGAGCTGTCCTTGGTGAAATGCAAAGTGGCCAACAAGGATATACAGGAGCGAGCACACTCACACTGTCACACACTGAAGCTGCTCTGTTATTTTTATCCGCCTTTGATTTTAGATGTGAGAAGCAATGTCTAAAGACATGCGATTAAACTTAGAAACACATAATCAATCAGACCGATTGAATATGCTTTCAGCTCTGTAGAAAAAGATAAACAGGTGGCTTCGTCCCAGGAAGAGATCACCAGGAAGGCTGTGGGAGCAGAGCCTTGGTGACTAACAGTTCCTTGGAAAGGGAAGAGATTAGCAAGTGTGCCGAAACAAACTGAGAGAAATGAAATCTTTAATCCACCTCAGTTGTCGAGCTCATTGTTCCATATGACATATTGACTTCCTTTTCCCAATGCGTGGGTCAGTTTGGTGTCTGGCTATTGTCTAAGAATGCTTCTGACAAAGCCTGCAAAAACATATGACACAGGTTTAGTGACCTTTGCAGGTCAGGCCAAAGTCCAGTGCAGAGCCAAAGGTTTCGATTTTAAACCAAACCCCCTTTGACAGTCGGGCAGGGGGTTACAATGTAGAATTTGAGTAAACCACTCCATGTTTCATTCCCGTCTCCAGGTTAAAATCGGGGCCAAAAATAACAGAGTAGGGGAATGGAATGGGACGGGGCTGCTCACTGGGGAAGAATATGCTTTCAGCTCTGTAGAAAAAGACAGACAGACGGTTTCTTCCCAGGAAGGGTTATGTCCGCAGCTCTGGAGCATCATCATCATCATCATCATAGGCAGTCGCTCGAAATCGAGGAAGACTTGCTTCCACTCTAAAAGTGAGTTCTCAGGTGACTGTACAGTCCAATACGGGAATTACAGACTCTGTCACAGGTGGTGCAGAAAGTGGTTGAAGGAAAGGGTGGATGGGGAGTCTGGTTTGCTGCACACTCCTTCCGCTGCCTGCATTTGTTTTCTGCATGCTCTCAGCGATGAGACTCGAGGTGCTCAACGCCCTCCCGGATGCTCTTCCTCCACTTAGGGCAGTCTTTGGCCAGGGATTCCTAGGTGTCGGTGGGGATGTTGCATTTTAACAAGGAGGCTTTGAGGGTGTTCTTGAAATGTTGCCTATGCCCACCTGGGGATCGCTTGCTGTGTAGGAGTTCCGAGTAGAGCGCTTGCTCTGGGAGTCTTGTGTCGGGCATGCGGACGATGTGGCCCACCCAATGGAGCTGGTCGAGTGTGGTCAGTGTTAGTCGGGAGCCTGTGATAGTCGGGAGCCTACTATCAGCAAGGGCAGACATCGATGACGAGGTCCAACACCACCTCCAGTGCGACAGCACAGCCTTCGGTCGACTGAGGATGAGAGTGTTTGAAGACCAGGACCTCAAATCTGGCACCAAGCTTATGGTCTATAGGGCAGTAGTAATACCCACCCTCCAGTATTGCTCAGAGACATGGACCATATACAGTAGACACTTCAAATCGCTGGAGAAATACCACCAACGATGTATCCGCAAGATCCTGCAAATCCCCTGTGAGGACAGACGCACCAACGTCAGTGTTCTTGATCAGGCCAACATCCCCAGCATTGAAGCACTGACCACACTCGACCATCTGTGGAGCATAGCCTTGGTGATTAACAGTTCCTTGAAAAGTGGAGGGGTTGGCAAAGAGCCAAACAAACATGTACAACTTGGACTGAAGTAACCTTTGGGCATATGAACACCACATGCCTGTTGGTAGCTTTCTATTGGCCCCTTCTAATTAAGAGATACGGGGAAGCAACCTGTACGATTTAATGCTTGCCGATCATCAGGCATCATTTCCTATTATAAAAATCAGCCCAAAACTAATGCTTTGAGGTAGAGAAAATGTGTAATGAAGGCACAACAGCCAATAATAACTGCGCAGATGCCAAAATACGATTGTACCCCAAACACAATCCGGGTGAGCCTTGTCTTGTTTCTTAGGCCATGATTTTGCCTACCTCGGTGGGTCCAGTGCGACCGGGATAGAAATTATTTTCCTTTGATTGGGTTTGTTAAGCCCGCCCAGCGAGTTTCCCAGCCAATTGAAGGAAGTGGGTCTGATGACATCATTTGATACATTCCTGGGAAGAAACCGTCTGTCTGTCTTTCTCTACAGAGCTGAAAGCATATTCAAACTATCTGATTTATTATGGATTATGTTTTTCTCAATTTAATAGCCTGTCTTTAGACTAAGCAAACTAGATAATTGTCTGTTTATCATATTGAATAAATGTTTTGATTAATATTACAAAGTAGACATTACCTTAGTGGGTCTGGTTCGGCCGGGGTAAGTAGCCGTTCCTGGCCTCACTGCTGGCTCCAGCCTGCTGTGTAGAAATTATTTTCCATTGATTAGGCTTGTTTAGTGTGTTTCCCGGCCAATTGATGACATAATTTGATGCGCGTCATCAGCCGGCTTCCTTAAAGGGATCATGCGTAAGTTGATGTTGACAGTTGTACTGTCAGTGTTCTACAGCATTGAGGTGCTGCAAACACTGACAAGCATTGCACAGAGGTGCACGGCTGCACCCAGGCACTCCCATGACAGCAGTTACAGCACGCAGAGAGGTTCTCTTCCCTTCCAATGGGCAGAAGAGACCTCCCCAGGAGATCGACGCAGCCTGGTTGCACATTGCACAGGGCACAAGCAGGGATGTCGTCAGGAGGATCAGGCTGCCGTGATCTCAGTGGATCATGAAACATTACTGCAAAGCCACACTCAACCTCATCCTGCTGTGCCACTCATCACATCCCCATCACTCTGCCTTCCCTACCGTACTCCTGCACATCCTTATTCGCACCAACTTACCTTGCACCTCCACCCATCCCTCTCTATCGACAAAATCAGATCGGCGGGGTGGATTGACCCATCCACCTCCACGGAGGTGTGTGGGGGGCCTGACCCATCCACCTCCATGGCACGAACCTGGTATTGCAGTACTTCCAGGAAGGGTGCAGTGGCTCTAGGCCTTTTGGCTAAGAGCATTAGTGCAGGGTGATCCTTGATGTGTGCAAGGTGATCTCTGGCGTTTGTGATTTGACAAAGAATTGGAAAGATTGGCTACGATTAAAAAAAAATCAGATCGGCCTTTTGGCTAAGATCATGCGTAACTGACCTGACAGGGGAGTAACCATGACCCCAACGTGGTTCTCCCTGGATCAGGAAGGTGATTCTCCTATTCTTTTTGGAAATAGGAGGTGGGTGGGGTGACTTGACCCATCTACCTCCACGGAGGTGTGTGGGGGACCTGACCCATCCACCTCCATGGCACGAACCTGGTATTGCAGTACTTCCAGGAATGGTGCAGTGGCTCTAGGCCTTTTGGCTAAGAGCATTGGCGCAGAGTGATCCTTGATGTGAGCAAGGTGACCTCTGGCGTTTGTGATTTGACAAAGAATTGGAAAGATTGGCAACGAATAAAAAAATCAGATGGGAAGAGCGTATCGCCAAAGTGAAGCAAAAACTGGGATGGTGGAAGCTGCGCTCCCTCTCCATGGCAGGAAAGAACCTGGTCATCAGGAGTGAGGTGCTCGCGGGGTTGCTGTACGTGGTGCAGGTCTGGCCCATCTCACGCTTCTGCACCGCGGCAGTCACCCGGGCCGTCTTCCACTTTGTCTGGAGGTCCAAAATGGACCGTGTCCGCAGCCACAATCTACAAATCTCTGGACAGTGGAGGAAAGGATGTTCTGAACGTGGCCCTCATCCTGATGGCCACCTTTGTGTGCGGCTGCATCAAGCTGTGCACAGACCCCCAGTACGCAAACACCAAGTGTCACTACGTGCTGAGGTTCTACCTGTCCCCGGCGTTGCGAAGGATGGGTCTGGCCACGCTGCCGCGAAACGCCCCACCAGTTGGACCATGCCTGTCCACCTGTCCTTCGTGGAAAAGTTTTTCACAAAAAAACCCTTTGACCACAATGCCATAAAGCAGTGGTCGGCACGTAAGGTCCTGGACGCCCTATGAAAGAAGGAGAGGGTAGACCCTGTCGGGTAGTTCCCCGAGCAGACTGTTGAACTCGTCTAGCAGAACGTCTCATCGCCAGAGCTTTCACACAAGCACCGAGACGTAGCTTGGTTGGCGGTGAGGAGGGCCCTACCCGTCAGATCCTTCATGCACAGCCGGGGTTTCAGAGACATGGCACTCTGCCCCCGAGTCGGCTGTGGTGCGGACGAGACTGTCATCCAGCTCCTTCAGGATTGCCCCTTTGCAAGGCAGGTCTGGAAGGAAATGCAGTGGTTGCTGTCGAGGTTCATCCCAAGCAGCTACGTAACACAGGTCTCTGTGCTCTACGGGCTGTTCCCAGGGACACACACTGAGACAGACATCACCTGCTGCTGGAGGGCCATCAACTCGGTGAAAGACGCTCCTTGGTCTTGCCGAAACTTGCTGGTCTTCCAGAGCAAGGAGATGTCCACGTCTGCGTGTTGCAGACTGGCGCAATCCAAGATCCAGGAGTACGTGCTGAGGGACGCACTAAAAATTGGTGCAGTCGCCGCAAAGGCACGGTGGGGAAGAGCCACAGTTTAAAGCTCTTCCGCCACGATAAACCCAGGGGCTGGAATCAGTATAAAACTCCCCTCGGGCTAAACTATTTGTATACATAGAGCACCATGATCTGGAAACACCTATGTAGTGCCATGTATAATGCAAGTTCTGTTTAGTAATGTATGTTGCAAAGAAATGTAACTGTACCCTCACCCATTCCATGTACCGTATAGTGCCACTAGTAAAGTAATTTGATGACTGTATTACAATGTATCCTGGATTGTACTGAAATGTACCTCGAAATGTAAAGCAAGCAAATGTATTGAACGGAATTGCTGACCGCATCCAAATGTACTGAACTGCCTTCTAATGTATAGTGCAAATTTTTATATGAATAAAGTATATTTTGAAATTAAAAAAAAAATCAGATGGTTTCAAAAAAAAATCAGATGGTTTGGGGTGGGGTGCACTCTATATGTTGTGACACACAAGGCATCGCAATTGTGTGGGACAGGCTTGATGGACCAGATAGTCTTTGCCTGTCCGTCATTTTTCGTATATTCGTATTTGTCATATCTTCTTCGGTTTGTTTCTGTTGATCGGTATTTGTTTAACGACATCGGCCTGAGTGCAGACTCAGGACTTACTGAGCCCAACAATATCAGCTACAGAATTGTTGCTGTACCCTTGCTTAATGACTGTGTCTAACTGCTCCCTCACACATTCCAGCGCAGTAGTCTCCCCCAGCACATTTCCAGAACATATCTTTTAAAAAATAGTTAGGAGCTCCCCTGATGGCCCCCAGATTAACAGGAAATCATACAGATAGACAGCTAAGTTAACTGAGAAAGTATTTGTTACAATTATCTTCAGTGCCTCTGGGCGTGTGAGGGAGAAACAAAATCAGCCAGGTGTCTTGTTCCTGATCACCCCCAGCAGAAAAATGTGCATATATGGAGGTCAGATCAGTATTGGGTTTGGTCCTGATATTACTCCATGGTTAAGTTCAATCCGAAACTCGGGCCTTAAATCTAAACAAAGCAAACTACGTAGATATGATGGGCGAGTTGGCTGAGGTAGATTGGGAAAGTACATTAAAAAGTATGACGGTAGACAAGCAATGGCTTGTTATTACAGGGAGAGCGTCTGAAATCCATAAACATCGGGACCGAGGCCGTTCTGGATTTCAGGTATTTCCGGATTTCGGAACGTCTTTCTGACATCCCGAATCCAGAAACACCTGGGCTGAGGTAATGGGAGGGGGGGGGGGAGGTGGCGAGGAATGAAGGGGGCCTGGGGAGTCCGGGGGAGGGGGCCTGGGTAGTCTGGGGGAGGGGACCTGGGGAGTCTGGGGGAGGAGGTCTGGGGCAGGGGGCCTGGGGAGTCTGGGGGAGGGGGCCTGGGGAGTCTGGGGGAGGGGGCCTAGGAATTCCGGGAGAGGGGGCCCTGGGCAGTCCGGGGAAGGGGCTTGGGGAGTCCGGGGGAACGGGCCTGGGGAGTTTGGGGGAGGGGGCCTGGGGAGTCCGGGGGAGGGGGGCCTGGGCAATCTGGGGAAGGGGGCCTAGGAATTCCGGGAGAGAGGGCCCTGGGCAGTCTGGGGAAGGGGCTTGGGAAGTCTGGGGGAGCGGGCCTGGGGAGTTTGGGGGAGGGGGCCTGGGGAGTCCGGAGGAGGGGGGCCTGGGCAGTCCGGAGAAGGGGCTTGGGGAGTCCGGGGGAGGGGGCCTGGGGAGTCTAGGGGAGGGGGCCTAGGAATTCCAGGAGAGGGGGGCCTGGGCAGTCCGGAGAGGGGGCCTGGGGTTTTCCGGCGATGGAGCAGAGGTTCCAGTTTCGATAGCGTCAGCTGCAGGTCAGAGATCAGCGGTTATGGGTCAGGGGTCAGCGGTTACGGGTCAAGGGTCAGCGGCCGTGAAAAACCTATGTTGAAGACCGGCAAAAAAAGTAAGTTAAAGTTTTTATTTTGTAATTTTTTTTCAGTGATTTAGTAGGTAAAGGTTTGGTGAATGTTTCGTAAATTTTTATTTTTTGTTTTTTGGAATTTTTGGGAGGTGTTTTTCCCCCTCCCTAGGCCCAACTCACAGTGGTAATCGGTTTATAAAAATGTCCGGATTTCGAAACATTTTCTGGATCCCGGACGACCCCGCCACGGATCGGCCTGGTGTCCGGATTCTGGAACATTCCGAATTTTGGAACTCCGGATTCCGGCGCTCAACCTGTAATACATAATTTAACACGAACATACATTCCTTTAAGGCACAAAAACCCCACAGTGAAAGTGGTCTAACTATGGCTAACAAGAGAAGTTAAATCAGTATTAGATCAAGGGAAGAGGGATACAATGTTCACCAAAAAAGCCTGAGGATTGGGTGGATTTAGAATTCAGCAAAGGAGGAACAAGAAATTGATAAAGAAAGTGAAAATAGAATTTGAGAGTAAACTAACGAGACATAAAAACAGACTGTAAAAGCTTCTATAAGTATGTAAAAAGGGAAGGATTAGCAAAAGTAAATGTGGGTTCCTTACAGACTGAGGCAGGAGGAATTATAATGGGAAATAAGGAACCGGCAGGGAAATTAAACAAATACTTTGTGTCCGTCTTCACGGAAAAAGAAACGAAAAACCTCCCGGAGATAGTGGAGTACCAAGGATCGAATGAGAATTAGGAACTGAAAGAAATTAGCATTAGTAAAAAATAACACTGGAGAAATTAATGGGACTGAAAGCTGATAAATCTCTTGGACCTGATGGCCTACATCCTAGGGTATTGAAAGAGTTGGCTATCGAGATAGTGGATGCATTGGTTGTCATCTTCCAAAATTCCATAGACTCGAGAACGGTTCCCGCAGATTGGAAGGTAGCAAATGTAACCCCGCTATTTAAGAAAGGAGGGAAAGAGAAAACTGGGAACTACAGCCCAATTAGCCTGACATTAGTAGTACGGAAAATGCTAGAATCTATTATTAAGGATATGGTAACAGAGCACTTAGAAAAAAATAATAGGATTAGGCAAAGTCACTGTGGATTTATGAACGGGAAATCATGTTTGACAAATCCATTAGAGGTTTTTGAGATTGTAACTAACAGAATAGTTAAGGTAGAATCAGTGGATATGGTTTATTTGGATTTTCAGAAGACATGCGATAAGGTGCCATACAGGAGATTATTTGACAAAATTAGGGCTCATGGGATTAATATACTAATAAGCATTGAGAATTGGTTAACGG
This sequence comes from Pristiophorus japonicus, assembly GCF_044704955.1. Lineage (NCBI taxonomy): Eukaryota > Metazoa > Chordata > Chondrichthyes > Pristiophoridae > Pristiophorus > Pristiophorus japonicus. Next base: position 92,659,896 of record NC_091988.1, read on the forward strand.
ACAGAAAACAAAGTGTAGGAATAAACGGGTCATTTTCAAGTTGGCAGACTGTAACATAGAAACATAGAAAATAAGTGCAGGAGTAGGCCCTTCGAGCCTGCACCATCATTGAATATGATCATGGCTGATCAATTTTGCAACTTTCCTGCTTTCTCTCCATACCCCTTGATCCCTTTAGCCGTAAGGGCCACATCTAACTCACTTTTGAATATATCTAACAAATTGGCCTCAACAACTTTCTGTGGTAGAGAATTCCACAGGTTCACAATCCTCTGAGTGAAGAAGTTTCTCCTCATCTCGGTCCTAAATGGCTTATCCCTTACCCTTAGACTGTGATCCCTGATTCTGGACTTCCCCAACATCGGGAACATTCTTCCTTCATCTAACCTGTCCAATCCCGTCAGAATTTTATATGTTTCTATGAGATCCCCTCTCATTCTTCTAAATTCTAGTGAATATAAGCCTAGTCGATCCAGTCTTTCTTCATATGTCAGTCCTGCCATATCGGGAATCAGTCTGGTGATCCTTTGCTGCACTCCCTCAATAGCAAGAATGTCCTTCCTCAGATTAGGAGACCAAAACTGTACACAATAGAGCCAAAGCTCTGTACAACTGCAGTAAGACCTCTCTGCTCCTATACTCAAATCCTCTCGCTATGAAGGCCAACATGCCATTTGCCTTCTTCACCGCCTGCTGTACCTGCATGCCAACTTTCAATGACTGATGTACCATGACACCCAGGTCTCATTGCACCTCCCTTTTCCAAATCTGTCACCATTCAGATAATATTCTGCCTTCCCGTTCTTGCCACCAAAGTGGATAACCTCACATTTATCTACATTACACTGCATCTATCATACATTTGCCCCCTCACCTAACCTGTCCAAGTCACTCTCCAGTCTCTTAGCATCCTCCTCACAGCTCACACTGCCACCCAGCTTAGTGTCATCTGCAAACTTGGAGATATTACATTCAATTCCTTCGTCCAAATCATTATTGTATATTGTAAATAGCTGGGGTCCCAGCACTGAACCTTGCGGTACCCCACTGGTCACTGCCTGCCATTCTGAAAAGGACCCGTTTATTTCTACTCTTTGCTTCTTGTCTGTCAACCAGTTCTTTATCCACGTCAATACATTACCCCCAATACCATGTGCTTTAATTTTGCAGACTAATCTCTTGTGTGGGACCTTGTCAAAAGCCTTTTGAAAGTCCAAATACACCACATCCACTAGTTCTCCCTTGTCCACTTTACTAGTTACATCCTCAAAAAATTCTAGAAGATTTGTCAAGCACGATTTCCCTTTCATAAATCCACGCTGACTTGGACCGATCTGTCACTGCTTTCCAATTGCGCTGCTATTACACCTTTAATAACTGATTCCAACATTTTCTCCACTACCGATGTCAGGCTAACCGGTCTATAATTCCCTGTTTTCTCTCTCACTCCTTTTTTAAAAAGTAGGGTTACATTAGCTACCCTCTAATCCAGAGTCTATAGAATGTTGGAAAATGACCACCGATGCATCCACTATTTCTCGGGCCACTTCTTTAAGTACTCTGGGATGCAGACTATCAGGCCCTGGGGATTCATCAGCCTTCAGTCCCATCAATTTCCCGAACACAATTTCCTGACTAATAAGGATTTCCTTCAGTTCCTCCTTCTCTCTAGACCCTAGGTTCCCTAGTATTTGTGGAATTGGTGTCTTCCTTCGTGAAGACAGAACCAAAGTATTTGTTCAATTGGTCTGCCATTTCTTTGTTCCCCATTATAAATTCACCTGATTCTGACTGCAAGGGACCTACATTTGTCTTCACTAATCTTTTTCTCTTCACATATCTATATAAGCTTTTGCAGTCAGTTTTTATGTTCCCTGCAAGCTTACTCTCATACTCTATTTTCCCCCTCCTAATTAAACCCTTTGTCCTTCTCTGCTGAATTCTAAATTTCTTCCAGTCCTCAGGTTTGCTGCTTTTTCTGGCCAATTTATATGCCTCTTCCTTGGATTTAACACTATCCCTAATTTCCCTTGTTAGCAACGGTTGAGCCACCTTCCCCGTTTTATTTTTACGTCAGACAGAGATGTACAATTGTTGAAGTTCATCCATGTGATCTTTAAATGTCTGCCATTGCCTGTCCACCGTCAACCCTTTAAATAACATTCACCAGTCTATTCTAGCCAATTCACATCTCATACTATCGAAGTTACCTTTCCTTGAGTTCAGGACCCTAGTCTCTGAATTAACTGTGTCACTCTCCATCTTAATGAAGAATTCTACCATATTATGGTCACTCTTCCCCAAGGGGCCTCGCACAACAAGATTCTAATTAATCCTCTATCGTTACACAACACCCAGTCTAGGATGGTCAGCTCTCTAGTTGGTTCCTCGACGTATTGGTCTCGAAAACCATCCCTTATACACTCCAGGAAATCCTCCTCCACAGTATTGCTACCAGTTTGGTTAGCCCAGTCTATATGTAGATTAAAGTCACCCATGATAACTGATGTACCTTTATTGCACGCATCCCTAATTTCCTGTTTGATGCCATCCCCAACCTCATTACTACTGTTTGGTGGTCTGTACACAACTCCCACTAGCGTTTTCTGCCCTTTGGTGTTCTGCAGCTCTACCCATACAGATTCCACATCATCCAAGCTAATGTCCTTCCTTACTATTGTGTTAATCTCTTTAACCAGCAACGCTACCTCACCTCCATTTCCTTTCTGTCTATTCTTCCTGAATATTGAATACCCCTGGATGTTGAGTTCCCAGCCTTGGTCACCCTGAAGCCCTGTCTCCGTAATCCCAATTACATCATAGCCATTAACAGCTATCTGCGCAGTTAATTCATCCACCTTATTATGAATACTCCTTGCATTGAGACACAGGGCCTTTATGCTTGTTTTTAACACTCTTTGACCTTTTAGAATTATGTTGTAATGTGGCCCTTTTTGATCTTTGCTTTTGATTTTTCTACCCTCCACTTTTCCTTATCTCCTTTCTACCTTTTACTTCCCTCTGTCCCCATTTTACTTCCCTCTGTCTCCCTGCATAGATTCCCATTCCCCTGTCATATTAGTTTAAACCCTCCCCAACAGCACTAGCAAACACTCTCCCTAGGACATTGGTTCCGGTCCTGCCCAGGTGCAGACCGTCTGGTTTGTACTGGTCCCACCTCCCCCAGAATCGGTTCCAATGTCCCAGGAATTTGAATCCCTCCCTCTTGCACCATTCCTCAAGCCACGTATTCATCTTAACTATCGCTATTTCTACTTTGACTAGCACGTGGCAATGGTAGCAATCCTGAGATTACTACCTTTGAGGTCCTACTTTTTAATTTAACTGCTAGCTCCCTAAATACAGCTTGTAGAACCTCATCCCGTTTTTTAGCTATATCGTTGGTACCTATATGCACCATGACAACTCGTTGTTCACCCCCCCCCCCCTCCAGAATGCCCTGCAGCCGCTCCGAGACATCCTTGACCCCTGCACCAGGGAGGCAACATACTATCCTGGAGTCTCGATTGCGGCCACAGAAGCACCTGTCTATTCCCCTTACAATAGAATCACCTACCACTATAGCTCTCCCACTCTTTTTCCTGCCCTCCTGTGCAGCAGAGCCACCCATGGTGCCATGAACTTGGCTGCTGCTGCCTTCCCCTGATGAATCATCTCCCCCAACAGTACCCAAAGCGGTATATCTGTTTTGGAGGGAGATGACCGCAGGGGACCCCTGCACTACCTTCCTTCCAGTGCTCTGCCTGATGGTCACCCATTCCCTATCTGCCTGTGTAACCTTTACCTCCACTTTTCCTTATCTCCTTTCTACCTTTTGCTTCTGTCCCCATTTTACTTCCCTCTGTCTCCCTGCATAGATTCCCATTCCCCTGTCATATTAGTTTAAACCCTCCCCAACAGCACTAGCAAACACTCTCCCTAGGACATTGGTTCCGGTCCTGCCCAGGTGCAGACCGTCTGGTTTGTACTGGTCCCACCTCCCCCAGAATCGGTTCCAATGTCCCAGGAATTTGAATCCCTCCCTCTTGCACCATTCCTCAAGCCACGTATTCATCTTAACTATCGCTATTTCTACTTTAACTAGCACGTGGCAATGGTAGCAATCCTGAGATTACTACCTTTGAGGTCCTACTTTTTAATTTAACTGCTAGCTCCCTAAATACAGCTTGTAGAACCTCATCCCGTTTTTTAGCTATATCAACTCACTAAATGTGCTAATCACGACATCCTCAGCATCGCGGATGCCCCAGAGTGAATCCATGCACAGCTCCAGTGCTGCAATACGGTCTTTCAGGAGCTGCAGCTGGACACACTACCTGCACACTGGAAGCATCCCTGACTTCCCACATAGCACAGGAGGAGCATGACACGGGTCTGGGCTCTCCTGCCATGACTTAACCCTTAAATTAACTTAATTTGGCAACAATGCCAAAGTTGCCTACTGATAAGAAAAGAAAAAGAAAACGAAAATGATTAAATACTCACCAATCCACCAGCTAATCACTTACTCACTTGACTGTGATGTCACACTTCGATTGCTTATTACTTTGTTTACTCTTGTCCCTGCACTAGCTGGCTGCTCCTGAACTGCTGCTGCTCCCGACTGCCCGAACTCCTGGCCTTTTATAGGTCTCGATCCTAGTGGGGCACAACTATTCACAATCTATATCAATGATTTGGATGAGGGGATCAAATATAATATATCCAAGTTTGCTGATGATACAAAAGTAGGTGGGAATGTAAGTTGTGAGGAGGATGCAAAGAGACTTCAAGGGGATGTTGACAGGCTAAGTGAGTGGGCTAGAACATGGCAAATGGAATATAATGTGTAGAAATGTGAAGTTATCCACTTTGATAGGAAAAGTAGAAAAGCAGAGTATTTTTTAAATGGTGAGTGATAGGGAAATGTTGAAGTTGAGGCACCTGGGTCTCACTGAAAGTTAACCTGCAGGTACAGCAAGCAATTAAGAAAGCAAATGATATGTTGGCCTTTATTACGAAGATTTGAGTATAAGAGTAAAGACATCTTACTGCAATTATATAGGGCCCTGGTGAGACCACACCTGGAGTATTGTGTACAGTTTTGGTCTCCTTACCGAAGGAAGGATATACTTGCCATAAAGGGAGTGCAATGAAGGTTCACCAGACTGATTCCTGGGATGGGGGATTGTCTTATGAGGAGAGATTGAGTTGACTAGGCCTATATTCTCCAGCGTTTAGAAGAATGCGAGGTGATCTCAATGAAACATACACAATTCTTACAGGGCTCGACAGGGTAGATGCAGGGAGGATGTGTTCTCTGGCTGGGGAGTCTAGAACCAGGGGTCACAGTCTCAGAATAAGGGGTTGGCCATTTCGGACTGAGATGAGGAGAAATTTCTTCACTCAGAGGGTGGTGAATCTTTGGAATTCTCTACCCCAGAGGGCTGTGGAGGCTCAGTCATTGAATATATTCAAGAGAGACATCAATAGATGTTTGGATATTAAGGGAATCAAGGGATATGAGGATAGTGCAAGCCCTGATCTTATTGAATGGCGGAGCAGACTTGAGGGGCTAAGTGGCCTACTCCTGCTTCTATTTCTTATGTTCTTGTGTTCTTAAACAGCTTACAGGCTAGACTGTACATAGAGAATGGGCATGTGGGCAGGGTAGCAGAGGATTTTCAGTGCCTGTAGAAATGCATCTCAGTGAGTTCTTGCCTTCTGGAGGAAATTGAGAGAAATTTCAAAAATAACCATTTATAACAGACTTCATATATCAAAATCGTCAACAGTGGATACAGAAAATTCTTCATCACAAATTTGTAACTGTCTGATAAAGGGGCACTGGTGATGGAACTATCTTCAAAAAGGGCACTGATATTGTGACTTTCTGTAAATGGACACTGATAGTGGAATTCTCTCTGTAAAGAGAATAACATTTTAGTGAATCCCTTCTCTGGAACTGCCACCAGTCTTAAGAGTAAAAAAGCATTCCAATTATGTTGTGAATTTTTGCCTTGCAGAATGTTGCAATTATCCTAAACAGATCTCAGCCTTACGGCTTACTATTTAATACTGGCCTCAGCTTGGCCTCTGCCCAAGCCCCTCGCTAACATGTTGTGCCAAGCAGCAGTCTCAGATCAGCTCAACAATCCCCACCTCTGATCTTTGTTCCACTTTTATTAAAATACCCATAATCACTGCCATGCTCTTAGCCTGGAGCAGTGCTTTTCTCTACAGCACGGAATGTTAACTTGGCTTGTGAACTCAGGTCTAATAGGCTCTAAGCACGATCAGAGACGAAAAGAACAAAAGAATGGATATATTAACCTTGTGTCAATTGAATTTTAAATTAAAACAAGGTGGATAAATATCCATTTAAGAATGGGTTTGGACTTTATAGGGAAAGGCACAGATGGCCACGATGGAGTCTTTCCCAGTTCTTTACATCCGTAGGTTTCCTAATTAAATTCCAACATTGTTGGTCACAAGGATTTTCCAAAATTATTTGGAGTGATTTGATTCGTTTCCCTTTTCCTTTCCTTCATTAGTGTCCATTGCTGACATCACCTTCTGATTCCGTTTTCAAACTTTGATTGGTGCTTATTAATCCTGCTTGCTGATTGGTAGTTTCCTAGCTGTTCAGTTGTGATTTATCACTGTTTTATGAATAGAAAATCAGAACCAATCAAGTAAGGATTGAGATAGTTAGTGGGATTAGACGAGGTGGCTCAAGTGGAGGAAAATACAGATTTGATGGGCTGAATCACCTGGCTCTGTGCTGTAACACTCTATCATTCCACGAAATACTGAGGCAGGCTTTCAGTTTGGGTGTAGACAGGGTGGAATAGCGTAAAAGCAAGCGGCCAGTACTAACTGATTTCCGCCCATTTTAGACGCCCCTGGAGTTTCTGGCGGGGTTGGGGTTAAACAATGGAAGCTCCCATTGAAGATAGGCGCCAGCTTAATAATAATGAACAGAAATAAGCAGGAAGTGACATTATTTAAATTCCAGCAGTAGTACACTTATTACTCACCGTGCCAGTAAAGAAGGGTTGCTGAGTTTTATACTGAAGCAAATTTAAAGGAGTAAAGGATAAGATTCATTTAACAGTTTTTGAGCCATTTCTCATTTGTTTCTCTTTTTTTCCGTTACCACTTAGATTCCCATTTTAGATTGCCTTTGTGGTAACTGTTCATAGCTTTGTTTCTCTCACCACCATCTTTGTTGCTACCAATGCTGATCTTTTTGGAGGAAGAAGAGGGGGATGAACAGAGGAATTCCAGGCAGGTCAGGCTAAACCAGATTTGCTCTGTGTCCTCCTGTGGGTAACCTCACACCTGCATCCACAGACAGAGGTGCACATTGCTCACTTTGCAGAGGATTAGTACATGCAGAGGCTCCTGTTCCCAAAGGAACCTAGGACATCAGACTGGATGGCACAAATAAGATATGTGAATACCAAACTAACTGTACGGCTGGATGGTTCCTTGGAAGTACCCAATCACAGTTCCACCTGAGATGAGGAGGAATTTCTTCTCTCAGAGGGTTGTAAATCTATGGAATTCTCTGTCCCAGAGAGCTGTGGAGGCTGGGTCATTGAATATATTTAAGGCGGAGATAGATTTTTGAGCGATAAGGGAGTAAAGGGTTATGGGGAGCAGGCAGGGAAGTGGAACTGAGTCCATGATCAGATCAGTCATGATCTCATTAAATGGCGGAGCAGGCTCAATGGGCCAAATGGCTATTCCTGCTCCTATTTCTTATGTTCTTATGTAACCATAATTTAAAAGGCATTGCTTGAATGAAGGCATGGCAGGGGTGATCAAAAGCTACTGCAGCCTAACTGACGGTGCCCACCAAGATACCACTAACCGTATGTGCGGGCACTGTGACGTCTACCTGGGAATGAACACGGGGAACTGTCCTGACAGCATCCAGGTCCACAGATTGCCAGATACCGAGCTGTGCCATCTGTTACATAGAAACATAGAAATATAGAAAATAGGTGCAGGAGCAGGCCATTCAGCCCTTCTAGCCTGCACCGCCATTCAATGAGTTCATGGCTGAACTGAAACTTCAGTACCCCCTTCCTGCTTTCTCGCCATACTCCTTGATCCCCCGAGTAGTAAGGACTTCATCTAACTCCCTTTTGAATATATTTAGTGAATTGGCCCCAACCACTTTCTGTGGCAGAGAATTCCACAGGTTCACCACTCTCTGGGTGAAGAAGTCTCTCCTCATCTCGGTCCTAAATGGCTTACCCCTTATCCTTAGACTGTGACCCCTGGTTCTGGACTTCCCCAACATTGGGAACATTCTTCCTGCATCTAACCTGTCTAAACCCGTCAGAATTTTAAACGTTTCTATGCGGTCCCCTCTCATTCTTCTGAACTCCAGTGAATACAAGCCCAGTTGATCCAGTCTTTCTTGATAGGTCAGTCCCACCATCCCGGGAATCAGTCTGTTGTAAGGGCACTAGCAGCTATCATGCAGCATTGGGCTGGTACAGCCAGTGACAGTATCAGTCAGCTGCAGCCTCAAGTCCACTTCCACCTCCTTGCAACTGCAATGCTGAGCCTATGAGGATAGCAGTAAGCATATCTCCAGCTACTCATAATTCTGTGTGACGGCTGAGTTTTGGAAGGAGTCTCAAAGGTGAAATTCTCTCTTCAAATTGTCCACCTTGGCATTTGACGCCTCAACTATGAACTGGAAAAGCAAATCTATGATGCTAAACCAAATGTCCTACTTCACACAGGGGCAGCGCCTGGAAATCCTCCGATGGCAACTGATGGCCCATATGCACCACCGGCAGGCATGCTGGATACCGTGGCTGGCTATGAATCAATAGCCACAGGTGGTGGTGGTGGTAAGTGAAGAGCAACAGTTCAAGGATTGATGCAGGTTAATTATATGGTATAATGCAAGCCTCATCAACTGTACCAACCCAAATTAATATTAATAAAATATTAAATATTTCAGATAGTTGGCATTTAAATGAACAGGTATCATATTTGTGAGGGCCTTGGAGAGGGTGGAGGAAATTTACCAGAATTATACCAGGGATGAGGGCTTTCAGTTATATGGAGGGACTGGAGAAGCTGGAATTGTTCTCCTTAGAACAGAGGAGGTTGAGGGGAGATTTAATAGAGGTGCACAAAATGATGAGGGGTTTTGACAGAGTAACTAAGGGGACACTGTTTCCACTGGCAGGAGGGTCGGTAACCAGGTCGGACACAAATTTAATATAATTATCAAAAGACCCAGAGGGGAAATGAGGAGAAATTATTTTACGCAGCGAGCTGTCATGATCTGGAATGCACTGCCTGAACAGGCGATGGAAACAGATTCAATAGTAACTTTCAAAAGGGAATTGGATAAACACTTGAAAAGGAAAGAATTGCAGGTCTATGTGGAACGAGCAGGGGAATGGGGCTAATTGGAGAGCTCACCAAGCTAAGCAGAGGAGCACTGAAGATATGTCCAGGCTTGTTTTTTCCCCCAATTTTAGGTAACCTTGGCTGCATTTTGCAAATTACTTAATTTAGCCGGTGAGTCTCTTTTTTTCTGTTTGGTGCCAAGGACTGCACCTTACAAAGATCACCCCAGGCGGTCGTTGCCTTTGCATCTGACACTCCTTTTTTTATTTTATTCATTGATTCACAGGATGTGGGCATTGCTGACAAGGCCAACATTTTTTGCCCATCCCTAATTGCCCTTGCGAAAGTGGTGGTGAGCCACCAATTCAGAGGGCAATTATGTGTCAACCACATTGCTGTGGTTGTGGAGTCACATATAAGGACGGCAGATTTCCTTCCCAGATTTATTTAATTAACTGAATTTAAATTTCTCAGCTGCCATTGGTGGGATTTGAACTCATACCTGAATTATTAATCCAGGCCTCCAGATTACTAGTCCAGTAACATAACCACTATGCTATCATTCTCATGTAGAGTTTATTCAGATTTAGATGTACTTTTATCGACATGACCTTACTACTGATCACTTGTATATAACTCCATATAACCTAAGATTACAACAAGTTTAAAATCAGCAGAGTACACGGGATGTAATATTGACATGAAATGATATTACGTAACAAGAGGAAATTCTGTCTCTATTTCTCAGAGGGAGGTTACCTACCTCCCCCGGTTTATCCAATGCCAAATGCAGAGGGCGGGCAACCACAGCCTGATCAGCAATGGAGGTGAGATCTTGAATTCTAACGGTGTAAGTTTGGAGTTGATCCTACCATACATGATGTGCTTTAAAGAGATATATCACATAGAATTTACACCACAGAAACAGGCTGTTCGGGCCAACTGGTTTATGCAAGTGTTTATGCTCCACACGAGTCTCCTCTCGTCGTTCTTCATCGAACTCTATCAGCATAGCCTTCTATTCCTTCCTCCCTCATGTACTCATCCAAGCTATTCACCTCAACCACTCCATGTGGAAGCAAGTTCCATATTCTAACCACTCTCTGGGTAAATAAGTTTCTCTTGTATTTTTTATTGGGTTTATTAGTGACTATCTTATATTTATGGGCCCTAGTTTTGGACTTCCCCACAAGTGGAAACATAAGTTCAATTCTTATTTAGAATTGACCTCGAGTAGAATATTTTATTTTTGTGCCAGGTTTATTGATACTTAGTCTCCCTACTCCTTTAAATACCCACGCATTTCATTCTAGTCTGTGACTTCAAGGGTAGGGAGGCAAGTCTATGCCAGGATTCTCAGTGCCATGCTCTGTGACTGCAGGTCCTTAAGAATCTACATTAATAACTTTGATGAAGGGACCAAGTGTAATGTAGCCAAGTTTGCTGGTGATACAAAGATGGGTGGGAAAGCAAGTTGTGAGGATGACACAAAAAATCTGCAAAGAGATATGGACAGGCTAAGTGAGTGGACAAACATTTGGTAGATGTGGGAAAATGTGAGGTTATCCACTGTGGCAGGAAAAATAAAAAAGCAAATTATTATTTAAATGGAGATTACAACATGATGTAGTACAGAGGGACCTGGGGTCCTTGTGCATGAAATTCGATGAAGTTAGTATGCAGGTACAGCAAGTAATCAGAAAGACAAATGGAATGTTGGTCTTTGTTGCAAGGGGGATCGAGTATAAAAGCGGGGAAGTTCTGCTACAACTGTACAGGGTATTGGTGAGACCACACCTGGAGTACTGCATACAATTTTGGTTTCCTTATTTAAGGAGGGATATACTTGCATTGGAGACAGTTTAGCGAATCAAAGAATCATAGAAATTTACAGCACGGAAGGAGGCCATTTCGGCCCATCGTGTCCGTGCTGGCCGACCAGGAGCTATCCAGCCTAATCCCACTTTCCAGCTCTTGATTTGTAGCCCTGTAGGCACTTCAAGTGCTCATCCAAGTACTTTTTAAATGTGGTGAGGGTTTCTGCCTCTACCACCCTTTCAGGAAGTGAGTTCCAGACCCCCATCATCCTCCCACCACCCTCTGGTTGAAGAAATTTCCCCTCATATCTCCTCTAAACCAGCCCCCAATTACTTTAAATCTATGCCCCTGGTTGTTGATCCCTCTGCCAAGGGAAACAGGTTCTTCCTATCCACTCTATCCAGGCCCCTCATAATTTTATACACCTCAATCAGGTCTCCCTTTAGCCTCCTCTGTTCCAAAGAAAACAAACCCAGCATCTCCAATCATTCCTCATAGCCAAAATTTTCCAGTCCAGGCAACATTCTTGTAAATCTTCCCTGCACTCTTTCCAGTGCAATCACATCTTTCCTGTAATGTGGTGACCAGAACTGCACTCAGTACTCCAGCTGTGGCCTAACCAGTGTTTTATACAGTACAAGCATAACCTCCTTGCTCTTGTATTTCATGCCTCGACTTATAAAGGCAAGTATTCCATATGCCTTCTTAACCACCTTATCTATCTGGCCTGCTACCTTCAGGGATCTGTGGACCTGCACTCCAAGGTCTCTGTGTTCCTCTACACTGTTCAGTGTTGTACCATTTAATGTATATTCCCTTGCCTTGTTAGACCTCCCCAAATGCATTATCTCACACTTATCCGGATTGAATTCCATTTGCCACAGTTCTGCTCACCTGACCAGTACATTGATATTTTCCTGCAGTCCACAGCTTTCTTCTTCATTATCAACCACACAGCCTATTTTAGTGTTATCTGCAAACTTCTTAATTATACCCCAATACTTAAGTCCAAGTCATTGATATATACCACAAAAAGCAAGGGATCCAGCACTGAGCCCTGCGGAATCCCACTGGATCCAGTCACAAAAACACCCATCAAACATTATCCTTGGCTTCCAGCATCCGAGCCAATATTGGATCCAACTTGCCACTTTGCCCTGGATCCCATGGGCTTTTACTTTCGTGACCAATTTGCCATGTGGGACCTTATCAAAAGCTTTGCTAATATCTATTACACTGCATCATATTCACTGCCCTCATCGACCCTCCGGGTTACCTCCTCGAAAAATTCAATCAAGTTAGTCAGACATGACCTTCCCTTAACAAATCCATGCTGACTGTCCTTGATTAATCCATGCCTTTCCAAATGAAGATTTATCCTGTCCCTCAGGATTTTTTCCAATAATTTTCCCACCACCGAGGTTAGGCTGACTGTCTTGTAATTATTCGGTCTATCCCTTTCTCCCTTTTTAAACAAAGGTACAACATTAGCAGTTCTCCAGTCCTCCAGAGTGAATCCCTGAGTAACATAAAGCACATCGGCACGATTCATGAAAGATTTTAAATTTGGTACCAATTTAAATTAAATTGAAAGTCAGCAAAATTGAAAGTGTAGGTGAGATTCATCGATTGAAAGGTTTCTCTTGGAGATGTGTGTATATTGAACAATGAGGAAAATGTATATCACATTCTGGCCACTACCCTAAACGTTGGGACCATACAGAGAGAGATGAGAAGAAGACCTCCTATCGCTTGATCAGATAACTGAAAAGCCAAGGAATGGCTGGTATATGATGTCAAGTGTGATATGATATTGGGATACCGGATGATTGCGCAAATGTGATATGTTGCACATGAGGCAACTAGCACGCGGAAATGCACGCTGAAGGTGCACTGAGGGACGGGTCTCAGACATGCTCAGCTATTCGACAATAGTACGACAGGAAATGGTTAATGTGGCTCAGTAGAGTGATACACCCTTTGTTCAAGGCACTGATATAAATACTCTATAGCGAAACTGATCTTTTAATGAAACTATAGAAATAAAGGTACTGATACTCATCAGAGGAACTGAAATTAAAAATAAGGTGGGAGGACACTATTCGGCTGCAAAGCAGCTAGGAGAGCTGACCTGGTTAGAACCAAACCTGCAGGGATGTAGCAATAGCAAGAATGCGTACATATGTCCGTATGATTTATATGATCACGCATCGACGACATGCGGTTTTGACTGGAATCAACATAGCGAGAGTTGTACTATGGAAGTCACAGTCCCTTCGGATGTTCAGACAAAGATAACTTACGTAGGGAAAGGAAAGTACTGCTTCACCACTTTGCAGGACGATTACCATCACGGGAAGGTCAGGTGTGCTATTACCCTGGGGACGTACTGCTTTGTCCCCACCAAGACAGTTATAAAAGGGACTAAAACCCTCTTTAATGTAAGAACCCCTGCGGAGGTAAACCTGCAGGTCAGGGATGTATTGAAACAAGAATTACACGAGTATGTCACAAAATTCGGTTATGACATCCCGGAGATGCCAGAGGCTCTGAAGGAATTGATGGCACGTGTCAATGCCTCACAGCATCATTATTATACCTTACAGCAGCAGAATGAGGGAGTGCGCAAAGAAATTCCAGGAGTAGTGGATGCCGCCCACAGGTGGGATATGGGACTGAATACTGAAATTCCCCAAGGGATCGCATTCTCTCTCATACTTTGGTTGTTTTGCAAGCATTTGTATAATGATATTAATAATCATTGTGTGTCGCTTAAAAACTATGGTCAAGAAAGTTGAAAACGAGATGACAATTGTGACTGCTATAAAGTCACGCCCATCCTCCTCTCAAACCTTTGTTGAAATATTACCCTTAAAGTAAATGGTTGTGAGGGATCGATAAGAGTATCTCACTCTCAAAGCAGGGAGTTATAAGGGGTTAATATTTCCACAGAAACCAATAGTCATGTAAGAGATTAATATTTACACAGAATACAGCTTTCTGACAACCCTGCCTTTGAAACATCCCAGTCAAATGACTTTCCTGATGTATTTTCACAGAAACCAAACATGTTAATGACTTTATGAAAACTACCAATGTAATTATGCTTACTTGACAAGAGACAAAGCCGCCTCAGTTAATTGCTCCTTTCCTGTAGGACATAGAATACCAGCTTTCTGATAGCCAGAAACCAGATATGATAATCTATTGTAATTATGCTTATTTGACCAGGCCTGGTGATTTATCCACTTGCAAAGCTGCTAAGCCCATTAATACTTCCGCTTTCACTATGTTTATCTCGTCTAATATTTCACATTCCACCTCCCTTATTGCAAAGTTTGTATTGCCCCTCTCTTTTGTGAAAACGGATGCAAATTATTCATTAAGAATCCTACCCACTTATTCCACCTCCACACACAGATTTCCTTTATAGTCTCTAATAGGCCCCACTCTTTCTCTAGTTATCCTCTTGCTCTTAATGTATTTATAAAACATCTTTGCATTTCCCTGATTTTATTTGCCAACATTTTTTCATGCTCTCTCTTTGATTTCCTGATATCTTTTTTAATTGCACCCCTGCACTTCTTATAGTCCTGTAGAGTTTCTGCAGTATCTGTCATAAGCTTCCCTTTATCTTACCCTGTATGTCCCTTGACATCCAGATTTGTTAGCCCCACCCTTTTTTTAAAGGGAACATGTTTGGTCTGTACCCTCAGGATCTCCTCCTTGAATGCCTCCCACTGTCTGACACTGATTTACCATCAAGTAGCCGTTTCCAGTCCACTTTGGTCAAATCCCATCTCAGCTCAGCAAAATTGGCTTTGCCCCAATTGAGAACTTTTATTCCTGGTCCCCCTTTGTCCTTTTCCATAACTACCCTAAATCTTATTGAATTATGATCACTAGCACCAAAATGCTCTCCCACTGATACCCTCCCACCTGCCCCTCTTCATTCCCCAAAACCACGCCCAGAACCGCCCCTCCCTTGTTGGGCTTGTTACATACTGGCGATAGAAGTTCTCCTGAATGCATTTTAGGAATTCCACATTCTCTGTACCATATTAGGGTCGTTGAAATCCCCCACTTTACAGCTCTATAGTTTTTGCACTTCACAGCAATTTGCCCTCATATTTGCTCTTCTATCTCCCTCTGACTGCTTAGGCGTCTATATACACTCCCAGTAGTATTATCACCCCTTTTTTTGTTCTTTAATTCAACCCATATGGCCTCATTTGATGACCCCTCTAACATACCATCCCTTCTCACAGCTGTAATTGTTTCTTTAATCAATACTGCGACCCCCCTCCTTTTTTACTCCCCTCTCTATCCGATCTGAAAACCCTGTAACCAGGATTGTTAAGCTGCCATACCTGCCCTTTTTTCAGCCATGACTCAGTAATAGCTACAATATCATACTGCCAAGTGTCATTCTGTGCTCTCAGCTCATCTGCCTTATTCCCTATACTCCTTGCATTGAAGTATACACCATTTAGCACTGCCAAACTCCCTTATTGTCTATTATTTAGCCTTTGATTCCTCTGTCTTCCAAATTCACTTTCTACATCTACTTCTCTGCTGCCCAATTCCAGCTTTGTTTCTCTCCCCACTGAATCTATTCTCCGGTTCCCATCCTCCTGCCAAGCTAGTTTAAACCCTCCCCAACAGCACTAACAAAACATCCCACAAAGATACTGGTCCCAGCTCTGTTGAGGTGCAACCCGTCCAGTTTGTACAGGTCCCACCTCCCCCAGAAACGGTCCCAATGCCTCAGGAATCTAAAACCCTCCCTCCTGCACCATCTCTCCAGACATATATTCATCTGCTCTATCGTCCTATTTCTGTACTCACTAGCCCGTGGCACCGGCAGTAATCGGGAGATTACTACCTTTTGGGTCCTGCTTTTTAATCTTTCTTCAAGCTCTCTCTTGTGTATGCAATAACTGTTAGACTGAGTACTGTTTAACTCCAAAAGGTATGACCTTGGCTCTGCTTTATTAAGGCCCAAAGTGCCTCATACACATCGCTGGTACTGTCATGGCCGAGGAGGGCAACAGAGTATTTATTGTCAAGCTCAAAAATGTGGAAACATGCAGGAAACCTATTGATCAGACAAAGCTGCAGCACACAGATGAACCGGAACAGTCGGAGGAAGAGACAATTGACGACCAACCAACCTTTTATACTTGGGCTGCACACCGTCTCAGTTCAATGCCGCCTTGGGTGAATGTTCAGAGTCTGTTGTGACTGGTGACTGGGTGGCTGACCTGGTGGGAGTGGCAATGGCCATGTCAGGGATTGAAAGTTCATTTTCATTGAACATATCAGTGATTGAAAGTCCCGATTCACTGATGATCACTGAGTCCTCTGATGACTGGGGGTAGGTTGGTTGGTCGTCGATTGGCTCTTCCTCCGACTGTTCCGGTTCGTCTGTGTGCCGCAGCTTTATCTGATCCATATGTTTCCTGCATGTTTGCACATTTTTGAGCTTGACAAATACTCTGTTGCCCTCCTCGGCCATGACAGTACCAGCGATCCACTTGGGACCCTGACCATAATTCAGAACATATACAGGATCATTTACAGAAATATTGCGTGACACAGCTGGGCGATCATGATACCCTTGCTGACATTGTCTTCTATATTCAACATGATTATTCAAGTCAGGGTGTGCAAGAGATAGCTTGGTCTTAAGACCAAGTTCAGCAGGCGAGACCCCGGTAAGCATGTGTGGTCTTGTCCTGTAACTCAGCAGTATGCATGACAGGCGGGTCTGCAGTGAACCTTGGGTCACGCTTCATACTCTGCTTTATGATTTGGACAACACGTTCTGCTTGCCCATTAGATACAGGTTTGAACGGTGCTGACCTTACATGTTTGATACCATTGAGTTTCATGAACTCTTGAAACTCCTGACTGGTGAAGCACGATCCGTTGTCGCTAACAACGATGTCAGGCAGACCATGTGTCATGAACATGACAATGAGATTCTCAATGGTAGCTGTGGATGTGCTGGATGACATGATTATACACTCTATCCACTTCGAATATGCATCCACCACAATTAAAAATATCTTCCCCAGGAAGGGACCTGCAAAGTCTATGTGGATCCTGGACCATGGTTTGGACGGCCACGACCACAGACTCAGTGGCGATTCTGCTGGTGCTTTGTTGAGCTGCATGCAAGTGTTGCACTGATGCACACATGATTCCAGCTCAGAGTCAATTCCCGGCCACCATACATGAGACCTGGCAATGGCTTTCATCATTACAATTCCGGGATGTGTGCTATGTAGCTCACGTACAAATTTCTCTCTTCCTTTCTTGGGCATAACAACACGATTGCCCCACAGTATACAATCCGACTGAATAAACAGTTCGTCTTTGCGATGAATGTAAGGTTTGGTCTCCTCACACATTTGCTTAGGTATGGCAGACCAATCACCTTTGAGGATGCAACTCTTCACCACCGATAAAATCGGGTCCTGGCTGGTCCAGGTCTTAACTTGTTGAGCCGTGACAGGGGTTCCTTCACTCTCAAAAGCATCCATAACTAACAATAGATCTGCTGGTTGTGGTGTTTCCACCTCCGGTGTGGGCAATGGCAGACGGCTCAAAGCATTGGCACAATTCTCGGTGCCAGGTCTATGGCGAATGACATAATCATAAGCGGATAATGTCAGCGCCCACCTCTGGATGCAGGAGGAAGCATTGGTATTGATACCTTTGTTTTCAGAGAAGAGTGAAATGAGCGGCTTGTGATCTGTTTCCAATTCAAACCGAAGATCAAACAAGTACTGATGCATCTTTTTAACCCCATACACACAGGCTAGTGCTTCTTTCTCTACCAGGCTGTAGGCTCTTTCCGCTTTCGACAAACTTTTTGAAGCATACGCGACTGGTTGTAGTTTACCCGACTCATTAGCTTGTTGGAGTACGCAACCAATTCCATATGATGAAGCATCACAGGCCAATACTAAACATTTACATGGGTCATAATGTACCAGCAGCTTGTTAGAGCAAAACAGATTAGGCTTTCTCAAAAGCTCTGTCTTGAGACCCACCCCAACCCAGTTGGCACCTTTTCTTAGCAGCATGTGCAGTGGTTCTAATAAGGTGCTCAATTTAGGTAGGAAGTTACCAAAGTAGTTGAGTAGACCCAGGAATGAACGTAGCTCCGTCACATTCTGTGGCTTGGGTGCATTCTTGATGGCCTTGGTTTTCACGTCCGTGGGCCTGATGCCGTTACCAGCAATTTTCCTTTCCATGAACTCGACCTCTGGTGCCATGAAAACGCACTTCAAGCATTTCAGTCTGAGTCCAACTTTGTCCAGACAACCTCTTCCAGGTTGTTCAGATGTTCCTCGGAGTCATGACCTGTGATCAGGATGTCATCTTGGAACACGACGGTTCTGGAAACGGACTTCAGTAGACTCTCCATGTTCCTCTGAAATATTGCTACAGCCGAGCGAATTCCAAAAGGGCATCTGTGATAAATAAACAGTGCTTTATGGATGTTAATGCATGTAAATCTCTTCGACATCTCGACCAGATCCTGTGTCATGTAGGCCGACATCAAGTCCAGTTTGGTGAACGACCTCCCCCCGCTAGCATTGCAAACAAGTCATCAACCTTCGGTAACGGGTACTGATCCTTTTTCGAAACCCTGTTGATCGTAGCCTTGTAGTCTCCACAAATTCTGACTGTGCCATTACTTTTCAGCGCAGGAACAATGGGGCTGGCCCATTCATTAAATTCAACCAGTGATACGATCCATTCACGCTGGAGTCTGTCCAGTTCGATTTCGTCCTTCTCCCTCATCATATACGGAACTGCCCAAGCTTTATGATGGACGATCCGAGTCCACGTGAATCTGCACCTTGGCTCCTGTGAAGTTGAGGATGCCTGGTTCAAACAGCGAGGGGAACTTGCTCAGTACTTGGGCACATGTATCTTTCTCCGACGACAACGCCTTGATATCGTTCCAATCGCATCTGATTTTTTCAAGCTAGTTCCTGCCGAACAGCGTTGGGCCATTGCCTGAGACAATCCATAGCGGTAACTCATGAACCGCACCGTCATACAACACTTTAATTGTGCCACTGCCAATCACCGTTATAAGTTCTTTGGTGTACGTGCGCAACTTGGCATTGACTGGACGCAGCCTGGGCCTCACAGCCTTAGTACGCCACAGCTTGTCGAATCCCTTCTGGATCATTATCGATTGACTTGTCCCCATGTCCAGTTCCATCGATACCGGCACCCCATTAAATATCACGTTGATCATTATCGGTTTGCTCTTAATTTGGAATGAGTACAGTCCATACACTTCCTCCTCTGGTATCTCGGATTGCGTATCCAGATCCGCGCTAATCTGACCACCATCCTCCACGTGGTGTGTCGCAGCACGCTTGCTCATCTGCGGACACTTGTGCTGGAGATGCCTCACTCTCAGACAGCCTTTGCAACTATATTGCTTAAATCGGCACTGCTGGTGCCGGTGATTTCTTCTCTCAGAGGGTCGTAAATCTGTGAAATTCTCTGCCCAGAGAGCTGTGGAAGACGGGACATTGAATATATTTAAGGTGGAGATACACAGATTTTTGAGCGAAATGGGAGTGAAGGGTTATTGTGAGCGGGCAGGGAAGTGGAGTGGATCACATCAGCCATGATCTTATTAAATGGCGGAGCAGGCTCGAGGGGCCAAATGGCCTACTCCTGCTCCTATTTCTTATGTTCTTATGTAAGAAGAGCCCGGGGTGACTCCATTTTGCTGTCTCCCTAGTGGGAAGAGCCTAGGCCTTTTGTTTCTAGAAATCTATCGATCTCCCTCTTAAATATATTCAGTGACTTGGCCGCCACACTCTTGTGTGATAGAGAATTCCACAGGTTCATCGCCCTCTGAGTGAAAAAATATCTCCTCATCTCGGTCCTAAATTTCCTACCCCGTATCCTGAGACTGTGACCCCTTGCTCTAGATTTCCCAGCCAGGGGAAACATCCTCCCCGCATCCAGTCTATCCAACCCAGTCAGAATTTTATATGTTTCAATGAGATCCCCTCTCATTCTTCTAAACTCTAGTGAATACAGGCCTAGTCGACCCAATCTCTCCTCATACGACAGTCCTGCCATCCCAGGAATCAGTCTGGCGAACCTTGGCGTGTCTCAATTGGGCAAAGGCATCAAGGGTATAGGGAAAAAGCGGGAATATGGTGTTGAAATAGAGGATCTGCCATGATCATAGTGAATGGCGGTGAAGACTCGAAGGGCCTAATGGCCTACTAGTGCTCCTATTTTCTATGTTTCTATGTTTCTAAGGGAAATTACTATCCCACTACTCCATGACATGGAATGTACCACTGAGTAAAAGGGTGGAACCACTCTGGCCCTGAGCCAGAATGAAGGAGCCTAGGAAATATTTACTTATTTATAGCATATTGACAAAGAAAATCTCTGTAGTGATCGCTTCAAGTCCTTGTACTTACTGTAACTATAGCCTAGGGCGACCATATTTTCTAAACCGAATCCGGGGACACACAGGTGTGAGCACAAAGTAGCCGGGATGGAAAATGTAGGCTGCGCAGCATAGCGAGGCAAACATATTTTAGCGACTTAAATTGTAACAGTTCCACATATACAGTACAGATGTGAAACAAATATGCATATAATTACTGCGGATGTGATGTCACACCTTTGAAGAGCGTTCAGACACCGTTTATAAAGAATATAATTTCACTGGTTGTTTCGCAGGACCTTCGAGCTCTCGATACTGTTGTAGGCTCTTGCTGAAACCAGTCCCTTGTCTCTGTAGAGCTCGTGCTTCGTCGACTGATTTTTAAAAAAAATAAACATCTTATGTTACTGGAATCATTGTGCAGAAACGTAACCATCTAAACAATCGCCTTCCGAATTGTGACCATTTTCAATTGCGGGGGTGTGGGTGGGGGGAAGGAGATGACGAAATCTGAATGATGTTATTGTACACACAAACTCAGTAAAATAAGCTAACAATCGCATCTGTTTTGAAAAGATTCCTTCATAAGATAAAGAAAAAATCGATGATTTTCCAGATCATAGATGTCATGTATGTAACCTCTATGTAACACCAACGCAATACTGTATATACTTAAGCAATGCACACCTTGACCACAGGGGGTGAACTTGTGGGAGACACTCCTTACCTGGTCATCCAGGTATATAAAGGGAGGTCCCATGCAGGATCATCATGCCAGAAATAGCAGCGAACCCGGGGACTGGGAGAAATTTAGAACTCAGCAGAGGAGGACAAAGGGTTTGATTAGGGCAGGGAAAATGGAGTACGAGAAGAAGCTTGCAGGGAACATTAAGGCGGATTGCAAAAGTTTCTATAGGTATGTAAAGAGAAAAAGGTTAGTAAAGACAAACGTAGGTCCCCTGCAGTCAGAATCAGGGGAAGTCATAACGGGAACAAAGAAATGGCAGACCAATTGAACAAGTACTTTGGTTCAGTATTCACTAAGGAGGACACAAACAACCTTCCGGATATAAAAGGGGTCAGAGGGTCTATTAAGGAGGAGGAACTGAGGGAAATCTTTATTAGTCGGGAAATTGTGTTGGGGAAATTGATGGGATTGAAGGCCGATAAATCCCCAGGGCCTGATGGACTGCATCCCAGAGTACTTAAGGAGGTGGCCTTGGAAATAGCGGATGCATTGACAGTCATTTTCCAACATTCCATTGACTCTGGATCAGTTCCTATCGAGTGGAGGATAGCCAATGTAACCCCACTTTTTAAAAAAGGAGGGAGAGAGAAAGCAGGGAATTATAGACCGGTCAGCCTGACCTCAGTAGTGGGTAAAATGATGGAATCAATTATTAAGGATGTCATAACAGCGCATTTAGAAAATGGTGACATGATAGGTCCAAGTCAGCATGGATTTGTGAAAGGGAGATCATGCTTGACAAATCTTCTGGAATTTTTTGAGGATGTTTCCAATAAAGTGGACAAAGGAGTACCAGTTGATGTGGTATATTTGGACTTTCAGAAGGCTTTCGACAAGGTCCCACACAGGAGATTAATGTGCAAAGTTAAAGCACATGGGATTGGGGGTAGTGTGCTGACGTGGATTGAGAACTGGTTGTCAGACAGGAAGCAAAGAGTAGGAGTAAATGGGTACTTTTCGGAATGGCAGGCAGTGACTAGTGGGGTACCGCAGGGTTCTGTGCTGGGGCCCCAGCTGTTTACATTGTACATTAATGATTTAGACGAGGGGATTAAATGTAGTATCTCCAAATTTGCGGATGACACTAAGTTGGGTGGCAGTGTGAGCTGCGAGGAGGATGCTATGAGGCTACAGAGTGATTTGGATAGGTTAGGTGAGTGGGCAAATACGTGGCAGATGAAGTATAATGTGGATAAATGTGAGGTTATCCACTTTGGTGGTAAAAACAGAGAGACAGACTATTATCTGAATGGTGACAGATTAGGAAAAGGGAAGGTGCAACGAGACCTGGGTGTCATGGTACATCAGTCATTGAAGGTTGGCATGCAGGTACAGCAGGCGGTTAAGAAAGCAAATGGCATGTTGGCCCTCATAGCGAGGGGATTTGAGTACAGGGGCAGGGAGGTGTTGCTACAGTTGTACAGGGCCTTGGTGAGGCCACACCTGGAGTATTGTGTACAGTTTTGGTCTCCTAACTTGAGGAAGGACATTCTTGCTATTGAGGGAGTGCAGCGAAGGTTCACCAGACTGATTCCCGGGATGGCGGGACTGACATATCAAGAAAGACTGGATCAACTGGGCTTGTATTCACTGGAGTTCAGAAGAGTGAGAGGAGACCTCATAGAAACGTTTAAAATTCTGACGGGTTTGGACAGGTTGGATGCAGGAAGAATGTTCCCAATGTTGGGGAAGTCCAGAACCAGGGGTCACAGTCTAAGGATAAGGGGTAAGCCATTTAAGACCGAGATAAGGAGAAACTTCTTCACCCAGAGAGTGGTGAACCTGTGGAATTCTCTACCACAGAAAGTAGTTGAGGCCAATTCACTAAATATATTCAAAAGGGAGTTAGATGAAGTCCTTACTACTCGGGGGATCAAGGGGTATGGCGTGAAAGCAGGAAGTGGGTACTGAAGTTTCATGTTCAGCCATGAACTCATTGAATGGCGGTGCAGGCTGGAAGGGCTGAATGGCCTGCTCCTGCACCTATTTTCTATGTTTCTATCACTTCTTGGTCCTGTGAATAAAGTTGTCCATATAATGTGCCTTGTGTGGGTTTTGTGCCTTTGAGTAAGGACTTTACATTGGCGACGAGAAACAGGAATCAGCGACCCACGAGAATGGCCACCGGTAGCACAGATGAACGGTACTGTGTTGGTGAGGACTGGGACGGCTTCATTGAGAGGCTCCTGCAAAGCTTTGTCATGAATGAATGGCTGGGAGATGCAGCGGCCGACAAGTGAAGGGCCCATCTGCTGACCAGCTGCGGACCTAAGACTTATGCGCTCATGAAGGACCTACTAGCACCCGAAAAGCTGGAGGACAGAACCTTTGAAGAGCTCAGCAAACTAATCGGTGAGCACCTCAAACCGGCGAGCAGCGTACACATGGCCCGACACAGATTCTATACCCACCGACGTCGTGAAGGACAGAGCATACCGGACTTCGTTGCGGACCTCCGGCGTTTGGCCAGCCTCTGTACGTTCACAGACGCCTGCAGGGGGGAGATGTTAAGGGATTTCTTTATTGAGGGCGTCGGTCATGCGGAGATTTTCCGAAAGTTAATTGAGACCAAGGACTTGACTTTGGAAGCGATGGCGTTGATGGCTCAGACTTTCATGGCAGGGGAGGAGGAAACCAAAATAATATACGCGCACAATTCTGCCTCCAACGCGACAGGGGATCAGGGAGTCACTATCATAAACGTGACTCAGAGCCCCGCAGGCAGGCAAGGGCAGTTCGACACACCCCAGGCAGCAATAGACCCCAGAGCAGGTTTTCAACAGAGACAATGGCAGGCTGAACGAACATTTACGCTATTACAGTGGACAATGCGGTCCGGGATGGGGCCACTGACACCCACTAACAGGGTACTCAAGGGCAGTCAAAGAGACAATCAGTGAGGAATGCCGGGTCATAGCTCCTTTGTTCACAACAATGGGAATCTCAGCTCATGCTGGAGGTGTGGGGGCAAACACTCTGCCAGGACTTGCAGGTTTCAACAATTTGTCTGCAGAAATTGCAACCTCAGTGGCCATTTAGCTCGAATGTGCAGGAAGCCTGTAACCAGGCTAATTTACGAGGCGGATGGACCAGAAGAGGGGTCTGTGATGCAGGATGACCCTTGGGGCAAATCAATGGATGCTGAAGTTCGGGTTCATGTGGCAAACATTCATGTGGCAAACATTCACAGCTCATATACCAAAATGCTACCAATGATGATGAAGGTTTTATTAAACGGCATCCATGTACGCATGGAGCTGGACACAGGGGCCAGCCAATCACTCATGAGCGTTCAACAATTCGAAAAGCTATGGCCACACAAAGCCAGTAGACCCAAACTAGAACGCATTGAGACACAACTACGGACGTATACCAAAGAAATCATTCCAGTACTAGGCAGTGCAGTGTTGGTGGTCACACACAATGGATCAGTGAACCGGCTGCCGCTCTGGATTGTCCCGGGCAATGGTCCCGCACTGTTGGGAAGGAGCTGGTTAGCTGAGATGAACTGGAAATGGGGGGATGTGCACGCAATGTCATCCGTGGAGCGAAGCTCATGCTCACAAATCCTACAACAATTTTAGTCACTATTCCACCCTGGTGTCGGGATGTTCAAAGGTACCATAGTAGTGATACGCATTACCCCGGACGCCATACACCACAAAGCCAGAACGGTGCCGTTTGTGATGCGGGAGAAAATTGAGAGCGAATTGGACCATTTGCTGAGAGAGGGCATCATCTCGCCTATTGAATTCAGCGACTGGGCGAGCCCCATCGTTCCCATCCTAAAAGCAGATGGTTCTGTCAGGATCTGTGGCGACTACAAGGCCACTATCAATCGGGTGTCCCTACAAGACCAATGCCCGCTCCTGAGAGCGGAGGATCTTTTCGCCACGCTGGCAGGCGGCAAGCTGTTCACCAAGTTGGATCTCACTTCAGCCTACATGACCCAAGAACTGGCCGACGAATCCAAACTACTGACCACCATCACTATGCACAACAGACTGTTCGTTTACAAAAGGTGCCGGTTTGGCATTCGATTAGCGGCCGTGATTTTTCAAAGAAACATGGAAAGCCTGCTTAAATCCATTCCTGGAACAATCGTATTTCAGGACGACATCCTCATCACTTGACACCGAGGATCATCTCCACAACCTGGAGGAGGTGTTACGCCGACTGGACCGGGTAGGCCTGTGACTCAAGAAGTCCAAATGTGTGTTTTTGGCTCCTGAGGTTGAGTTCCTGGGCAGGAGGGTTGCTGCAGATAGGATTCGGCCCACTGAATCCAAAACGGAGGCAATTCGACGAGCGCCCAGGCCCTGCAACACATCGGAGTTGTGTTCATTTCTGGGACTCTTGAACTATTTCGGGAACTTTCTGCCGAATTTAAGCACATTGTTGGAGCTTCACGTGCTCCTTCGTAAGGGTTGTGATTGGTTTTCGGGGGACTATCAAGAACGGCTTTCAATCGGGCGCGTAACCTACTTTGTTCAAATAAGTTATTGACCCTGTACGACCCCTGTAAGAAATTGGTTCTGACATGTGATGCATCGTCCTATGGGGTTGGGTGCGTGTTGCAGCAGAGTAATGCTGAGGGCCAACTACAACCTGTGGCTTATGCTTCCAGGTCGCTCTCTCAAGCAGAACGGGGATATGGAATGGTTGAGAAGGAGGCACTCGCATGTGTCTATGGTGTAAAAAAAATGCATCAGTACCTTTTTGGCAGGAGGTTCGAATTAGAGACGGACCACAAGTCGTTAAAATCCCTGTTGTCAGACAGCAAGGCTGTCAATGCCAACGCGTCAGCCCGCATACAGCGATGGGCTCTCACGCTGGCTGCTTATGACTACTATATCTGGCACCGGCCTGGCACCGAAAATTGCAGGCTTCCACTGGCCACCACTGAGGGGGCAGCGGAGCAAAGCGCTGAGATGGATGGTCGTTATTGCCTTTGACAGCGCAGGCTCCCCCATCACAGCCCGCCAGATCAAAATCTGGACAAACAGAGATCCCCTCCTATCTCTGATTAAGAAATGTGTCCTGACTCGGATTGGACGTCCGCACACAGAGCATGCCCTGAGAGAGGTCAGACCGTTTCACAGGCGGATGGATGAGTTCTCTATCCAAGCTGACTGCCTACTATGGGGCAGCCGGGTGGTCATGCCCCAGAGGGGCAGGGAGGCAATCATCAGGGAACTCCACAGTGAGCATCCCGGCATCGTTCTGATGAAGGCCATTGCCCGGTCACATGTTTGGTGGCCGGGAATTGATTCAGACCTGGAACACTGTGTTCGCAGGTGCACCCAGGGAGGCCCTGCTCAGACCGTGGCCCTGGCCCACCAGGCCATGATGATGTATTCATGTAGACTACGCGGGCCCGTTCATGGGGAAAATGATTCTCGTTGTGGTAGATGCGTACTCGAAATGGATCGAGTGCATCATTTTGAATTCGTGCACGACATCCACCACTGTGGAGAGTCTACTTGCAGTCTTTGCAACCCACGGCTTGCCGGACATCCTTGTTAGCGATAATGGCCCATGTTTCACAAGCTACGAATTCCGGGAGTTCATGTCGGGCAATGGCATCAACCATGTCAGGACAGCACCGTTCAAGCCGGCCTCCAATGGCCAGGTGGAATGTGCGGTCCAAATCATTAAACAAGGCATGCTCAGTATTCAAGGACCCTCCCTTCAATGCCGCCTATCGCGCCTCCTGCTGTCCTATAGGTCCCGACCGCACTCGCTCACGGGGGTCCCGCCCATTGAGCTACTTATGAAACGAACACTCAAAACTCGGTTGTCCCTCATTCACCCAGTCCTGACCGACATAGTTGAGGGCAAGCCAAGTCCCAGAACGAGTACCATGACTGAAACTCAAGGGGGAGATGTATAGAAATAAATGACCCCATATTTGTCCTCAATCACGCCGTGGGGCCCAAATGGTTTGAGGGTACTGTAATAGACAAAGAGGGGAACAGGGTCACCATGGTTAAACTTAACAATGGGCAGATATGCCGTAAGCATCTGGACCAAGTAAAAAAAAGGTTCAGCATAGACACTGAGGAACCCGAGGAAGATCTTGAGATGGTATTCACACCACCACCAGTGAACGAGCAACAAGAACATTCAGCAGCATGCACAGTCCCTGCGGTCAGCCCGGACAGGCCGGAATCACTACAGGTGACAGACACTAACGCCAAGGCTCAACAACCAGAGCCCCAACTGCGGCGCTCCACGAGGGAACGTAGACCACCTGAAAGACTTAACCTATGATCCCAATAAGACTTTGGGGGGGGAGTTGATGACATGTATGTAACCTCTATATAACACCACTGCAATACTGTACATACTTAAGCAATGCACACCTTGACCACAGGGGGTGAACTTGTGGGAGACACTCCTTACCTCGTCATCCAGGTATATAAAGGGAGGTCCCACGCAGGGTCATCACTTCTTGGTCCTGTGAATAAAGGTTCAGGTCATAGAGTGACCTTGTCCATAGAATGTGCCTTCTGTGTGTTTTGTGCCTTTGAATAGGACTTTACAATAGTTATATGATGCTGTTTGACAGAAAGCAATTCACATGTGTATAAACTCGAGGGGAATTGCTATCTTATAAATTAAGTGCACTCTGGTAATTATATCACGCAAGCCCGCCAACCAATCAGCTCGTGACTGCCTGCGATTCAAACTGGTACGTCCCTTGGCGAAGGAGGGGTGGGGGAAGGGGAAAAAGTCGGGGTATGTTGTTGAGCGAGGCTGGGTCGGGAGCACAGCCACACTGGCTGGTGGCGTGTGTCTGCCCCTCGGTGCTCGCTTGACGTGGACGCGAACCAATAGAACAGTCCCTTCTCCCACTGAGCCCGCCTCATGGCTGGCCACGGTGGGCGTGATTGACAGGAGGCACCTGGGAAGGAAATGTCCAACCAAGGCCTCTTCCGGGGACACGGTATCTCATCCGGGGACTGTCCCCGGAAAACGGGGAGGTATGGTCACTCCACTATAGCCCGTGCAGCACATAAGAAATAGGAGCAGGAGTCGGCCATTTGGCCCTTCGAGCTTGCTCCGCCATTCAATAAGATCATGGCTGATCTGATCATGGACTCAACTCCACTTCCCTGCCTGGATCCGCTGTTGTGATCCCTTCTCCCTTTGGCAGCTGGAAGTCAAGACCACTGTATCTCGTACTTCAATGAAAGATTACAAAACAATCAGGTCCACAGGGCTGTAGTAATACCCACCCTCCTGTATGGCTCAGAGACATGGACCATGTACAGTAGTCGCCTCAAGTCGCTGAAGAAATACCACCAACGATGCCTCCGCAAGATCCTGCAAATCCCCTGGGAGGACAGACGCACCAACGTTAGCGTCCTCGACCAGGCCAACATCCCCAGTATTGAAGCACTGACCACACTTGATCAGCTCCGCTGGGCAGGCCACATTGTTCGCATGCCAGACACAAGACTCCCAAAGCAAGCACTCTATTCGGAGCTCCTTCACGGCAAACAAGCTAAAGGTGGGCAGAGGAAACTTTACAAGGACACCCTCAAAGCCTCCCTGATAAAGTGCAACATCCCCACTGACACCTGGGAGTCCCTGGCCAAAGATCGCCCCAAGTGAAAGAAGTGCATCCGGGAGGGCGCTGAGCTTCTCAAGTATCGTCGCCGAGAGCATGCAGAAATCAAGCGCAGGCAGCGGAAAGAGCACGTGGCAAACCAGTCCCACCCACCCTTTCCCTCAACGACTATCTGTCCCACCTGTGACAGGGACTGTGGTTCTCGGTTTGGACTGTTCAGTCACCTAAGGACTCATTTTTAGAGTTGAAGCACGTCTTCCTCGATTCCGAGGGACAGCTTATGATGATGATGACAGAACAGTCTCTTATTTAATCTGATTTACACAGGCCGTCAGGAAGAAATGTTTACCGCAATTTTATTTAAAGCTTAATTGCCGAACAGATGCAGTAATGGTCCAGTCACCATAGTAAAAATCCATCCAGTCCTGAAATACAAAAACACACAGATGTGAAATAGAATAGTTTGTATTTAGTACTCAAATCGACTTCTGATAATGACATTGACTAAAAGTTGACCTTACCCAACATAGATATCCCAATACCTCAAATTTAAGATCCTCTTCCTCGTGTTTAAATCTCTCCATAGCCTTAACCCTCTGTATTTCTCCCATTCTGGCCTCTGATGACCATCATGAAAATGCCTACTTCCACTTCCATAACAAGTCCTGCTATATCCCTAGCTCACCTCTATCGCTGCTCTCATCCATACCTTTGTTACGCGGGGCCTTGTTTCTCCAACCTTTCCCCCTCAGTCTCCTGCGTTCCACCCTACGTAAACAAGAGCTCCCCTGGGATTCCACTTGCTGGTGTGCTATGCTGCATTAAGTCCCATATACCTGTCACTCCCATTCTCACCAACCTTCTCGGCCTTCCCTTCCCCATGTGCATTAAATTTAAAATTTTCATGTTCAAACCCCTCCATAGCGTCGCCCCAGCTTGGAAATCTTCTCCAGCCCTATGTTGTAGCATGTGCCCCTCCATCTTGCAGCTTTGGTCTACTGTGATTGTGTGTGTGTGAGTGTCTGTGTGTGAGTGTCTGTGTGAGATTGTGTATGTGTGTGTGATTGTGTGTGTGTGTGATTGTGTGTGATTGATTGTGTGTGTGATTGTGTGTGTGTCTCTGTGTGTGTGTGTCACTGTGTGCATGTGTGTGTGCATGTGTGTGTGCATGTGTGTGTGTGTGTGCGTGGAGTGTGTGTGTGTCTATATGTGTGTGTTGGAGTGTGTGTGTGTCTGTGTGTGTGTCTATGTGTCTGTGTGAGTGTCTGTGTGTGTGTGTGTGTGTCTACATCCTTCAGTCATCATTCTGCAGTCTGAAACTAAATGCCTCCACCTCAACATACCTCTCCCCACCTTCAAAAGATTCCTGAAGTTTCTTGTGCCTGTGGTCTCCTCCTAAACTTAGAATCATAAACTGTTACTATTGAATCTGCTTCCATCATCCTTTCAGGCAGTGCCTTCCAGATCATAACAACTCACTGTGTAAAAAAAAATGTTTCCTCATGTTGCCTCTGATTCTTTTGCCAATCGCCTTAAATCTGTGTCTTCCAGTTACCGACCCTGCTGCCAGTAGAAACAGTTTGTCCTTATTCACTCTATCAAAACCGTTCATGATTTTGAATACCTCTATCAAATCTCCTCTTACCTTCTCTGCTCTATGAAGAATAACCTCAGCTTTTCCAGTCTATCCACATAACTGAAATCTCTCATCCCTGGAACCATTCTAGTAAATCTCCTCTGCACCCTTTCTAAGGCCTTGACATCCTTCCTAAAGGGTGGTGCCAAGAATTAAACACAATACTCTAGCTAAGGCCGAATCAGTCTTGTATAAAGGTTGACCATAACTTCCTTGTTTTTGTACTCTTTCTATTAATAAAGCCAAGGATATTGATGCTTTTTAAACAGCCTTCTCAACTTCTCCTGCCACCTTCAAAGATGTGTGTACATACACCTCCAGGTCTCTGTTCCTATAAAATTGTACCATTTTGTTTATATTGCCTCTCATTCTTCCTGTTAAAATGTATCACTTCACACTTCTCTGCGTTGAATTTCATCTGCCCTGTGTCTGCCCATTTCTCCAGTCTGCCTACACCCTCCTGAAGTCTGTTACTATCACTGTTTACTACTTTTCCGAGTTTCTTATCATCTGCAAACTTTGAAATTATGCGCTGTATACCCAAGTCCAGGTCATTAATATGTATCAAAAACAGTGCTCCTAATACCGACCTCCGGGAACACCACTGTGTACTTCCCTCCATGTCTGAAAAACAAGCGTTCTCTCGACTTTCTGCTCAGTGTCCTCTTAAGTGCCTTAGGTGAAGGGCCCCATATAAGTGCTGATGTTATATTGAAGATGGATGAGAACTCAGAGAAGGGGTTATTGTCAGAATTAAAGTCACACCGATTGGAAAATCCAGGCCAACTTGTTCTTTTTCAATTTCCATTATCACTTCCAAAAGTTGTGGCTTACTAACCAGAGTTGGTTCAGTTTTACTTTAGTCCTGTATCTTTATCTTAGTTTTATAAGAGATTTAAGAGTAGAACTTCACATATGACCACGTAGCATGCTCATAGGATGTTCCTGTGTGCAAGAATTTTACAGATAAGGTTTATTTTACAAATTCATACTCGACTGTTGCCGATTAGAGGTTCTACTTTTAAATTCTAATTTATTGTCTTTGATTACCATAAATTTCAATTTTGTCAATTGCTATTTTCATGGATGAATGTGACATTGACAAACATATAAAAAGGAAAGGACTTTTGCCAAAAAAAGTCACAACCTCCTCTGTGCCTTCTCTCCCCCAGCATTCCCTCCATCACTGAGGATACAGCCAAACAAGCATTGATCAAGTTTGCTTCTGATCATTACACCTATCGCAATCGTCCTGCTGAAGAAATGGTCATCAAAGAGTTAAAACCATACAACATGTACAGGGTATGTGACAGCTCATCTCTTACTGTGTCTTTAACATTTCTTTCAGCTATTTGTTTCTGCATTTTCTAAATTGTTCCCTTCACTCCCTCTTTTAAAAAATATCTGGGGATGTGGGCGTCGCTGGCAAGGCCAGCATTTATTGTCCATTGCTACTTGTCCTTGAGAAGGTGGTGGTGAGCCGCCTTCTTGAACCGCTGCAGTCCGTGTGCTGAAGGTATTCCAACAGTGCTGTTTCGGAGGGAGTTCTAGGATTTTGACCCAACGACAATGAAGGAACGGCAATGTATTTCCAAGTCAGGATGATGTGTGAGTTGGAGGGGAATCTGCAGGTGATAGTGTTCCCGTAAGCCTGCTGCCTTTGTCC
Organism: Pristiophorus japonicus; assembly: GCF_044704955.1. Taxonomy (NCBI): domain Eukaryota; kingdom Metazoa; phylum Chordata; class Chondrichthyes; family Pristiophoridae; genus Pristiophorus; species Pristiophorus japonicus. The sequence goes on from NC_091988.1 coordinate 92,692,178, forward strand.
TGCTAGGTGGGTTTTCCTGGATTTAGTGGATAAAATCCAATCCTCACAATTCCCACTGATCTGTGGCGGGAAGCTGGTGCTGCAACTCAGTGCGCCATGCCTGAGGATTTTGGGAATAGATACTGTCTCTGAGAATCTGAGCAGCCATTTTAAAATCAGAGTTAGTGGAAGAGTCGGGGAGATGGACAGGAGCAGATTGGAAGAAACGGAGCCAAAGGGAGAGATAGTGGAAGTGAAAGAATTGTGAAAAAGCCTGAGACCTTGTTGTCAATCTCTTGAGGTCCTTGCCTCACTGAAAGGCCACAGCTGTGAAATTACACCAAGGGTTATCAAACTTTTTCTGAAATTCCTCACTCGCTTTCTTAGTTGAGTCATGGGGCAACTTTAATCTAGCCCGCCCGTTAGGAAACTGACGACATCAGGTTTATACCCTGTCCAATTTAACCAACAAACCCTCGGAACTGATGCTTCTTGCTTACCACCACCTGCTGTGGTCCCTTCATACCCAATCATGTCATCCAGTATATCAGCCAGTGGCACTCGTGCACATTCCTCATCCTGTGGAGCTTCAGGTAAGCTGCAAAGAATAAGGCATGGGAACGGTAGCATAGTGGTTATGTTACTGGACCAGTAATCCAGAGGCCTGGACCAATGACCTGGAGACGTGGGTTCAAGTCCCACCACGGCAGCTGGGGAATTTAAATTCAGTTAATTAAATAAATCTGGAATAAAAAGCTAGTATCTGTAATAGTGACCATGAAATTGCTAGATTGTTGTAAAAATCCATCTGGTTCACTCATGTCCTTTAGGGAAGGAAACCTACTGTCCTGATCTGGTCTGGCCTATATGTGACTCCACACCCACAGCAATGTGGTTGACTCTTAACTGCCCCCACCATCACCTTCTCAAGGGCAATGCGGGGATGGTCAATAAATGCTGGCCTTACCAGTGATGCCCACATCCCAGGAGAGTCTAAAAAAAATATTGAGTGAGGTATAAAACTGCTGTTTCTCCAGATCCCCTGGCTTTCCTGCCTGCTGAGTTATGTTAAAATTATCAGAAAATATATAGCTTAGCATCTCCACTAAAGTAGCAAGGTGAGGAATTTCAGATGAATGTGTTAAATGTTTATAGACTATTGTCCCACAGCATAATTTCAGGACCCCATGGGACCGAAATTGCCCCTTTCTATAAGTGCCGTGACCAACAGTCACGGCTCGGTAAAGACTCAGCACGGAGGAGCTGCCATTTTGTAAATTGCCGTCCTTTATTTTTGGAGTGGTGTACAGGACCGCCCCGCCTGTTTTCCCTCGGCGACCCCTTTCCGACTCCCGGGGGAAATTGCCCCGCTGGCAGTGCACACTCCCCTTTAAGGGCGGACGCGCCGCCCAACCACAAGAAGGTTCCCGCTCTTAAAGGGGAGTGTGCACTGCCGTGGTCGCCATTGTATTTTAGTTGTCTGCCAAGTCGGCCCAACAACGGTAGCTACGGGTTCGGCCAGGCCGCCAACAGGCAGCCCCACACCCTCTCTTGGGTACCAGACCACTGGCCCAGCCAAAACCCTCCCTGCTGTCTCAGTGTTTGCCACTAAAGTGGTGGCAGAGTTCGCAGCGGCTCTGCCCTTTAACTGCAGGGAAAGGATGTTGTGTCGCATTAGTGCGATGCGATCTCGCTGAAGACTCGAAGCGACGGTCGCTCCAGCCTGCCCGCACTTCCACCCCGCTGATGACACCACTTCTGCCCTGATACAAAAAAAACTTCAAAGAACTGAATTTCTCCGGACAGAATCCTTAAAAATCGATAGGTGCGCCCCGTTCCAGGCAGAGGGCAATGTCAGCCCCCATATCTTTTCCTGGTCCCAGGCATCCTTATTTTGATGTTGTGCGTGTGAGGTGGGAGATCCTGGGGGAAGGAGAATGTGAAGGAGAATAAGGGGACCAAAGGAAAGAGGCACAGAGCAAAGACGAGACAGAAAGAGAAAGAGAATCTATAGAGTTGCCAGCGTCAGTGTTTGAAGACAGCGCCGAAAAATTTGAAACATGTTAACCGGATATCGAAAATCTGTTAAATAAGTCTGTTTTATAGATTAATACACTGGGTGACTGCCAAGGCATGTCAATCTGTATCCAAGCACAGGACAGTGCCTTAAGGGAAGTCGTACACCAGCAGGGGTCACTGCTTTACGAAGAGGAGGATGAAGGGGGAAAATTAGATTTATTTTGTCCCCTTTCTGTTGCTCCTCTTGTGCCCTGAAGATGCTGCCTGTTACCGGCTTCAGTTTTGAGGAGGCCGGAAACCTTCCAATAGTTTGCCCAACACTCCATTCAACATGCGAGCCTGGACCTGGGGTTCGCAAACTCTGAACCAAATTCCAGACATTTTGGGCTGGGTTTCTCGGTCCTCCTCGCCCCGGAGCAGCATGAAAGGTAGCGGTGAGGTCTCCAGCGCCCTGTTGCCACCCTCCGATCCGGTTTTGCGGCAAGCGCTGAGCAGCGCCACTGGGAAGAGCTGCGCCAGGTGTGCAACGCCCCTGATTGCGACACCGCCGCGAATTTGCGCTCCCGCCTGACCCGTCCGCCCGGAAGTGCGCCCACAATGATCGCCTGGCAAATCAGGGCGATCCAACCATCCCTTGTTGTGGCGGCGTGAGCAATGTTTTGGGAATGTTTTTGTGTTTTTTTAAGCCCCCCCCCCCTCGCCCGCGCCCCCCCACCAGGCCTCTCGGAGCGGAGTGCTGGCTGGCACTTCAGTTCGCGAGTTTCCCATCCTTGTGCCAAGAGAGGTGTACAACACCTCCCTTAGCGCTGTGCCCCCTGATGCAGGGCCCAGCTGCTCAAATTTAAATACTAAAGCGCAGATTATTCCCGGCTGGTAACTTTCCCGCCCCACCTCCGTTTTCGCCCTGAAAACAGAAAATCCAGCCCCATATCCGGACTGCAGGCGAGATCGTTGCTGACCAGCACCTATAACAGAACAGGACACCAGTAGCACTCACAGGCTAAAACAACACATTTTGACTATCTCTCTTGTCCCTTCGTATGATGCGTAGCACTGTGCAAAACACTTTGAGGTTCATAAATGAAAAAATGTGATGGTTTATTTAACTTCCTCTTTCATTTCAGTATCGCCTTGATACCTTCACTGAATCCAGATCGCCTGAATGTAAAAGTGAACCTTTTCACAGTGAGTACGGTTAGACAATCCCAGGCCCCAATGTTAGCTTGGAAGCGGGGAGGGAACAGGGGCGGGGGCTGTTTTGAAGTCGAGAATCCGGAACATCGAGTCTCCCTTGGGTTCTGCCGACTGTAACGGCAGGGCCTGAATAGCATTTTGTGCCTTCGTTTGCCAGCTGCAGCCAGCCAGATTGAGAGGCTGACTGACTGTCCAGCGGGTAAGCCTCCAGTACCAGGCCACAGCCGAGGAGCGACGAGGACGAAGGTATCGGAGGTCTCGGGGGTTGAGATCACAAGGGCCTCGCTAGAGGGTGGACGATCGGAAAGGACTCAGGAGGAGATCAGAAGGGCCAGTGGTGGAGATTGAAAGGTCAATGGTGGAGATCGGAAGGGTCAGTGGTGGAGATCGAAGGGTCAGTGATGGAGATCGAAGGGTCAGTGATGGAGATCGAAGGGTCAGTGATGGAGATCGAAGGGTCAGTGGTGGAGATCGAAGGGTCAGTGATGGAGATCGAAGGGTCAGTGGTGGAGATCAAAGGGCCAGAGGTGGAGATCGAAGGGTCAGTGGTGGAGATCAAAGGGCCAGAGGTGGAGATCGAAGGGTCAGTGGTGGAGATCGAAGGGCCAGTGGTGGACATCGGAAGGATCAGTGGTAGAGATCGAAGGGTCAGTGGTGGAGATCGGAAGGATCAGTGGTAGAGATCGAAGGGTCAGTGGTGGAGATCGGAAGGGTCAGTGATGGAGATCGGAAGGGTCAGTGATGGAGATTGGAAGGGTCAGTGATGGAGATCGGAAGGGTCAGTGATGGAGATCGGATGGGTCAGTGATAGAGATCGAAGAGTCAGTGATGGAGATCGAAGGGTAAATGGTGGAGATCGGAAAGGTCAGGGGCAATATTCCCCCTAATTACTTTTTGGTGCACAGGCCCTTTAAGGGGCTGCACGGCCTATTCACAGTTAACATTGGAAAAGCCAGTCGGGACCAGCAGAGAGTTGCTTGACCATCTGGCTGCACAGCTTAGAGGGAATGTTGGTCGGGGAGGAGATCGGGGCCACAGCCAGGGAGCGAGGGAGTGAGCAATCGGAAAGACTGCGGTGGGAGGTCGTGGCTCGGAGGGACATTGTGGCTTGGGGAGTGGGGGTCTAAAAGGCATTTACCTGCTCGATCCAGCAGTTCTTGCCTCCCTTTAGCATGCAGAAAACAAGCGCAGGCAGCGGAAGGAGCGTGCGGCAAACCAGACTCCCCACCCACCCTTTCCTCCAACCATTGTTTGTCCCACCTGTGACAGAGACTGTAATTCCTGCATTGGACTGTACAGCCACCTGAGAACTCACTTTTAGAGTGTAAGCAAGTCTTCCTCGATTTCGAGCGACTGCCTATGATGACATTTATCAAATCCATGCTGGCTGTCTTTGCTTAGCTACGATTTGTCCAAGTGCTCAGTAACTCTAACCCTAATGGCAGATTCTAGTAGCTCCCCCACAACTGATATTAAATTGACAGACCTGTAGTTACCTGGTTGCTCTTTCCCATCCTACTTAAATAATAGCAAATTTCCGAATTAACGGCACATTCCTGAATGAAGATACAGCCAATATTAGATAACTGGGGCTATACTGACTTGTGGAACTGATTTTAGGTTAGATCCTCAGAGAGCAAGAGAATGGAAAAACTGCGATGATGCAAATCAAGTTACGCTACATCATCATGTCACATGTTCTGACATCTCTAGCTCCCCAAACAAAAATGACTTGCAACACATTTTTTCACAAAGCTTTTATTTGGACACTGCTTTAACCGGTATCTGGCATCTGTGAGCAGGCTTTCTGTGTTTTGGTCTCCTTATCTAAGGAAGGATATGCTTGCCATGGAAGGAGTGCAACGAAGATTCCCCAGACTGATTCCTGGGATGGGGGGATTGTCCTCTGGGGAGAGATTGAGTAGACTAGGCCTATATTCTCTAGAGTTTAGAAGAATGAGAGGTGATCTCATTGAAATAAAATTCTTACAGGGCTTGACAGGGTAGATGCAGGGAGGATGTTTCCCGGGGCTGGGGAATCTAGAACCAGGGGTCACAGTCTCAGGATAAGGGGTCGGCCATTTAGGACTGAGATGAGGAGAAATTTCTTCACTCAGAGGGTAGTGAATCTTTGGAATTCTCTAACCCGGAGGGCTGTGGAAGCTCAGTCTTTGCTATATTCAAGACAGAGATTGATAGATTTTTGGGTATTAAGGGAATCAAGGGACATGGGGATAGCGCTGGCAAGTGGAGTTGAGGTAGAAGATCAGCCATAATCTCATTAAATGGTGTAGCAGGCTCGAGGGGCCGAATGGCCTACTCCTGCTCCTATTTCTTATGTTCTTATGTTCTGTGTTTGCTCTGCTAAACATGGCTCCTTTAGCCTGAAGCGAGACTTATAATACCATGATAAACTGAGTCTACAATCTTCCACTGGCGTAAGGGAGCTGGGTCTGGTGATGCAAACCCCGGGAGCTGGCTCACAAGCACCAGTCCTCAGAGCCCTGAGCTGAAACAGTGGCAGTGCTAAAGCAGCAAAGATCAACACCTCTTTAATTGTGATTTGAATACAAAGGTAACACTTTTCTGTCGCTCGCTCCCCTCTCCAGGTCAGACCGTTGACAACTGTGGCTTTGGACCCCCTCCCCTTCCCTGGGACGTGGTGGTTGACACTCCAACAATGTTTGAGAAGAATAAGAAGACGATAAAGGTGCCTCACACTGGGTCTGTAAAGGTACGGCAACTTGGAGCCAAGGCCAGACCCGGCAAACATAACCCTAAGGACTGAACCAAGTTAAGGCTGACCCATACTATGATATATAGGATGCAGGCCCACCACAAGGAGGATTGATTCACTGGCTTCAGAGGCAAAGTCCCGATAGCAACTAGGGCAACTGGCAACCATGGGCAATACCTTGCTAATTTGTTCTGGCGCCAGGCATACAGCCCAGCAATGGGACTTGGATACTGTCGGGCTGAAATTGCCCCTTTATTAAGGCCTCTGACCGCCGGAAAGTGGCTTCATGGGGCGACGCAGAATGGCCGCCGACTCTCCGCGGAGGGGCCACCATTTTAGAAATCAGCCTTCCTCAGGAGTGAAGCGGTGTCCGGGACCACTTGGCCCGTTTTCCTCCCCCGGGCTGTGCACCGGCCGACCCCTTACCGTCTGGCGGGGACCCCCTCGCGAAATTGCCCTGCGGGAGCAGCCCCGCCACCGACCGGTGCCCCCGACAGCTTTTGCTGCCGGTGCACTCTGTGAAATGGCGGCACAGCCGCCCTTAAAGGGGAAGGCGCATTGCTGCGGCCGCAGTGTTATTTATTTTTGTCGGCTGATTGCCAGGTCAGCCTGACAATTAGGCCCCTGGGTTCGGCCGGGCCGCCAACAGGCAGTCTGGCACCTCCTCCCTGGTGGCCCAGTGGGCGGCACTGAAGTGACTGCAGAGTTCTCAGCGGCTCTCCCCTTTAACTGAGGAGGTGAGACGTTGTGACACGTCAGCGACGCACTGACGTCATCAGCACGGCACTGATGACTGATCGGGGCGGCAGACCCGTTGTGAAGGCACTTCCGTTCCTCACCATGGAGAAAAAAGAACAAAGTGCTGAATTTCTCCGGTATCTCCACCCAAAAACTTTTTAAAAACGGTAGGTGTCCCCGTTTCTGGTGGAGGGCAATTTCTACCCCTATAAGCCTATAGGAGCCTTCCTCTTACAATGGGGCAGGTTCATGGCCATACTTTAGTTAGCAATGGAAGAAAAGCTTCTGATTGTGGTACGTTCTTATTATTATGTATGCCTATATTACTTCAATGGAACTATAAATCAGGAGAGATGTTAAATAGGCTGCCAATTCACTTTCACCCGTTTTACACTATCAAAATTACCCCACTCCTCACCTAGTGTCTCTACTTTCCAGTAAAAAGGGAGCAGCCTCCATTTTAACCCCGAACGTTTAGAAAATTATAAAAAGCCAAAGATTAAATCTTAATTTAGCCAAGTGTGAACCCAGACAATGAGTGTGTTTTGATGTTCGACTCGGGAGTCATTGCATGTACTTTGTGGCATCTCTGGATTGCGTGAGGAGTGGGAGCCCTGGCCACTTACTATCCTGAGTGAGATCAGGGTTTTCTTTTAGAGAACTTCTTATTTTCTTCACTCTCCTCCAAGAACGAGGCACAGCCAGGTCCATGGTCATCTCCACAGCTACAGTCAATTCCAATTCTTGATCAATGAACCAAAGGGTCCTTCAGCAATGCAGGGAGGAACCCAGTCTCAAGCATCAAAGTCAGCAGCATTCCTGGCACCTCTCGAAACTTTCAAACTCCTCTTTCAGTAGTGTTTTTTTAAAGATGTGAATTTATGTTTGTCAAGGGGTGTGAATAATGGGGAAGGGGAATCCACTCCCATTTCAGCCAACCAGTGTCAGTGTGAAGCACTCCCACGTTAAACCCAGCACCATTAAATACAGAAACAACTACTCCACTCTGCTCCAACCACATGCCATCATCAGAGTGCCTCTGCAGCTCCAATGTGGCATTTTCCCATTTCCCTCAAAAGCCACCCCACCACTTTGAGTGAGACGGCCAATTTATGCAGAATTAGGACAGTTTTGTGGCACGGGTCGGTGCGTACAAAGAGCCAAAATTAATTTTCCATAGGATCCCTACAGTTAGGAGACAGAAGAGATTTTCATCCCATCAGTCCGGGCTGGACATACACCCAGTGAAAGGCCATTGTCTAGCTCAGCTCACCACCCAGGCCCGATTGAGTAGTTTTTAAGGTGCCATTCGAACCTTTGATACATGTTGCTAAAGTAATGATGGGCATCTTATTGGACTGGCTGATCTAGCCTATTTTGAGAAATCATGCAGCCCTTTATATTATTTATCCCGCGCTTTCCCTTTGATTTCCTCCTACTTCCCACCCCCACTCCTTTCTTGCAGGCAGTGACTCATGTTGGGGTATAGCTCCATGGGCACTAGCAACCATGCTTCATGTGTTAGCCAGCCTGAGAGCCACACCTCACCTAGAATACGAAGACGTATTGTACATATCACACTGTGGTGCCTTCAGGGGATGAAGGGAGGGTCGAAAAAGTTGGTGCAAAAGATCATCCTCTCAACTTGCTTCCATTTTGGAAATTTCAGCAAATATCCGAACCGATCTGAGAGCTGGGGAACAGCACTCACTTTATTTGAATATGTTTTCTTTCAGGGATGCCACAAATGTATGGCCATGGGTAAAGCCCCGTGTAGTACGTGCTCTCAAACAGGACGGGTAAGTAAACAAAGAACTAACTCGCATTCATATAGCAGCTTTCACATCCTCAGGGCGTCCCAAAGTGCTTCACAGACAATGAATTAGCTTTTGAAGTGCAGTCACTCTTGTATTTAGCTAGACACAGCTGCCAATTTATGCCCAGCAAGATCCCACAAACGTCATTGAGACAAATGACCAAGTTAAGCTATTTTGGAGATGCTGGTTGAGGAATAAACGTTGGTTGGGACACCGGGAGAACCAAATTGCTCGTACTTGAATATCACCACGGGAACCTTTATATTCACCTTGAGAGGTGGATGGGGCATCAGTTCGACGTCTCATCTGAAAGACGGCACCTCCGACAGTGCAGCACACTCTCAGTACTGCACTGGAGCGTCAGCCGAAACTATGTGCCCAAGTACTGCAGTGGGGTAAGAATCCATCACCATCTGCCTCAGTGAAGAGAGTGCCTACACTGCTCCACCTCCAATGTCGGGAACACACATTGCCAAATTCTGCACTCCCAGCTTGCCATTTTACATTCACCGACTCAAATTGGCAATTTTGGAACATGCACTGTATTGCATGTGTGTGTTTATGGGTGTCAAGTGAGGTCAGATTGGGTCTAGGTTTACCTCTCAGTAAACCAGCCGGCCAACACTCACTGTCGAAGCTTGTGTGTGCAGAGTAGTCAATTGGCCGAAGTGGTGGAGGGTTCTAGGCACCTCTTGAAGCGTACCCCAACAAGAGCCAGCCAGTCCAGGTGTTAATGGGGCAGTTACAACCTCAAAATGGGGTTGGTAGCCTTAACGCCCCATTCAAAGGGACTTACCTCTGGGTGTTCAAAGCGCCTGCCGGTTTCAGGCCATTGGTCCCCTTTAATATGGAAATCAGGTCCTGTGACATAAATAGGACCTCAGTTGCCATTTTAGGTAGAAACTGGTTCCCCGGGCGATGGAAGAGAAGAGGGCCAGCAAAGGTAAATCTTGAATTATTTTTCTGAGCATCGGAGGAGCAAGAGTCCACAAAAATAATCTGGGTGTATGCCACCCCGGGACCCCCACTCTCTAGGATTGTGACTCCCCCCTTCCTCCCTGTGGTGAAAGCAACGAGCTGCTTTCCTTTGCTGAATCTGGCGAGCTGTGTCGAGATGGCTATATGGCATCCTGCAGCTCGCCTGGCGAATGTACACCAGACCAGGTCCTGAACATCATGGGTGGAGGCAGAGGGCCTGTGGGGGAGGGGGGGAGCACTTCTCTGCTGGACCAGCTCGCTCCGCCACCCAATAATCAAAATGGACCCCATTGAGTTGAGTGCGAGGGAGGGATTTCTTCTCCTGGCCCCATTGAACAGGTCCTTTTTAAGCTGATTTGCTCGGGCATCAATCCATAAGTATACGAGGCGCTAGTTTTGTGAAATATATTGAAGTAACACCGAGCCGTTTTGTAACTACAGGTGAAATGCAGGAATTGTCATGGTAACGGAACTCAGCCTGACAGTGAGGACAGATGTGACCAATGTTTGGGTAGTGGGATACAAAGGTAAGGATGTTGAATTGGGGACCTAAGAATGTAAGCGAGCGAGCCCAGAATGCAGCAGGCGATTCCTTCTGTCTGTGAGAATGCTGTAATGTTATGACCCAGTTGTGCTGCTCACTTTGTGGCCAAACGGGCAGTGACTCACTGCCGAAATTGACACTTTGGCTTCAGGCGTGAGACCCTCAAAAGCAGCTGATCTTTGACAGCCAGGGCTGCACATCAGCTACACAATACATCATGACGTTTTGGCTGAAAGGAAATCCTACGGCCAGCCTCTGTGCTTCCGTGCTGTGTTCAGTACGAGTTGCTCTGTTGATGCTAGGATAGTTTGTTCCTATTAGCTATGCTGGATTTGAACTGGAGAGAGAGTCATACAATACCATAATGTGACTCATGCACCACCTACACCGGTCCCCACTGGCCAGGGTTTCTGATCCACCAACCTTTGCGACTGTGGGATGTTTGACTAAGCTCATCTTCAGTGGTATATCCTCTGTTTTTATTGCTGTCCAGTAAAAGAGACCAGAGTTGTACAAATTAGGAGGCAGGGTTGCCCTGAACTCCATAGAATAAGGAAAGGATCCGATTAGAATAGAACTAATTCCCCTGGCTTTCTCCCCATCCTGTGGGGAAGTGCCTGGTCTTTTAATGGCAACTGTCTGCAGTGGCATGATTGGAGTCAGTGTGCGAAGGGTCGCAGGCACAGACCCAAACCTCAAGACTCCAGTTTGCAGCATAACTGCGAGTGACCCTCAAGCAAAACTTGTAAAGTTCAACAAAATATCATGAGTAATACCGCTCATGGAGCTCCACAAGAAGTCAAATGCATCGTAAAGTCAGCTGAGATATAATTACCAATGTGGATGCATTCATACTATGACTCAATTTATTGGATTACTGGAATTAATTCATTATTTAATAAACAACAAGTAATATATGGCCAATTGGCCATTACTTTGTTTGTTAGACATATAAACCAGCAGATGGCATAATCCCCTGTAAGACAGATTTTTGGCAGCCACCTCGGGGCCGAAATTCACCTCCGCACGAAACGCTGTGCACCGACCGTTTTCAAGGTTGCCGCAATGGGTGTGGCAGCCGATCCGGAGAAATCCAGCTCCTTGAACTTTTTTTTCAAGTGGGGCGGAAGTGGCCTCACCATGGAGGCGGAAGTGGGGGTGGAGCGGAGTGGGCGTCACTAGCGGGGCGGAAGTGAGGGCGGGACATAGTCTCCGCCGCTGTCAGTCATCAGCGCTGTGCCGATGACATCATCGCGTTGGCGCGTCACAACGTCTCTCCCCTTCAGTTAAAGGGGAGGGTCGCTGCGAGCTCTGCATCCCTTTCAGTTAGGTCTACTGGGCCACCAGGGAGGGCTTCGGCCGGGCCAGTGGACTGGCACTCAAGAAGGGGTGCTGGGCTGCCGGGCTGCCGGGCTGCCGGGCTGCCGGGCCGAACGGCCGAACCCGGGGGGATGGGGGGGGGATAATTGTCGGCCCGACCTGGCAGTCGGCCGACAAACAAATAAATAGAATGGCGTCGCAGGCAGCGCCATTTTCAGTTTAATGGTGACCGCACTGCCAACCAACAAGGAGTGCACTGACACACAAAGCTGTCGGGGACACCGAGCGATGGCCGGGAGACTTTGGCCGGTGAATTTCCCTCCTGGGGCGGCTCCGTTGCGGTGCGCACTCTGGTGACGTCTTTAGGACGGATCTGCAGGAGGGGGGCGGATTGTCACACTGCAGCAAAAAGCCCCGAGGTGAACTTAGCGAGCATCGGCCAGGCCGCTGCAAGTTGCCGCCATTCGGTACTCACGCCGTGGCCACCTCTCTCAGGCAGCCAGAGGCCTTATTGGGAGGCTGAATTTTGGCCCCGTGAGATATAAACCATATATCACGAGTTTCTGATTTTCCCCTAGTTGTGAGTCCTGTTCTGGATGTGGCCGTCAGACCTGCACCGAGTGCGAGGGCCAAGGACAGTTGTTTTGCTACATTCAGTTGACAATAAAATGGTGAGTTGTGTTTTTGTTTCTTAAGCAGACGTTGGGGGTGTTCAGTCCATGAGGGGCTGGTCTGCCATATTTGCTCGCCACAGTGCACATCACATCAAAATTTCAAATGCTTTCACCAAATACAGTGTGACAAGATTTGACCAAGAGGCAGCTAAAACTATGTGTATATTTTCAATATTGAAATACTATGGGGCCGAAATTGGTGGCCTTACTGCCCACTGCTGCCGAGTTTTTTTTTTTGCCGCTCCCCCTTCGGTGACAGATTCCTCCAGGTCTGCATCCGGCGGGAGGGGAGTACCGCCAGGAACCGCCCGCTGACGGCCAAGTCGCGTAAGTTTTTCAGTATTCCCCCCCCTCCCTGGGCCCGACTTAATCCTCGGCAGCACGTTGGCGAGGATGGCATTTGCCGCTGAGATAGAGAGCTCATGCCTGCTGCTGCCCAGATTGACGGCGTAAACCGTTGTTTGGTCACCGGGCGGTACTGCTATCTCTTTTACAGGAATCTTCCTGGCAAAGTACCGCCCAGTCTCTCGGCGGTCATTGGCTGTCGTTTCTGCAGCACTTGGGCGAGTCTTGCCTTCCACCAAGTTCGGGCCCTAAATTTGGCTCCAACCCCGAGCCCTCAAAGCTTATCTGGTGAATAGTTCACCGAGCTGACAAGTAAGGTTAGAATCGTGTTGGGAGCACAACAGTGCCCCTCATTGGGAAGAGATAAATTGGGCAGAGCTCATTCTCCTGTTTGCTCTCCAGCATCGCCTGCTGGAAATGTATGGATATTGGGTGAGTTCAGGATCGAGCTCCAATCTGATTAAATAGGTCACAGGTCACACCCTCTTACTGTCTGGGTTCAAACAAGAATAATGGCTACAGCAATATAAAAGCAAAATACTGCGGATGCTGGAATCTGAAATAAAAACAGAAAATTCTGGAAATCTCAGTGGGTCAGGCAGCATCTGTGGAGAGAAAAACAAAGTTAATGTTTTGGGTCAACGACCCTTCGTCAGAATAATGGCTACTTACGCAAGCTACCAAGGGAGAACCAATGCCCTTGGAACTAAGACACAGGAAGTAGTTTGCACCTTCACGAGGGGAGGAGCGAGCAATGTCGAGGGATATAATTACACATTCTGGCTCAACTCCCACAGTGTTGCTCAGGACAATGTCCTTTGTAACCGCATGCAATGCATGGTGTATTATTATAGGAAATGAGCAGTGTTTGCATCTTGATTGCCCTTTCTTAATAGATATAATGGAACTTATAGATGTCCAGACAGAAACGGAGTGACTCCTGCCAACGAACCGGAAGCTGTGCAGCAGCATTCTGCTCTTAACTGTCAGGTCCCAAACTAAAAAAATAACATTCACAACGGACGGAGTTCTGCATAAATTCCCACTCTAGTGTTTTTTTTCCCTTGTTGGAAATAATTTTATTATAAAGAAATGCAAATAAAATTAAAAACGTGCATCAATTTTTCATTTGCAATTTGATTTATAAACACTCAACGAGCAGGATAATGTTCACAGCTTTTTCTGCCCGACTGCCTTTTTGAATTAGAGACGGTTCCACATTGAGAATAGCTGAAATTCCTCAGCCCAAAGTTCCAGGCTCAACTTAGCTCAAGTTTTATATGTTTCTCTCTTTTTTTAAGATCTCTCCTGTCATCCAAACCAGGATGCATGCTCAACTTCACCGTTAAACCCGCCAAGTCTTCCCGTCCAAATATTGATATCAAATCATGGTCATTAGCATTTCACACACATTAGGATTTTATGAACAGTTACTGCCCTTTCCTAAACCCTTGGGGACTGTGGCCACATATGCGAAGCAGGGCTGTGAGTTATTCAAGTGACCAGCAAAATTAACACAATTTCCATTCTATCAAAATGACTGCTGGCTACAAAGTCCGGCAAAAACAACCAAGAAACCTTTTGGCTAAGATCATGCGTAACTGACCTGACAGGGGAGTAACCATGACCCCAAAGTGGTTCTCCCTGGATCAGGAAGGTGGTTCTCCTATGCTTTTTGGAAATAGGAGGTGGGTGGGGTGGCTTGACCCATCCACCTCCACGGAGGTGTGTGGGGGGCCTGACCCATCCACCTCCATGGCACGAACCTGGTATTGCAGTACTTCCAGGAATGGTGCAGTGGCTCTCGGCCTTTTGGCTAAGAGCATTGGCGCAGAGTGATCCTTGATGTGTGCAAAGTGACCTCTGGCGTTTGTGATTTGACAAAGAATTGGAAAGATTGGCAACGGAAAATTTAAAAAATAAATAAAAATAAAATAAAAAAAAAAACAACCAAGAGACCATTGGAACTGCGCATGGGCAATGACTTTGTTGTTGGCAGCAGTTGCGTCCATAAAGAAAAGCTGTCTGGTCTTAAGGTGAAGCTATGGCCCTGTCCCTTTAAGACTACTGAACTGAAACAGATCAAAAATCTGAATTAGTCTTTGGTCAACAACTACGTGTGGGAAACCATTCGAAATAGTCACATCCTGCGATCAGTTCAAGGTGAATTGCTGCTGCCGAGAAAGGTTTGTCTAGTCTGGCAGCTGCTTGTAAGTCAATGGTTTCTTCCCTCTGGGATAGGTTATGTTATCACAGTCAGCAGCAACCAGCAGGAAATCATTGACTTTCACACTTCTTTTACACTTTTTTTTTTCTTAAGGTGGCTCAATTATGTTTTGATGATGTTTCATGATTATGGCATTTGAGCCAATCAGGTGATAGTGTGACACACACTTTTCATGTGTGACACTTTCAAGAGTGACACTTTGAGGTGTGACAGACTCGCTGGACTTTTAAGAGGTCACGATGCAAGACTCTGTTCCAAGATGGAGCCTCTCTAGACAGGAGCGTGGGTCAGAAATGGCTGTAACATTATCGGAATCGATTCTGCAACCTATACGCTCATCCAGTGAGGCTCCACACCAGGAATAGAGCTCTGCTAATATACCCTGTCAATATATGGATAGACAGATATTTAATTGGAACAAAACTGTACACAGTTTTACTGAGGTACCAAGTGAAATGCATTTCATATTTTGAAAGAGGAAATGTAAAAGCGAGAGACATTTCTGTTGAAGTGTTGAAAGGGTTGTCATTGTCCTCTCCTTCCTTCAACAGGGAAAACAACAAATTTGAACATATCGTTGAGCAGCAATGTGAACTTCCTACAAAGGTCCTCAAGAAAGTCAAGGGGCAGAATCTCTTCACTGATCAACAGTTTCAGGTAAGAGGTTAAGTAGACAAGAGACTGAAAGACCTGTCATGGTGTCGAGTTGTTCCCACTTTGCCAGCGATGCAGTGGCTCCATTTTGAAAGGGGCCTACTGCTGGGTGTCCAAAGTGCCTGCCTGTTTCAGACGACAGTCCCCTTTTAATCTGAAAATCAGCCTCCTATCTTGTAATTAGGTGCCATTTTAGGTGGGAACTCATCCAATCCTGAGCCGAGCACACTCGACCAGTTCCACGTAGTGACAGAGCCAAAGAGGTCTGCCAAAGGTAAGGGCCGAATTATTTTTGTGGTCCCTGGAGTAGCATGCTCCACTGGGGCCACAAAATTAATCTGGGCTACTGCCATCCCGGGACTTCCGGGATCGTAACCACCACCCCCCCCCCACACCCCACCACCCCCCCCCCAAATCATACAACTTACCTTGCAGGCTAGATCCTCGGGCCTCAATCTGGCCAGCTTCATCAGGATGCCTGTCTGGCTCCCCACTGGCCACTTGCCAAATTTAAATGAGGCCGGGTCCTCAAAATCGTAGTGACCACTCTGCCGTGGGAACGGGTGAGTGACCTGTCGCACAGAAGTCTAAATCGACCCCCTCTTGGTCTGTTGAAAATTCTTCTCACATGGGGTACTATATAAGGAAAGGATATACACATTAAGCGGTAGACCACTTAGAAGTGTTGATGAACAAAGGGATCTTGGCGTGCTTGTCCACAGATCACTGAAAGTAGCAGTGGATAAGGTGGTTAAGAAGGCATATGGATTGCTTGCTTTATTGGCCAAGGCATAGAATACAAGAGCAGGGAGGTTATGCTTAAATTGTATAATACTCTGGTTAGGCCACAGCTGGAGTACTGCGCGCAGTTCTGGTCGCCGTATTATAGGAAGGATGTGATTGCACTAGAGAGGGTGCAGAGTAGATTTACTAGGATGCAGCCTGGAATGGAGAATCTTAGCTATGAGGACAGATTGGATAGGCTGGGTTTGTTCTCATTGGAACAGAGGAGGCTGAGAGGAGACCTCATTGAGGTGTACAAAATTTTAAAGGGCCTGGATATAGTGGATAGCAAGGGCCTATTTTCCTTGCTGGAGGGGTCAATTATGAGGGGGCACAGTTTTAAGGTGGTTGGTGGAAGGTTCAGAGGGGATTTGAGGGGAGGCTTCTTCACGCAGAGGGTTGTGGGGATTCACTGCCTGGAAGGGTGTTGGATGCAGAAACCCTCACCACATTTAAAAAGTATTTGGATGGGCACTTAAAGTGCCGTAACCTGCAGGGTTACGGACCTAGAGTTGGTAATTGGGATTAGACTGGATGACCTTTTGTTGGCCGGCGCAGCTATAATGGTTAAGTACTGCAGGGAATCTAATACGGCCAGGGTGATCTGGACTAGTTTCGATCGCCTGCTTGGGTCGGAGAGGAATTTTCCCAGATTTTTTTCCCCAATTGGCTTGGGTTTTTATCTGTTTTTTGCCTCTCCCAGGAAATCACATGGCTCTGGTTGGGGCGGAGTGTAGAATGTTTCAGTGTAAGGGGTGTCGCAGTTGTGTGGGGTGGACTGGTTGGGCCGGGTGCTCTTAACCTTTCCACCATTGTTCATTGTTCATAGGTTTATATGTAACCTTCAGGGCTGCTGACCAAGGGCCGTGTGGCTTTGTCGGCCGGCGCAGACACAATGGGCTGAAATGACCACCTCTTACGCTGTAAACTTCTATGTTTCTATCCTGGGCTCAGAGTTAGTTGGAGAATGTAGAGTGTATCCATTTGTAATCTTTCCCTTGACATAACCAAGAACTCGCATTTAGTGCCTTTACAAGTCGTATTGCCAAAAACTCTGAAGTGTTTTATAGAGACCTTCATATTCCTTCACCAATCTTGCCTTGCTCTCGCGATACACTTTGCGACTGAATGTTTACATTTTTGTTCATGTCTTATCCCCATGTCACATTTCTTTCCTCCTTCCCAGGTGTTTCCTCTTGTGGGCTTCCCAGAGCCGAGGATTAACCAGGTCTCCCAACAGGGGATCCAGGAACATTGGGCTCAGTTTGGCAAGAAATCGCGTATAATCCAACAGGTGAGCAGTGAGGTGGAGCTACACAATGTGAAGCCACAACCTCACTTCAGAGAGGCTATCTGTGTGTGTGTGATGGTGTCGTTACCGACAAGCTGTGGCAAAGCTACTTCCATTTACTTGCAAAAAAATAGGATTCAATATTTTGTACAACAGGCTTAATAAATCATGCAATCGGGCCTTTGTCAATATTTTAAGCTCCAGGTTACATCATGCTGAAGCATATTACAGAGACCTGAGGTAATGAATCTTCTAATCAAGAGCACCACCAAACCTTGATCTAAATCAATTAATTACAAAACAATTTTTATAACGAGGTTTTATAAAGATGTTGCAGAAGCTTCAGCAGTTGTTGATCAGGTTGGCCCAATGTTAATGGGGAAGCGGGAGGGCGCGTGGGGAGCCCAGTAACGAGCAAAGACTAAGGCCCGGCACACGGACAACCCACTGATCTGAACGGCAGGGGCTGATTGAAATAAATCGATGCAGACTCCCGCCCAACTGCCATCAATTTCTCCCGCCATGTTTCCGTTGCTGGGCAACAGACAGTGCACAGCTCTCCTTGCGGTGAACTTAAAAATAGGTTGCGGTGCCGGTGATATCGGGCCACGCCTTTTGCACGTTAAGTAGGCCCCCGCTTTTAGCAGGAGCCTCGTCCAGGGTTGTAATTATTCCACCGGCCGGCAATGGGGTCGAAATGCTCGATCCCGATGTTGTAATCACTGCCCGCGACCCCCCACTCTCTCGCCCGTCAGGGTGGGTTAAAATCAAGGTCATTGTAAGAACTTCCCTTTGGGGTGAGTTCGGGGGCACTATGCGGGCGGGTTCAGGGGCACTATGCGGGCGGGTTCAGGGGCACTATGCAGGCGGGTTCAGGGGCACTATGCGGGCGGGTTCAGGGGCACTATGCGGGCAGGTTCAGGTGCAATGCGGGCAGGCTCGGGACGCTATGCGGGCAGGTTCAGGAGCGTTATGTGGGCGGGTTCGGGGCAATATGCGGGCGGGTTCGGGGGCGCGATGCGGGCGGGTTCGGGGGCGCGATGCGGGCGGGTTCGGGGGCGCGATGCGGGCGGGTTCGGGGGCGCGATGCGGGCGGGTTCGGGGGCGCGATGCGGGCGGGTTCAGGGGCGCTATGCGGGCGGGTTCGGGGGCATTATGCCAGCGGATTCGGGGGCACTATGCGGGCAGGTTCGGGAGCACTATGCAAACTCTCCGCGTAGCATTGATGCGTTTCAACACCCCTCCCCTTCCATTAAAGGGGAGGGATACTGTGAACTCTACAGGCCCTTTGAAGGCATCCATAAGAACATAAGAATTAGGAACAGGAGTAGGTCATCTAGCCCCTCGAGCCTGCTCCGCCATTTACCAAGATCATGGCTGATCTGGCTTTGAACTCAGCTCCACTTGCCCGCCCGCTCTCCATAACCCTTAATTCCCTTATTGGTTAAAAATCTGTCAATCTGTGATTTGAAAACATTCAATGAGCTAGCCTCAACTGCTTCCCTGGGCAGAGAATTCCACAGATTCACAACCCTCTAGGAGAAGAAATTCCTTCTCAACTCAGTTTTAAATTGGCTCCCCCCTATTTTAAGGCTGTGCCCCCTAGTTCTAGTCTCCCCGACTCTGCCTCTATCTAGTCTATCCCTTTCATTATTTTAAATGTTTCTATAAGATCACCCCTCATCCTTCTGAATTCCAACGAGTAAAGACCCAGTCTACACAATCTATCATCATAAGGTAACCCCCTCATCTCCGGAATCAGCCTAGTGAATCGTCTCTGTACCCCCTCCAAAGCTAGTATATCCTTCCTTAAGTAAGGTGACCAAAACTGCACGCAGTACTCCAGGTGCGGCCTCACCAATACCCTGTGCAGTTGCAGCAGGACCTCCCTGCTTTTGTACTCCATCCCTCTCGCAATGAAGACCAACATTCCATTCACCTTCCTGATTACCTGCTGCACCTGCAAACTAACTTTTTGGGATTCATGCACAAGGACGAGAGGTGGGCACCGGAGGGACTGGAGTGCATCATCATGCCCGGCAACCAAATTTTAATTTGATTTTACGTTTTAAAGTTTAATTTGTTTTAATTGCCGGTGCTTTTAGTGTCCCCCTTCCCTTTTATAGGGGGCACCGGAGAAATTGTGATTTTAGTGCCCAAAAAAAAAACAAAAAAAAAAACAAAAAACACAAAAAAAAAACCAAAAAAAAGGAAAAAAGGGCCTTGTAAATGTCTGGTGTGTCACCCAGGTCGGGTGGCACAGTTTAATGTTTATGTTTTCGCAGGTAGACTCTAAAAGAGTTTCATGCACAAGGACGAGAGGTGGGCACCGGAGGGACTGGAGTGCATCATCATGCCCGGCAACCAAATTTTAATTTGATTTTACGTTTTAAAGTTTAATTTGTTTTAATTGCCGGTGCTTTTAGTGTCCCCTTCCCTTTTATAGGGGGCACCGGAAAAAATTTGATTTTAGCGCCCCAAAAAAAAACCGAAAAAAAGGGGCCTTGTAAATGTCTGCTGTGTCATCCAGGGCGGGTGGCACGGTTTAATGTTTTATGTTTTACAGATAAACTCTAAAAGAGTTTCATGCACAAGGACCCCCAGGTCCCTCTGCACCGCAGCATGTTGTAATTTCTCCCCATTCAAATAATATTCCCTTTTTTAATGTTTTTTTTTCCAAGGTGGATGACCTCACATTTTCCGACATTGTATTCCATCTGCCAAACCTTAGCCCATTCGCTTAACCTATCTAAATCTTTTTGCAGCCTCTCTGTGTCCTCTACACAACCCGCTTTCCCACTAATCTTTGTGTCGTCTGCAAATTTTGTTACACTACACACTCTGTCCCCTCTTCCAGGTCATCTATGTATGTTGTAAACAGTTGTGGTCCCAGCACCGATCCCTGTGGCACACCATTAACCACCGATTGCCAACCCGAAAAGAACCCATTTATCCCGACTCTCTGCTTTCTGTTAGTTAGCCAATTCTCTATCCATGCTAATACATTTCCTCTGACTCCGCGTACCTTTATCTTCTGCAGTAATCTTTTGTGTGGCACCTTATCGAATGCCTTTTGGAAATCTAAATACACCACATCCATCGGTACACCTCTATCCACCATGCTCGTTATATCCTCAAAGAATTCCAGTAAGTTAGTCAAACATGATTTCCCCTTCATGAATCCATGTTGCGTCTGCTTGATTGCACTATTCCTATCTAGATGTCCCGCTATTTCTTCCTTAATGATAGCTTCAAGCATTTTCCCCACTACAGATGTTAAACTAACTGGCCCAAAGTTATCTGCCTTTTGTCTGCCCCCTTTTTTAAACAGAGGCGTTACATTAGCTGCTTTCCAATCCGATGGTACCTCCCCAGAGTCCAGAGAATTTTGGTCGATTATAACGACTGCATCTGCTATAACTCCCGCCATCTCTTTTAATACCCTGGGATGCATTTCATCAGGACCAGGGGACTTGTCTACCTTGCATCCCATTAGCCTGTCCAGCACTACCTCCCTAGAGATAGCGATTGTCTCAAGGTCCTCCCTTCCCACATTCCTGTGACCAGCAATTTTTGGCATGGTTTTTGTGTCTTCCACTGTGAAGACCGATGCAAAATAATTGTTTAAAGTCTCAGCCATTTCCACATTTCCCATTATTAAATCCCCATTCTCATCTTCTAAGGGACCAACATTTACTTTAGTCACTCTTTTCCATTTTATATATCGGTAAAAGCTTTTACTATCTGTTTTTATGTTTTGCGCAAGTTTACTTTCATAATCTATCTTTCCTTTCTTTATTGCTTTCTTAGTCATTCTTTGCTGTCGTTTAAAATTTTCCCAATCTTCTAATTTCCCACTAACCTTGGCCACCTTATACACATTGGTTTTTAATTTGATACTCTCCTTTATTTCCTTGGTTATCCCTTCTCTTGCCGCCCTTCTTTTTCATTGGAATATATTTTTGTTGAGCACTATGAAAGAGCTCCTTAAAAGTCCTCCACTGTTCCTCAATTGTGCCACCGTTTAGTCTGTGTTCCCAGTCTACTTTAGCCAACTCTTCCCTCATCCCACTGTAGTCCCCTTTGTTTAAGCATAGTACGCTCGTTTGAGACACTACTTCCTCACCCTCAATTTGTATTACAAATTCAACCATACTGTGATCACTCATTCCGAGAGGATCTTTTACTAGGAGATCGTTTATTATTCCTGTCTCATTACACAGGACCAGATCTAAGATAGCTTGCTCCCTTGTAGGTTCTGTAACATACTGTTCTAAGAAACAATCCCGTATGCATTCTATGAATTCCTCCTCAGGGCTACCCCGTGCGATTTGATCAGACCAATCGATATGTAGGTTAAAATCCCCCATGATTACTGCCGTTCCTTTTTCACATGCCTCCATTATTCCCTTGATTATTGTCCGCCCCACCATGAAGTTATTATTTGGGGGCCTATAAACTACGCCCACCAGTGACTTTTTCCCCTTATTATCTCTAATCTCCACCCACAATGATTCAACATTTTGTTTTAGAGCCAATATCGTCTCATAACTGCCCTGATATCATCCTTTATTAACAGAGCTACCCCACCTCCTTTCCCTTCTTGTCTATCTTTCCGAATTGTCAGATATCCCTGTATGTTTAATTCCCAGTCTTGGCCATCCTGCAACCACGTTTCTGTAATGGCCACCAAATCATACCCATTTGTAATGATTCGTGCCGTCAACTCATTTACTTTGTTTCGAATGCTGCATGCGTTTAGGTCGAGTGTTTTAATACTAGTTTTGAAACCATGATTTTTAGTTTTGACCCTTCCTGCAGCCCCTTTATATCCATGAGGCCACCTGGGCTAAGGGGTGCCGTGGCCGCAGCCCGGCACCGAGACAGAG
This sequence comes from Pristiophorus japonicus, assembly GCF_044704955.1. Taxonomy (NCBI): domain Eukaryota; kingdom Metazoa; phylum Chordata; class Chondrichthyes; family Pristiophoridae; genus Pristiophorus; species Pristiophorus japonicus. Next base: position 92,714,367 of record NC_091988.1, read on the forward strand.
TGTCGGGCTGCACGATCGCGGCCCGGAACCCGCGAAAATAGCGGCGAACGGCCCGACTGGTAAGGGGGGCACCTCCCTTTTAAGGTCCACCCCACGATGGGTGACTGCCCCAGTTCTGCGACCTCACAGGACGCTGGCCAATTTCCGCCGCTGGGTGGAAAGGGGATCAGTGCACACGCCGATGGTGTCATCGCGGAGGCACAGCGGCTCGCCCAGGGTGCTACCGGCGGGAGCGGCACTACCGTTTTCCCACCTCCGCTAACTCCCGCGCAATTTTGCGGGAGCCAGTAGCCCCCCCCCCCCCCTTCGAAGAAAACAGTTTTGTGCCCCATTAGACCCCCGGAGGCACAAAACAAGGGAATCTCCGTCCCAGTGTCTTTAACAAAGCAAAATGTCCTAAGAGATTTCACTGTAGCCACTTCCCATGTGTGGACCTTGACAGAGGGTAATGTCAGACTACTCAACCATGCAGAATCATATTCTCATCCAATCTCCACACAAACAGACTTTTCTGCAGAAGTCTCTGGATGGTGTTGTGGGACAGGAATCCTCCCTGATGTCCTCCCCACCCCCATCCCCCTCCTTAGCTGAACAATGCTGATTGGATTCCTGCTGCTCCATCTGACATCAACAAGTTAATTACCAACCAGGGATCAAACCTGGGACCTTCCTGCTCTTCATGGTTACTACTACACTAAATGCTGTATTTAGCCACCGGGACATTGAGAAGGCATTGATTAATTTCCTCATAGTCAATCTTTGTGGGATCACTGTTTGAGCTTTGAGTTTCCTGATCGCTCTTTGATGAGTTAGCTATCACCATGACTCTCACTATTTGTTCAGATTAAGTCCAGTTTTCATTCCAATTAACTGATTACTCCTAATGTATCAATCTCCATATTGTCCATTTAGTCGCACATTACCCTAACACTGTCACTGTAATGGATTTTTTTTCTTCTTTGCTAGCGCCACACGGTTGAACTCATCCCTGTCACCGAAGTGCACTTCCAGTGGAAAGAAAAAGATCATACCTACTTTGTGTTTGGCACCGAAAATAAAGTTAAAGCTCCGGATTATCCTGGCAAGATTTGCACAATTTTGTAAAGTAATTTGTGCAACAATTCCCTTTTCCTTTAATTACACAACTCGCAAGATGTGCCTCCAGGAAGAGCTGGATATGCTTATCAAAAGGAAGAAAATGAGTTGATACATACATATAATATACATCTAGATATATAGTAAAGTAATTCTTGCTACAGATATGAGACAACGATAAAGAACCAAACTGACTTAACTGGAAGTTGGTGCTCAGAGTTTCTCTGGCTATATAAAAGCAAGTTTTAATTTTAACTAAATGGGTCAATCAGCCTTTAATTGCAATGCTGTTTCCAACCAATTGGATGTCCTCATGAACAATCCAAAAAGAAATATTACCTTGCAACCTCATTACAATACTATGTAATTTTATGTAATAGTATATTCTCTGTAATTATACTCCACTCTGTGACCCATCATTGTTTTTTTAATTACTTCTTTAAATTGTAAGTGATGGATCCAAGTGTCCTTCCCACATCATTACAAAGTCTTCCTGTGCTAAGTCTATTTTTTTCATTATATGTTGCTCATTTTTCACAGCATGGAATACTTTTCATTGAATAACCATAAGAATTAATTTCCATTGCTATTTGCCTCCGTCCAATTGTGAAACAGATTTAAATCCATCTGCAAATATTTAACTGCATCCTCTGACTCTACTACATACTGATCCCTTAGAAAGGAAACCTTAGTATAACTATATCTAATCCTGTTGCGACTGCACAGATGAGAGGTTGTTTAAATCTTTTACAGGGATAGGTTTTATTCTAGTAGTTAAGGCAGAGATATAGGATCGAGAGAAAGAAGGATGGGGAACACTGTGACTTGGAAGAAATGTATGAATTAGGAAGTGGAGAACATTGACTCTTCCTTTATCATTGTACACTCTAGAGTTTCTTGATTCAGAAAATTATTTAGCAGCATGTCATCAGATCTCATTTCTATGGCACTTCAGGAAGGTTGGAGGAGGTAAAGAGAAGAGGAGTTTGCAGGAAGCGGGGAGGGCAGTGGTACATATCATAGGAACATAAGAAATAGGTGCAGGTGTAGGCCATTTGGCCCCTTGATCCTGCTCCGCCATTCAATAAGATCATGGCTGGTCTGATCATGGACTCAGCTCCATTTCCCTGCCCGCTCCCCATAATCCTTCACTCCCTTATCGTCAAAAATCTGTCTATCTCCGCCTTAAATATATTCAATGACCCAGTCGCCACAGTCTCTGGGGCAGATTTAGTTCTAATTTAGATTTAGATTTAAACCCTTCAAGATTTAGTTCGGACCTGGAATTTTAGGCCCATCATTGAAACACCTGTGAACTTTTTGACATGGAAGCAAGTCATCCTCGGTTCGAGGGACTGCCTTTGATGGGGCAGAGAATTCCACAGATTTACAACCCTCTGAGAGAAGAAATTCCTCCACATCTCAGTTCTAAATAGGCAGCCCCTTATTCTGAGACTGTGCCCCCTCATGGGACAGTTGTCTCTATTGTTAAAGGGAAAATTTCTGGTGGCAATCTGGAAGAACGTTTGTGAGAGATTTAAACCACTGCCATAAATTTCCAACATCTATTGCCCAATATATGCCGTCCTATGTCCAAGAAAATTCAGTTAAAGGGGACATTCCTTATGGAAAAAGTGCTGGTCTATAGGTTAGGATTGGAGCTACTACTTCATGGGCAGTACGGGTAGGTCTAAACAAAAGCAACTGAGAAGTTAATTTGTACATTGATATTTTATAGCGAGGAGTGTGTTCTTTAACAAAGAGGTGAAATATAGCTACCACAATAGTTTGAATAAGACTTTGCATAATCTCCCATACAATGGAACCAATCCCAGGGGGATTGATAGCCACTCAATACACAGTTTGCTGCTTGGATGGCTAATCAGTATACATAGTGCTTGCTTTTTTTTGTTTCCCATCCAGCTTTTGTTCTGCTTGCGAAGTAACTTATTAATTAGGGGGACACAGCTACAGATGCTACCTAACCTTCATTACCTCACCCAAGTCAATCTCAATGTGTAACCTTGGTGTTGAGGAGTAATTTCTGTTAAGCTCCATCCCCCTGACAGTCACACATCCTATTTTGCAGAGGAGCTCATTGGATAGTGATCAGCTGGCTGATTTTTCTTCACCCGAGCCCAATTGCAGCATGTCTCTGCTTGCCCCAGACGAGATCAGGTTACACAACACAGACCGAGGACAGAATTTGCAACGGTCTCTGTGGCTGAATTTTACAATTCCTAACATTTCTTCACGATCCCGTTTAAGTGGCTGGTGATGTTTGTGTAAAAGCTTGCGACAGAACAGAAAACTACAATGACTACGAGGCATAAAAACGGAGAATTCTGGCAATCTCAGCGGGTCAGGCAGCGTCTGTGGAGAGAAAAACAGAGTTAACGTTTCGGGTCGATGGCCCTTCGTCAGAACTCAAAGGAAACGTTAACTGTGTTTTTCTCCCCACAGATGCTGCCTGACTTGCTGATATTGCCAGCATTTTCTGTTTTATTTCAGATTGCAGCATCCACAGTGTTTTGCTTTTGTATTGACGATGAGGCAATACAAAAGCAAAACACTGTTTATCTCTGTTTCATTGATGTTTTTTCATTCTGTATCTATTGTGTGTGCATGGTATTATATTTGTGACATATTAAGAAACTGAATACGTCCTTTGTTCTAAAGAGCATTGCATTACAGGGAATAGCAGATTTTAAACTACATTATTGCGTTCTAACTACATTGTGACAGAAAAGACAGGACATCCTCCTATTATCCATGGGAAGTGATAAGATACCCAGCAGTGACTGAATGGAGTATACTTTCCTACGATAACTGGGAGTGAAAATTGGCAGGAGTATGAAGCGGCTTTATATTCGCACCAACCTTTTCACTAACAATAGCACTTAATTTTGTGGAGTCAGGTCATTATCATAATTATCTATAAGTCAACGTGATAGATGCAAGGGGCATATTATTGGCAGGGATAGAAAATTGGTTGTAAGTGAAATTTAAAGGGATAGTGACAATTAAAGGGGACTGATTAATAGGTGGTGAGGGGGTTGCAAAAATTCTGAAAGCCTTTGCTCAAAAGAGTCTCAACTCGTTTTCTCTGCCAAGGCCATAGGAGAGAAAGCTAAGAAGTGACAAGCAAACGTGTACAGGCATGAGTCAAATAACTGAGCAGCCAGCACCTAACCACCTGCTTGACTGCTGCAAGTTCAGATGGTTCTTCCATAGAATAGAAATTACAGGCAGGAAGGAGATCAATTCGCCCAGCGCACCTATACTAATTCTAGCTCGTCAAATGGAGCTACTTATACACCTGCTCATGTTTTATTGAGAACACTCGAGCCTTGCAAGGTGCTCGAGCATGTGACGGTGCATCAACCAATCACCTTCTTTATGCATGAATGCTCATCTCCCAAAGGAGAAAGGTTGCTGTACCCTCCACGCTGGTGATGGGAAAATAATGAATGGGCTAGTACTGGTTGATGGGTGATCCAATAATCACTGAGGTGGATGTACTCTGTACTTTGTGCGATATAGTTAATAATAAAGGAAAGCTTAAAAAGCACAACTCACTCATTTGTTTTTCCAAAAATGAAGGCCCACATTCTGATGTCAGTTCTACTCCAGTTTAAATATGTTAATGAGCAAATTTATGAATGTTAAATAAGATTTGCTCACTTTGTTTCAGTCCCTTAGGTTCAGGATTGATGTGATGCTTAGCCTAATACATCTGGCTTCACTCCCAAATTATATTTCCAAGAAAGGCCCTTTTAAAGGTGCAAAGATACCCATCTACAAATGCCATTCAGAAAGGCAGGCAGGAGCTGACAAGCAGCTTATGAGGACGAGTTAGAACAGGGTCCCACCCTGTTAGGAACACTTCAGCCTCATTGATTTAACACACTGCGGAGGCTCACTATCAGTAGTTGCAGTCTTTTGTTAAATCATTGGGTATTTTGACAGTCAGCCCCTGGTCATTATCACATTGCTGTTTGTGGGAGCTTGTTGTGAGCAAATTGGCTGCCGTGTTTCCCACATTACAACAGTGACAACACTCCAAGAGTACTCCACTGGCTGTAAAGTGCTTTGAGACGTCCGGTGGTTGTGAAAGGCGCTATATAAATCTAAGTCTTTTAATGTCTCAAAAGATAAGTTTGTGCTGTGCCGAGGAAGGCAAGGATGTGGTTTTGTGCCGTGTTTCTGATCCTATCAATGCAGCCAAGGGGTCTCTTTCCTGCAGCAAGGAAAGGACCATTACCTCGGCACAGGGTTACAAAGCTCCGTGTGCCTGGTCACAGCACTTAGCAGCAGAGGCCCGGGAGCAAGGCACTTCAGCCAAGCCATCCAGAAGTTCTATAGTAAGTCATACACTAACAATCAGTTTATTAGTTTAAAAAATCACAACTTAAAGTTAAACATTGGGTATATGATCACTTAATAGATATAAATACACATAATCAGTCATCTAGTGTTAATGCACATTAACTTAAAGAAAGACTTGCATTTATATAGCGCCTTTCATGACTACTGGACGTCTCAAAATGCTTTACAGCCAATGAAGTACTATTGGAGTGTAGTCACTGTTGTAATGTAGAAAATGCAGCAGTCAATTTGCACACAGCAAGCTCCTACAAACAGCAATATGATAATGACTAGATAATCATGTTGATTGAGGGATAAACATTAGCCAGGACACCGGGGATAACTCCCCTGCTCTTCTTCAAAATAGTGCCATGGCACCTTTTACATCCCACTCCCTCAGCACTGCCCTGGAGTGTCAGCCTAGATTTCTGTGCTCAAGTCTCTGGGGTGAGATTTGAATCCACAACCTTCTGACTCAAGGGCACGTGTGCAACCCAGTGAGTCACAGCTAACACATGAGTAGATCGCAGTTAACCACACTGCCTATCTGTGTGTCCGCAAATATGACATTGTAACCCGACCTCTCCAGCCTTGAAAAGAGCAATGACTTCTGAGCACAGCACTGTTGATACAGGCTAATCTGCTGATCCGGATTTATTTAATCGGCAAAATCTAAGCAGATCTGGAATCAGTCCTCGAGAGAAAAGTATATCCTTTTCAGATAGCTGTCTTTTTACAGTTTCTTGGAGCGTTAACAGTCCCTTTGGATAAATAAGCTGAGCCTCCTTTAGCCTTGGTACCCACTCCACCTCCTTAAAGGATTGCCCACCGCTGGAAGCGGGGCACACGCACCCCGTTTCTACTGTTTTCACCGCCGCGGTGAAAGTGGTGGCCTCTTGAGTGAAATTCTGCTCTTTGGCTTTTTTTCTTGGCGTAATTTCACCGTCAGGGTGTAGGTGGGGTGGGGAGGAACATTGGCGGTGCACACTTAGGACGGATCGACAGCAGCAGAGCAGTAGTGGGGGTGGGGGGAGGGGTCACCGCAGGAGCGGAATTTAAAAAATGGCGACCATTACACTTCGCAGTGTGACGACGATTTCCAGTGGCAACCGGCCTTACGGGAAGGGGCAATTTCAGCCCCATGTCTTTCGAGACATTATACATGGAATACATGAATTTCTCGTACCCACACAGTCTGACACCCCTTCATCAAATGAAAGACCAGCAGCCAGAACTGGGATCTTCGTCCTATGGAACTCTTTGAAGTAAAGTTCTTATTTTGAAACTGTCAATCAAATTATTCAGAGTCTTCACACCTTGGATGATGTCTTGTAAGTGGTGGCTTCCCCATCATAATCATCATCACAAGCGGTCCCTCGAACGAGGATGACTTGCTTCCACAAGAGTTCACAGATGTTTCAATGAAGGACCCGATGTTCCAGTCCTGAACTCCAGATGAGTGGATGGAAGATGCCTGTGCGTGGATTTTTTTACCATGTGGCGACCGTTGCACATCAGCCACCACACGGGCTCGACAGAGCTAGGCCGTTAGCAAGTGGCAAGGGTTGAACCAGGACGACTGGAGACCTGCTCTGCTGCACGCACCTAGTGCGCACACATATCGCAGTGTGGGCTGGCCCGTGCTGCCCCTGGGCCCTCGGCTCTTCTGGGCCTCGTACCCTCATTTGCTGCGATGTTCCAGGGCCCAGCACTCCAGCTCTATTTATAGCCCTGACCCACATGTCTCACACCGATCGGGGTGGCCCACAATTACTTTCCACCATAATCATCTGCTTATTGTAACCCCAGACAGTAATCGGAAATTACAGGTGGAACTTTCAATGGAAAGTATTATCCGCGGCTGCTTGTTTTACGCCGAAGCTGAAAGTTCGGCCCTACATTTGTAAAACAAATGCTCCAGCCATTAACATTTGAAACATGCTCGGTGGGGTTTTCCTTAAGGGGTTCTCCCAATTGGCTGCTTAAACTGCGGTGGAAAGTACGTTGAGACTGGAGGTTCTGCCGAAGCGATGGTGGCCGATCGGGAGAAACCCGAGGAAATCCCCAGCAGCTGCTTCAGCCATCTAGGAGAGTTACACACAGTATTTACAGCACGGAAACAGGCCATTCGGCCCTACAGGTCCAGGCCAGTGGTTATGCTCCACACGAGCCTCCACCCACCCTTACTCATCTAGGCCCATCCACATGTCTTGCTATCCCTTTTTCCCTCATATGTTTATCTAATTCCCCCTTAAATCCATCTACGCTAGTCGCCTCAATCACTCCCTGTGGTAGCAAGTTCCACATTTTAACCACTCTCTGGGTAAAGCCGGTTTTTCCTGAATTCCCTATTGGATTTATTAGTGACTATCTTATACTGATGGCCCTTAGTTCTGATCTCCCCGTAAGTGCAAACATTTTCAGCTAGCCAGTACACACACGGACTGTCTCTGGTCCACCATTTCATGCTGAATGGACATCCGAACTACCTGAAGTTACATAAAACTACAGATAATTACATAAAAATACAGGCAGAAATTCCTATATTTACCCACTCAGCTTGTGCCTGTGAACACTGGAGAGGAGAAAAATGTTCCTCATTTTATCTGGTGGCACAACCCAAGTACTGCAAAGGGAATGGCCCAATAGTTTGTTCGTCCTTTGCTACTGAATATGACAGATGAAATATCATCTTATTTTTTGCGGTGAGTTCTTTGATGACTGATGAGACATATTTTTGCTGGGAATGAATGTCCACAGATTAAATAGTGGAATACACCAGGTTGCGGAACTTGAATTTCAAGCAAGACCTCCTCAGCTAGTGTTAACATTCAGAATCAGCAATGTGACGGGCCTCATAGGAGGAGATGCCTTCATGGATGGTTTTTCGCCATGCTTTCTTATCTTGAGCAAGTTGTTCCCACTTGTGGCCATCTATTTGGCACTATTTCAGAGTAGCTTTTAAGCTGTCCTTCTTTCCCTTTTGCTGGCCACCACAAAATCACTACCCAGTTATCAATGCACCATAAAAGATATCCTTTGGGATTGGCTCATCAGACATTCACACCACATGACGTGACCATCGTAGCCGTGCCTTCATGCTTAAAGCACCTATGCTTGGCATGTCAGCTTTTTAAAGGAGTTCGGTGTCAGGGATCTTGTCCCGCCATCTGATCTTCATTCGGCAGCTTAGGTGAAAGTGATTCCGTTTCTTAATGTGATGTGAACATGTTGTCCAAGCATAAAGCAGGGTCGGCAGAACGACAGCCCTGTATACTTTCAACTTGCTCTGCAGGCTGATGCCTCTCTTGTCCCAGAGTCGCACTGAGTTTGCCAAAAGCTCATCATCATCATCATAGGCAGTCCCTCAAATGAGGATGACTTGCTACCACACCAAAAGGGATGAGTTCGCAGATGTTTCAGTGAAGGACCCGATATTCTAGTCCTGAACTCCAGGGGTGGAAGATGCCTGTGCATGGATTTTTTTTAACGTGTGGTGACCGTTGTACACCAGCCACCGCACGGGCTTAACAGAGCTAGGCCTTTATCCAGTGGCAAGGGTTAACCAGAACGACTGGGGACCAGCTCTGCTGCACAAACCTACTACGCACACATAGCACAATGTGGGCTGGCCCGTACTGCCCCTGAGACCTCGGCTCTTCTGGGCCCCGTACCCCATTTGCCACACCTCGGCCATGATCTGTCGCCGCTCCTCCGCCACAAACAATCGCCGCACCTCCGCCACAATCTCTGACTGTTCCTCCGCCACAATCTCTCGCTACTCCTCTGCCACAGACATTCGCCGCACCTCCGCCACAATCTCTGACCGTTCCTCCGCCACGATCTCTCGCTACTCCTCTGCCACAGACATTCGCCGCATCTCCACCACAATCTCTGACCGTTCCTCCGCCACGATCTCTCGCTACTCCTCCGCCACAAACATTCACCGCACCTCTGCCATGATCTCTCGCCGCACCTCTGCCACGATCAGCAGTAATACACAGAATCTACCGGGCTGCGTGAATTGTGATGAGTTAACAGAGAGTAGTTCCAGCATGTGAGAGATGTTCAAGGGAAGATATTCTGAAAATGTCATTTTTATATATTAAACTTTTACAGATTGGGCCAAAGCTTTAAGATGCGCTATGTAGTCCATGGACCAAATCTGAAAAAAGTGCTTTTCCGTAGTCCCCTCTGTGGAAGTACCTCATATTCACACCAATATTAGTTTAGGGATCACTTATCACAAAAATCAATGAACCCATCTTCAAAAAGTGAGCATTTTGTAGAAATTTTCATTAGAAAATAGGCAGAAATCGCCAAAACCCAGCTCACCGGCTGCTGAAACCCTCATCCATACCGTTGTTACCTCTAGACTTGACTATTCCAATGCACTCCTGGCTGGCCTCCCGCGTTCTACCCTTCGTAAACTAGAGGTGATTCAAAACTTGGCCCATCCGTGTTCTAACTCACACCAAGTCCCGTTCGCCCATCACCCTTGTGCTCGCTGACCTACATTGGCTTCCGGTTAAGCAATGCCTCAATTTCAAAATTCTCATCCTTGTTTACAAATCCCTCCATGGCATCGCCCCTCTCTATCTCTGTAATCTCTTTCAGCCTCACAGCCCCACGAGATGTCTGCATTCCTCAAATTCTGCCTTCTTGAGCATCCCTGATTATAACTGCTCAACCATCGGTGGCCCTGCCTTCTGGGCCCTAAGCTCTGAAACTCCCTCTCCAAACCTCTCCGCCTCTTTACCTCTCTTTCCTCCTTTAAGATGTTCCTTAAAACCTACCTCTTTGACAAAGCTTTTGGTCATCTATTGTAATTTCTTCTTATGTGGATCGATGTCAAATGTATTTGTTTTGTCTTATAACACTGCTGTGAAGAGCCTTGGGATGTTTAACGCCATTAGCGGCGCTATATAAATAAAAATTGTTACAATTGCAAGTTACTTAAATGACCAATCACAACTGTATTTGTCAGTACTGCGAAATCAGCCAATCACGATCTCTGTACTAGATGGATTACATGCTGCATGCATGTAGTTGCGGGAGCCAAAGGCAACATCATTTATTTTTCGGACTCTGGCTGGATAAGATTTTTCACGAGTGTTTATCAGTGGAAATTTACTGGAAGTAGAGAAGCTAAAATTGCAGAGAGTGCCATCGAAAGTTTAGATCTGGAGTTGATTATTGCACTAGAAACACTCACAACAATCCCACATTAGATTGGATATCAACGGCAGTGCTACATGCGTTTCGCTGATCAATCCAAGATCGACAGAGCCAAGACGAAGCAAGAAAGGGAAAATCAGAACTATGAACGTGAGTACGTGATTTTACAACATTTCCTATGATGCCTACAAATGTTTATATCCAACTTTTGTTCCTTAGTTCAATGGTTATACCGTTTGACACGTTCCATTTCATGGGCCTGCTTCAGCCCCATATACTTATTTCAGTGTAGACTGACTGGGGTAGGAATTGCCCCCTGCCCGAAACAAGGCACTCCCCCACCATTTGAATGGTTTTTACCACAGCTGTGATTCAGGTCGCCCCTTGAGCGACATTCGACTCTTTGTTGTTTTTTTTTCCCTTGGATCTGAAAGTCGCTCTTAATGTGGATGGTGACAACACCTGAGGGGCGGAAGTTGGGGGCGGTGCAGAGTGACCGCCGCGATGATGTCATCACGGTGCCACATCGGCTCTCCCCTTCACTTATAGAGAAGAGCCTCCTGTTGGCGGCCTGGCCAAATCCGGGGCATAATTATCAGCCCGACATGACAGTTGGCAGCCAAAAGAAAACATGGCGGTAGTGGCAGTGAGCCCTCCCCTTTAAGGGAAGCCACATCGCCGTTGCAGAAGGCCACAGCCTCATTGGACTGCCGGGAAAAAACAGGTTTTGGCACCGTTGGGCGGGCCGAAGATTTTCGGAGGGGAATGTTGTGGTCGGGGGTGTAGATTGGCGGTGTGCACGGTGATGATGCACTTAACACCGATCAGCAGCAACGGAGCATTGGGGGGGATTGGGGCACTGCCGGAAAACCTCGGGAAGGCAATTGGGCTAGCAGCGACCACTCCACGTATGGGCCACGCTGGGCCACCAGGGAGCGTTTCGGCTGGGCCAGTAGCCTGGCACTAAAGAGGGGGTGCCACTCCACAGCGTGGCCGCTGATTTGCTGTGGTAACAGGCCTTAAGGTGAAGGGCAATTTCAGCTCCACTGACTCTAAACTTCTCACTCTGGTCATAACACCACAAACATAGCAGAAAACAGGTTTTTTGACCAAGGGTCATTGTGAGTGGGGCTGATTAGAATATCCATTTTATCATTCCTTCGCAGTTAATGCAGAACCAGTGCAGAAAGAAGAGGAGAGGAGTGAAACCGCCACCAAGGTTCGACTGCCTCGCTCAAAGACGACAGAGCCCAAGGTTATACCTGCGAAGGCTTCCCATCTTCTTACATAGAAACATAGAAAATAGGTGCAGGAGTAGGCCATTCGGCCCTTCGAGCCTGCACCGCCATTCGATGAGTTCATGACTGAACATGCAACTTCAGTACCCCATTCCTGCTTTCTCGCCATACCCCTTGATTCCCCTAGTAGTAAGGACTACATCTAACTCCTTTTTGAATATATTTAGTGAATTGGCCTCAACAACTTCCTGTGGTAGAGAATTCCACAGGTTCACCACTCTCTGGGTGAAGAAGTTTCTCCTCATCTCGGTCTTAAATGGCTTGCCCCTTATCCTTAGCGAGGGGATTTGACCTGTGACCCCGGTTCTGGACTTCCCCAACATTGGGAACATTCTTCCTGCATCTAACCTGTCTAAACCCGTCAGAATTTTAAACGTTTCTATAAGATCCCCTCTCATTCTTCTGAACTCCAGTGAATACAAGCCCAGTTTATCCAGTCTTTCTTGATATGTCAGTCCCGCCATCCCGGGAATCAGTCTGGTGAACCTTCGCTGCACTCCCTCAATAGCAAGAATGTCCTTCCAAAGGTTAGGAGACCAAAACTGTACACAATACTCCAGGTGTGGCCTCACCAAGGCCCTGTACAACTGTAGTAACACCTCCATGACCCTGTACTCAAACCCCCTCGCTATGAAGGCCAACATGCCATTTGCTTCCTTAACCGCCTGCTGTACCTGCATGCCAACCTTCAATGACTGATGTACCATGACACCCAGGTCTCGTTGCACCTCCCCTTTTCCTAATCTGTCACCATTCATAGCAAGGGGATTTGAGTACAGGGGCAGGGAGGTATTGCTACAGTTGTACAGGGCCTTGGTGAGGCCACACCTGGAATATTGTATACAGTTTTGGTCTCCTAACTTGAGGAAGGACATTCTTGCTATTGAGGGACTGCAGCGAAGGTTCACCAGACTGATTCCCGGGATGGCAGGACTGACATATCAAGAAAGACTGGATCAACTGGGCTTGTATTCACTGGAGTTCAGAAGAATGTGAGGGGATCACTTAGAAACGTTTAAAATTCTGACAGGTTTAGACAGGTTAGATGCAGGAAGAATGTTCCCAATGTTGGGGAAGTCCAGAACCAGGGGTCACAGTCTAAGGATAAGGGGTAAGCCATTTAGGACCGAGATGAGGAGAAACTTCTTCACCCAGAGAGTGGTGAACCTGTGGAATTCTCTACCACAGAAAGTTATTGAGGCCAATTCACTAAATATATTCAAAAAGGAGTTAGATGTAGTCCTTACTACTAGGGGGATCAAGGGGTATGGCGAGAAAGCAGGAATGGGGTACTGAATTTGCATATTCAGCCATGAACTCATTGAATGGCGGTGCAGGCTCGAAGGGCCGAATGGCCTACTCCTGCATCTATTTTCTATGTTTCTATGTTTCTATGTTGATCAGAAGTCTCTGAGGAAGAGATAAGGAAGCCAGTTTAGACATCTATTATACTGTGGCAAAGTGCAAGTCATGGAACAAGATGGGCAATTGCATATACCACTCAGAGACAGTTTGATAAGAGTCGACAAATCAATGTAACTTCGCTGATAGAATTAGACCTATCGAGGATTTTGTAGGAGGGTGTTTCTCTCCAAAACCTGTATAAATTGTACTTGAAACCTCTTGTATTTCAGAGGTTCCACGACTGAACCTTCCCGTGCATTGCTCGTAATAAAACCGGTAAACCTGAGGTTTTGTTTGTTTACTGCCATGGTCGTTATACAGAGGGGAAGCTGGCGAGGTGGCGATTAACTATATCAGTTAGTCCACTTTGAGGGAGAGAAGCCTCCTTTGTACCCCTACAACATAGAATGCAAAAATCTTATCCTTTCCTGAAATTTGTCAGATCATCACACAGTAATGAGAGTGATCTTGCTTTTGTAGGAAGATTTTGCAACAGAAGAATTTGTTGAGGAGGCTGTCAGAGATTTGCTTTCGGAAACAAGCAAAGATGGATAAGTCCAGAAAGATATAAGCCCAACAGAATGAAAAGTGGTGAAAGGGACGGAGGTCAGTTGGAGGAACACAAATTACCAAAATCTTCTCTCCTGACCAAAAAATTCCAAAGTAGTTGACAAAATTTCTATCTCGCAGTGACAACAAGGAAAATCTTCTCCAATTCCTCCAAGAAAGATGGTGCAAGTCTGTAAAGGAGATTATTGATGATGTAATGCTCTTTGTTGCACATGGAAGTGAGTGTCATTCTATATGTGTCATTCTATATTCTTCATCGCAGTCAAGGCCACCTACGGTCCAAACACCAAAGGCTCCACCCCACTGCTGGTCAAGAACGGGGAAACACTCATCAAGGACACCAAGGCAGTCAGGGCCCGCTGGAAGGAGCACTTTGAAGATCTCTTCAATCGAGACTCTGCCTTTGACTCGAGTGTTCTTGACTCCATCCTGCAGCATGGAACCCGCCACCACCTCAGTGAAACCCCAACATTGCAAATGGTAGAAAAAGCCATAAGACAGCTTAAAAATAACAAGGCTACGGTGTGGATAGAATTCCTGCAGAGGCACTGAAGTATGGCGGAGAGGCACTGTTGGCGCGGATACATGACCTCATCTCTCTCATCTGGAGGGAGGAGAGCATGTCGGGAGATCTTAGAGATGCAGTGATCGTGATCCTCTTTTAAAAAGGGGACAAGTCCGACTGCGGCAACTACAGAGGAATCTCCCTGCTATCAGCCGCTGGGAAAGTCGTCGCTAGAGCCCTCCTCAACCATCATCTCCCTGTGGCCGAGGAGCTCCTCCCAGAGTCGCAGTGCGGATTTCGTTCCCTACGGGGCAAAGCGGACTTGATTTTTGCAGCGTGACAGCTGCAGGAAAAATGTAGGGAATAGCGCCAGCCCTTTTATATGGCCTTCTTCGACCTTACAAAGGCCTTTGACACTGTCAACCGCGAGGTTTATGGAGCGTCCTCCTCTGTTTAGGATGCCCCCAAAAGTACGTCACCATCCCCCGCCTGCTCCCCGATGACATGCAGGCCGTGATTTTTATCAACGGATCCATTACAGACCCAATCCACGTCCGGACCAGGGTCAAACAGGGTTGCGTCATCGCCCCAAACCTCTTCTCAATCTTCCTTGCTGCCATGCTCCACTCACAGTCGACAAGCTCCCCGCTGGAGTGGAACTAAACTGCAGAGCCAGTGGGAACCTGTTCAACCTTTGTTGTCTCCAGGCCAGGCCCAAGTCCGCCCCAACCTCTGTGTTCGAGCTACATTACGCGGACGACGCCTGCGTCTGTGCACACACAGAGGCTGACCTCCAGGACATAGTCGACATAAAAGCATGGGCCTTACGCTAAACGTCAGTTAGACAAAGGTCTTCCACCAGCCTGTCCTCGCCGCACAGCACTGTCCCCCAGTCATCAAGATCCATGGCGCGGCCCTGGACAACGTGGACCACTTCCCTTATCTCGGGAGCCTCCTATCAACAAGAGCAGGCATTGACGACGAGATCCAACACCGCCTCCAGTGCGCCAGTGCAGCCTTCGGCCGCCTGAGGAAAAGAGTGCTTGAAGACCAAGCCCTCAAAACTGCCACCGAGCTCATGGTCTACAGGGTTGTAGTAATACCCGCCCTCCTGTATGGCTCAGAGACATGGACCATGTACAATAGGCACCTCAAGTTGCTGGAGAAATACCACTAACGATGTCTCGCAAGATCCTACAAATCCTCTGGGAGGACAGACGCACCAACATTAGTATCCTCGACCAGGCCAACATCCCCAGCATTGAAGCACTGACCACACTTAATCAGCTCCGCTGGGCAGGCCACATAGTTCGCATGCCAGACACGACTCCCAAAGCAAGCGCTCTATTTGGAACTCGCCCACGGCAAACGAGCCAAAGGTGGGCAGAGGAAACGTTACAAGGACACCCTCAAACCTCCCTGATAAAGTGCAACATCCCCACTGACACTCTGGCCAAAGACCGCCCTAATTGGAGGAAGTGCATCCGGGAGGGCGCTGAGCACCTCGAGTCTCGTCGCTGAGAGCGTGCAGAAATCAAGCGCAGGCAGCAAAAAGAGCAAACCAGTCCTACCCACCCCTTCCCTCAACGACTATCTGTCCCACCTGTGACAGAGACTGTGATTCTCATATTGGACTGTACAGCCACCTAAGAACTCATGTTAAGAGCAAAAGCAAGTTTTCCTCGATTCTGAGCGACTGCCTATGATGATGATATGTCAGAGTGACAGCAAAACAGATCTGGAGGTGGTACCAATCCCAGCTCTGTTCTCCAACCAGGAAGAAGCCAACACACGACTATTGCTTCACAGCACATTTTCTGCCAGTTCCAGTGAGCATGTCATAAACAGTCCTGACACAGATGTCTTTGTACTGTGCTTGGTGTTCTGCAGGGATATTGATACCAAGCTCTACTTTCGCACAGGAAGAGGAAACAATACATGTACAATAGATGTTCATCACATCTTTGATCACTTTAGGAAAGATGTATATGCTGTTCTCATAGGGTTTCACTGGTTTTCAGGATGTGATTCAGTGAGTGCTGTGTATGGAATGGGGAAGGTGAAATCAGCAAAAGTCCTGATCGCCAGCAAAAAGCACTGTTCGACATTGAGAAGTTAGGGATCTCGTTTGTTGTTTCCCAATCCCTTTGTAAAGAACTAGAGGTAGACGCTTGCGAATTCTACGGGCAGAGTGGATGTAGAGATGTGAACTAGGCCAGATATCAAATGTCCAAGACCGGAAGTTATGCAGAGAAGTGCTTGCCACCAAATAAAGATTCATTATACAAGCATATACAGTGTGCCAACTACCAGTCTGCAATTCACAAACGATGCCTTGAGAACATGCCGGAAATCCTATTTCCAAAGGATCATGGGTGGAAACTTGATAATCTATTTGTCACTGACTGGATGGCACAAAGTGTAATGGAGCTTGCACATTGCTCATGCAAAAAGACCGAGTGTGCACAAGGAAGGTGCTTTTGTCTTCTCAACAAGCTATCTTGCACCGACATCTGCTCATGTGTAGGTTGTGAGAATGTTGCATCTTTGCCCGAGCCTTCTAGGGCTGAGCAAACAGATACCTTGATTCTGATGATGATTCGTAGATATGCATTCCTTTTCAGCCTCTAACTTTTTTCTGATCCATTTTGTTTTTTCAGTACTTCTATCTTTTAAAAACAATCAATACTATCATAATTATATGGTTGACAAATGAGTGCGGGTATCCATCTGAAATGTCAATAAGTGTATGTGAAATAAATGGTTACTATGGTAGATTTCTTTCTTAGCAACGGATATGAAAACAAAACTTGGATTTATGTATAACTGTACCATATGATGCGTCCAGACCCCAGATGTCCTTAGTGATACTTCCTTTTACCAATTCTTACACTAGCCATGCTTAAAATTTAGCAGGAGCCCTGATATGTCACCGTTGCTAGGGAAAAGAAAGACCATGGCAACCATTTTTATGTGTTTCTTTGTTTTTGGCCATTTCTCGGTAACACTCAATTTTCAGACTTGGGATCATTAGTTTTTGCTTCAGATACATATGTTTAACATATTTAGCATAGTTCTAGGTACTTCCCACACGGAGACTACGGAACTAAAAATCTAAGCAAGAAAACAGGCTTCGGCCCACGGTCTAAAGGGGACAGTTTGCTCTCCTGATTGACAGCACACAAACCAACCACCTCTGCATTAAACAAAGCTTCTCTTTTATTTCCAAAGCAAAATATTGCAGATGCTCAAATCTGAAATAAAAACAGAAAATGCTGGAAATCCCAGCGGGTCTGGCAGCATCTGTGGAGAGAATCAGAGTTAACGTTTCGGGTCGATGACCCTTCGTCAGAACAGGCAAAAGTTCGATAAGTAACAGATTCTTAAGGAAGTGCAAGGGGCCCTGAAAGGGGGAGGGGAGGAAAGAACAAATGGAAAGGTCTGTGATTGGGTGGAAGGCAGGAGAGATTCGAGAGACAAAAGGGAGAACGGGCCAAATTGAGATGTTAATGGCACAAGTTAGGAAACAAAAGATGAGTCTAGATAGGGTATGAATGGTGGAATAATTACCAGCTGCCATGGGAAAATAAAAATAAAAGGAGGGGGTTGCAAAAAAAGAAAGGAGGAAAGAGAACAAAATATGGCCAGAGGTTATGGTCTGAAATTGTTAAACTCGATGTTGAGTCCAGAAGGCTGTAAAGTGCCTAAACGAAAGATGAGGTGCCGTTCCTCAAGCTTGCATTGAGCTTCATTGGAACAGCGTAGGAGACCGAGGACGGAGATATCAGAGTTGGAGTGGAGCGGGGAATTAAAGTGACAGGCGACCGGAAGCTCAGGGTCACGCTTACAAACTGAACGGAGGTGTTCCGCAAAGCGGTCACCCAATCTGCATTTGGTCTCCCCAATGTAGAGGAGACCACATCGTGAGCAGCGAACACTGTATACTAAATTGAAAGAAGTACAACTAAATCGCTGTTTCACCTGGAAGGAGTGTTTGGGGTCCTGGGCAGTGGGAAGGGAGGAGGTAAAAGGGCAGCTGTTGCATCTCCTGCGCTTGCACAGGAATGAGCTGTGAGTAGTGGAAGGGGTGCTGGGGGTGACTGCAGAATGGAACAGAGTATTGCGGAGGGAGTGGTCACTTCGGAACACTGGGAGGGGAGGGGAGGGGAAGATGTGATTGGTGATGGGATCACGCTGGAGGTGGCAGAAATGGCGGAGGATGATCCGTTGAACATGGAGGCTGGTGGGGTGAAAGGTGAGAATAAGGGGAATTCTGTCGTGGTTCTGAGAGGGAGGGGAAGGGGTGAGAGCAGAGGTGCGGGAAATACAACGGACATGTTCGAGGGTCAAGTTAACCATGGCGGAGAGGAATCCTCAGTTGAGGAAAGAGGAAGACATGTCAGAGACACTAGTGTGAAAGGTGGCGCCTTCAGAACACACTTTTATTTCCCTCTTTTAGCACACTATCAGATCCACTCAACTTCACTCTGAGTACCTTCTGTGAGATTGAATGGGATGCAGCTAAGGCACAAGTGAAGGGTACAGTCAGAATGCACCTGTAGTAATTCTACAGAACCACCTGTTAAGCTGCTAACTCTGTAGTTACTGAGCTCAAGCCTGCAAATGTTGGCTGATTTCCCTATGTAGCATGTGTTACTGATGCGTTTAGTTCTGATTGGCTCTGCCTTAGCTGGTGCCCTCAGTGGTGTCCATTTTGCTTTTTATGTATAAATGATGGGAGCCTGTACTGGAACAATTTTGTGCCTGAGCAGTTCTTGGCATTCCTTTTCTACAACATATTACAACTTCAAAACCTGCCTAATCTTCATAAGAAACCTCTGGAATCACTAATGCACCATGTTCCCGCCATACTAAAAGAAAGACTTGCATTTATACAGCGCCTTTCACAAAACTCAGAACGTTGCAAAGCGCTATACTGCTAATTCAGTACTTTTAAAGTATGCTCTTGTAATACTTCACTATATTAAAGGCGCTATATAAATACAAGTTGTTCTTATTGTTGTAGTCACTGTTATAACATAAGAAATGTGGCAGCCAATTTGCGCACAGCAAGATCCCACAAACAGATAATGGACAGATAATCTGTTTTAGTGATATTGGTTGAGAGTTAAATGTTGGCCAGGACACTGGGGTGGAAGGGGGTGGTGTGGGGGTTAGGTTCACCTCTGACCTGAGTGGTTCGAATCGCTCCCACTCCCTTGGGTTCTAGACTCTGGATTTATTTGGGGGATATGATAAAGTGCAAGAGACAATGTGTTTGGTGCAAAAGAACTTTGATTTTATTAAAGGCAAGAAAATACAATGTCAGACTTATAATCACTCAAGTAAAGAACAGTACATCACACATTCAAAGGGGTTACATTGAATAATACATCTCCCACCTTCCAATGCCTAACACTGACTAGGTTAAACTCCAGGGCGGCAGGGACAATGCTCACCAATCCTTTATGGTCAATTAGCGGTAGTTCGCGATTTCGGGGTTCGTTGGATTCTGTAGGTTCTGCTTGCTGTACCCCGAACGGCAACACTGCGCAATCTTCAGTTGGGTGGTGTCCGCTGATGCGGTAGGGCGCGTTTTGGACTTATGGGGTAAGTACCCATTTTCTTTCGTTAGAAATAGGTTTCAAAGTCTTTTTAGATAATGTTTTCACCTGTTGGTAGTCAGGCCTAGGTTGTAGAGTGTAAACTTTCAATTCTTCGGTTTCTTCCTTGTGGAGTTTTGTTTCGAAGTTGGTCGATCATGGTGGTTTTGGTGGTACCATGTTGGCTGTGGTCGGTTGCTGCCGTGATAATGATGCTCTTCCTTCCTTTTTGATTTTAGGATGTCGAGGCTGGAGAAGTTAGTTACAACTGCTGCGGTGGTCTCTCTCTCTTCTTGATGCTCTATGATGCTCGGCTGCTATGTGCATACCTTCCATTAAGCATGGCATAAGCATTGCATACCCTTTGTTACAGCAGGGCCCAGTTATACCCTTGGGGCTGTTCTAAACTTCGCGCCAAATCAGCCCGGATTCTTTGTTTAAATTTGGCGGGCTTGATATATCTTTGTCATATTTTGGCGGGCCCATTAAATGTTAACCTGTCTCGGATGTGTCGGTCTTCTAAATCTGTTTCTTGATGGAAATATTAGCTTTGGTATTTGCAGTGTCTGTCTGTGCTTGGGGTTTTCATGCAGGCTGGATGTGCCATTGTTATTATGTATGGGCTGGAATGGTTAGCTATCTCTGATTTAATTGTTGCTATGTTAATGTCTCCTGGGGAGAAGGATTTTCGAGTATCCACAATTCTTCAGACAATTTACTTTAGTTTCAATACCCTCGACAGCTTCAATACTCAAAACTGGCTTCTTTGAAGGACAGTTCCTTTAGTTCTTTAGCCCTGCCCACATAAACTCAATCTGCTTTGTAAAATCCCAAATTCGATTAAAGTTCGTAGTTTCTTCCATGTGCACTTTAGGATCTCAAACTTTCTGGTAGATAGTTCCAAATTAAAATTTTTTTCCAATGAGTCCAAACACTGGGGAGGGTTTCCCACGAATTTTGCAGGGGGAAACTCCCCTGCTCTTCTTCGAAATAGTGTCATGGGATCTTTTACGTGAGACTGAGGTAGCTCTGTGAAAGGCAAAGTAAACAAATATTCTGCAAAATGGATCAAGAGGAAAAGAATGAAAAGGGAGATTTTTTGAAAAGACTCAGAGGTTGTTGGGCAAAGAGAGAGGGTGACTTTGGGCCTCGCTGTTGGCTGTGGTCTCTGGCAGAGTTCTGGGTGAGAATTGAGCTCCAGATGATGTAATGAAAGTCTCTCTTTTGTGGCTGGCTGTAAGAAGCTTCCTGGGACCGTTAAATATTGAAAATATCCATACTGATATTGTTAACAGTGCTCTCACCTCAGGTACAGTCCCCCTCTCCTTCAAACCTGCCGTCGTCACCCCTCTCTGCAAATAAATTACCCTTGACCCCTCTGAAGTGGTGCTTTCGAGCTCTGCTTTAATTAAAGGGTTAAGAATGGGTCTCGGGACTAAAAAAAGCAAATAGGCTTTTGTAGTTGCCAGCTTTTTAAGTTGTTTTACGGGCAGAAGAGATAATGGTAAGAATAACATGTCAGAATGATTGATTGCGCTAGACTATTGAACCACAAGAGGCCCAGATAGGCAGTTAAACAGAACAAGGGGTCAGAAGTAACATGTTGGAGAAACTCCATCTGATATGAGAGATAGGTGAATAATTGTGTGACGCGAAAGGGAATTAGTTAATCAGCAACTCTGCACGCGGGCTTTGGGCCAATTAAACGGCATAGGAGAGCCATGCACGAGGCTGACATGCATCACTAAGTGTATAAAAGATTACTTGGAACTTGTATCATCAGAGAAGCCTGGCTACAGACAGAAAGCAGGCAGTCTCCCCACCAGACCTGGTATTCAATGTTTATTTTAAATATTCCACTTTACCCACCATCCCTGCAAACTACCGCCCAATCTCCAATCTCCCTTTCCCCTCCAAAGACCATGAACGTGTTGTCACCTCGAAAATCCGTGCCCAGTTTTCCCAGAACTATATGTTTGAATCCCTCCAATCAGGTTTCTGCCCCTGCCACAGTACCAAAATGACTCTCATCAAAGTCACAAATGCCATAGTTTGTGACTGTGACAAAGGTAAACTATCCCTCCATCTCCTTCTTGAATTGTCTTCAGCCTTTGACACGGTTGACCATCCTTCTCCACCGCCTCTCCACCGTCATCCAGCTGGGTGGGACTGCACTCACCTGGTTCCATTCTGGCTGACAGCACTCAACTCTACCTCACCACCACTTCTCTCGACCACTCCACGTTCTCTAAATTGTCAGACTGCTTGTCCAACATCCAAATATTGGGAACACCAAAACCATTGTTTTCGGTCCCTGCCACAAACTTCATTCCCTAGCCACTGACTCCATCACTTTCCCCAACCTCTGTCTGAGGCTGAACCAAACTGTTCGCAACCTTGGTGTCATATTTGACCCTGAAATGAGCTTTCGACCACATATCTGCTGAATAACTAAGACCACCTATTTCTACCTCCATAACATCGCCCATCTCCTCCTTTGCCTCAACTCATCTGCTGCTGAAGCCCTCATCCATGCCTATGTTACCTCTAGACTTGACTATTCCAACACACTCCTGGCTGGCCTCCCACATTCTAAGCTACGTAAACCAGAGGTGATTCAAAACTCGGCTGCCCGTGTCCAAACTCGCACCAAATCCCGCTCGCCCATCACCCCTGTGCTCGCTGACCTACATTGGCTCCCAGTTAAGCAATGCCTCAATTTCAAAAGTCTCATCCTTATTTTCAAATCCCTCCATGGCTTCGCTCCTCCCTCTCTGTAATTCCTCCAGCCCCATATCCCTCCAAGTAGTCTGCGCTCCTCTAATTCTGCCCTCTTGAGCATCCCTGATTATAATCACACAACCATTGGTGGCCGTGCCTTCTGTTGCCTAGGCCCCAAGCTCTGGAACTCCCTGACTAAACCTCTCCACCTCTCTACCCCTCTTTCCTCCTTCAAGAAGCCCTTTAAAACTTTGACCAAGCTTTTGGTCACCTGTGCTAATTTTATCTTAGCAGCTCGGTGTCAAATTTTTCATCTCACAATATTCCTGTGAAGCACCTGGGATGTTTCATTACGTTAAAGGCGCTATATAAATATAAGTTGTTGTTGTCAGGTCTACGTCAGGTGACCCTGACTAAATATAAGTTGCTATTGGTGATATTATCATACAAAAGCTTAGCGTGCTCCGATCCACGTCTGTCCACTATTTTAACGGAGGCATGATTTTAAGTGGTTATAATGGTTGAGAGGAATTTAGATGTTAGTATAAATATTTATTTTAACCAGGTTAACACCTCCCTTCAAATAATGGAGAGAGGAACTTGTGTTGCTACCACAACTGACGAGTTATTACTTTTAACTTGATAGAACTTATGTCCCACATCATCCTGCTCAGCAAAAATGACGAGGGTGGGGTGTAAAAGTTTGAGGGGTGTACTGTGCCTTTAAATCCCTTCTGACATCTACTTGTACTGTGCCCGATGAGCGGCTTGAGAAAGCCCAAAGTGCAGTGTGGTCGATGAGGTGGAACGTGTGCGCGGCGAGTCTCTCCATACACACAGATTGTCCTGCTGCTGGTAAACGTTACAACCACCAGCCGGATTCTTTCCCCGAGACCCTCGATACATTTGTCACAAACACTGACGATGCGTTTCAAAGTAATGGAAAAGTAACCATGAAATGAACTCAAGCCCTGCTTGCCGCTAGTTGGCGGCCCAATGGCCTTCTACCGCAACTTCTTCATTTCCTTCATGTGACGCATAACAAAATATTCCACCGGAATACTAGTTAAGTTCAGAATCACTGAAGAAAGTTTGACCATTCGGCTGGGCCTGCGATCTTGCAACAGGACGAGTCGATTTGAGAGGCGGGAAATTAAGAGAAATAAAAAACTAAAATGACTTCTCAGCACTTTGTGTATGAGATCCCTGCTAAGATTATGGAGGACTTTTGTTTGGTAATGGACACCTTGGAGCCCGGGCTGTGGAATCGGTTCGGTGAGTTAAGTGCTGCTGTGTGTTCTGGCTGCGGGTCGGTTTCAAAGAGCAATTGTTGATTACACTGAGCGCGGGACTGGGGATAAACTTTGGAGCCAGTGAATTACTTGCCGGTTTCAGAAAGGAGGGGATGATGATTCTTCGCCACTTACCCCTGCCTTTCCGGAACCCCCCCCCAAAAAAACTTTAAATGAGTTTCAGACTGCATGGTCTGAACCAAAACCTGTCACGCATTCAGCTCCGCTTGTGAAGGGAATGACCGAACCAGATCAGCGTATTATTTCCGTCATCACCTGGCTGAGCCAAATAAGTGACCCCCGATTGTGGGACTTTCATCAGTGTTTTGGCTGTCTCGTGTTCCGCAGTTGCGTTAATATTCCTCGGCACTCTCGTCATAATCGCAGGCAAATGGTGTAAAGGGAATACTCGGGTGATACATTGTATGTTGCGCTCAGAAAGAAATGGACGCGGTTGGGAAACCAGAATGTGATCAAGAACTCATTACTCATCTTTCCGAATGTACTGATATCATTTGTCATGTATTTCCTAAATGGCAGGGCGAGTATACCCTCGCCGTTTCTGTTCCATTCTGCCTCTGTTACAATGACGCAAAAAAAAACCTTGCATCTGACATACGGCCCCCTCCAAATGCATAAAACCGAGTCCACGTCTACAAAAGCAATTTAAAGAACTTAAGACTGAGGGCCCAAGTTTCCACATGATTTGCGCCTGATTTTTAGGAGCAACTGGTGGAGAACGGACTATCTTAGAAATCGCAATTCTCCACATTTTTTTTTCTGCAGTTCTAGTCAGGTAGAACAGTTCTACTTTGGAACAGAATTTTTTTCTTCAAAAGGGGGTGTGTCCGGCCACTGACGCCTGATTTCAAAGTTTCCACAGTGAAAACGTACTCCAAACTAACTTAGAATGGAGCAAGTGAAGATTTTTGTAGAACTGAAAAAACCTGTTCTACACATTAAAAAATCAGGCGCAGGTTACAAATTAGGCGTCCAGAATGAGGAGGGGGGGGGGAAGGGAACTCATTAAATTCTACAATAAATCTTATTTATACTTCTACAAATATTATACAAATAAATCCAACCTGAATAAACATTTATAAGCAAAGAAAAGATTAAATAAACCATCTTCCTACCTGTGTGGAAGTGCTTCAGGCAGGCCTTTCGGGACCGAAGGCTGAACGGGCCGGCCCGAGACTTCGGGCAGGGTCCGTCCCCAGCACGAGATTTACAGGTGGCGTTGGGTCGGGTCGGGGAGGTTCGGTTCGGGGGGAGGGAGGGAGAGAGAGGGGTGGGAGGGAGAGAGAGGGGGTGGGGAGGAGAGAGAGAGGGGGGGGGAAGAGAGAGAGGGGGGGGAAGAGAGAGAGAGGGGGAAGAGAGAGAGGGGGGGGGGGAGAGAGAGGGGGGGGGAGGGAGGGAGAGGGGGGGGGAGGGAGGAGGGAGACGTCAGGTCGGATCCAGTCCAGGGGCAGGAGCGGGAGTCGGGTCGGGTCGAGTGGGGGGAGCAGGAGCGCGGGTCGGGTCCAGTCAGGGGGGAGCGGAGCAGGGGTCGGGTCCAGTGGGGGGGTCGGGTCGGGGGGCGGAAGCGTGGGTCGAGTCAGGTCCAGTCGGGGGAGGGGGAGGGGAGGGGAGGGGGGGTTGGGAGCAGGAGCGCGGATCGGGTCCAGTCGGGGGGGGCGGAGCGGGAGTTGGGTCGGGTCCAGTCTGCGGGGTGGGAGCGGGAGTCGGGTCGGGTCCGGAGGGGTGGGGAGCGGGAATCAGGTCGGGGTCCAGTCGGGGGGGGCAGCGGGAGCGGAGTTGGGTCGGGTCCAGTCGGGGGGGGGGGGAGCGGGAGTCGGGTCGGGTCCGGAGGGAGGGGGAGCGGAATCGGGTCCAGTCGGGGGGGGGAGGCAGCGGGAGCGGGAATCGGGTCGGGTCCGGGGGGGGGGAGCGGGTGTCGGGTCGGGTCCGGCGGGGGGGGGGGCGAGCGGGTGTCGGATCTGGTCCGGGGGGCAGGTGGGAAGCGGGAGTTGAGTCGAGTCAGGAGGAAGCAGGAGCTGGGCGTGGGAGAAGCCTTATTCACGCAGCCCCAGTGAGGCCATTCGGCCAGGGCTAGGGGGCTGCGTGCTTCGGGCCCTCCCACACAGTTTCGGGCGCCTGGAGCTACTGCACTTGCGTGCCCACTGTAGCGCGCATGTGCAGAGGTCCCGGCACTGTTTTCAGCGCAGGGACCTGGATCCGCCCCCCACAGCTCGTGCTGCGCTGCGCCGAGGGCCAGAGGACCTGCAGGGAGGTGGAGAATACCGAGGATTTTTTTAGGCGCACTTTGTGGCGCGAAAAACGGGCGTCCAGGTCGGGACTGCGCCATTCTAGACGCGTGTGGAAACTTGGGCCCGAGTACTGTGAGCTAAAACTGATGTGACCTTAGTCTCTTAATACAACTCCAGAGTGCCTAAGCAGCATGGCAGACAACCTTTTATACTTCCTTGCAGAAGGTGTGCAGATGGCTCTTGGACATCCAACAGTGAGCCCTCTGGTGGCACGTCTTACAATGTTTACATACATAACATCACCCCCCCCCCCCCCCCCCCCCCGGCACCACCACTAGGGTCTTTGATACAAATTATTTACAAGTTGAGACAGTCCGGGGCCCTACGCTCCCTGGTTGATTGTCTGAGTTCAAACTCTGGCATGGGGGAGTTGGTCGGACCATTGCTGCACTGCGGCGCGGCTGGTCTGACAGGACTGTTGGGAATGGTGGGTTCATGCTCTTGATTGACAGCGAGGCCGATTGCTGGTTGGGTGTGTGTTGGTGGATCGATGATGGTGATGTCCTCTTCAGGTTGTTCCTGGTTATCGGTGAACCGCAGTTTGGTCTGATCCAAATGCTTTCTGCACGTTTGTCCATTCAATAGTTTGACTATAAACACTCTATTCACCTCCTTGGCCAAGACAGTGGTAGCGACCCATTTAGGACCATGACCGTAGTTCAGGACAAATACAGGGTTGTTAACATCAATGTCACGTGATACAGCCGCGCAATCGTGGTACATGCTTTGCCAGTGACGCCGGGTTTCCACATTATCATTTAGATCCTGGTGGACTAGGGAGAGCCTGGTTTTGAGTGCTCTCTTCATTAACAATTCTGCAGGGGGAACCCCAGTGTGTCGTTTTAGGCGCGTCCCGAAACTTGGGCCCTATGGATGAATAAAGGCACAAGGGTAAAATTGAAGGTAAGGAAAGAGGCATAAATTAAATAGATGTACACGAACAGCAGGGGAGAGCATGATAAGGGAAAGTACAAAGAGATTAGGGAAGAAATCAAAAAAACAATTAGGAAGACAAAGAGGAACTATGAAATTAAATTATCAAGGAACATAAAACAAAATAGTAAAATATTTTACAGGCACATCAATAAAAAAGGACGGTCGGGATGGGAATAGGGCCATTAAGGGAGGGCCGGAATAAAATCACAGGCAGAGGTGGCTGAAATATTACTTAATTACTTTGTCTCATTATTTACTAGGGGAATAGAACAGGTGGTCATGACATTGGATCATGAGATTAGTAATGAAATAACTGGATTTAAGATAAAGAGGAGCTATATTAAATAAACGAATCAAACTTCCTGAAACTACCAACCCATGATTTGCTGGTGAGCCATCCTTTGGTGCTACCCGATGGTCTCCAGCAATGTTCCCTTTAAGCCGCATGGTCACGCAGCACTCTGGAGGTCCCGCACAGCCAGCTTACCGGCTTTTAAATGGGAAAAATCAGGCATGCATGGTATTTTTGAATGGGCTGCACAGCCCCTTAAAGGGGCCACGCACCAAGAAAAAATTTAAAGGAAATTAATTTACAGGGCACCCAGCCGCCCAAACTTCCTCTCCTGCCTGCCGGCCAGTTGTTACTCTCCGCCCACTTCGGGCGGGCAGTTGATCGGTGGCATGTGGATTCGGGCCAGGACTTAAAGTACGGTGGGCCTGAAAGTGCATTCCGCATTCGCTCTGCTCGCAACCCACTGGGAGTTAAAGTCATACCCAGTGATATTACCCGAGATGTTTGCATGAGGCTGCACACCACAAGGTCAACGCTCAAGCAGTTTCTAACCGTTATCTGAAGCAGATTAAATTTCAACCACAAAACATTTCCTGGCATCTTGTGGTGCAGTCACTATCATGAGTGTTTCAGGTTTTTGTGGATGGTCTTTTGTACTGATGTATCAGTGTGGACCACATCCGGGATATGTGCTGTGCTTCACATACGGCGATCAGTGATTGCGATGTTATTACTGCAGGTTCCTCCAGACATAATGTGCACTTGATTGGTGGCATTACTCTGTCATGTATGGGTGGATGGGGTTAATTTTATGGAAATGCTCTCTAACCATGGTGCCTCACCCATTGGCAACACAATCTCCCCACAATTTTCCAGCCAGCGGGTGAGGTTCTGCACTAAGTTATGACCTGGAAATGCACTGTTGTGGTGCAGTCTGAAAAGGTGGTGGAAGCAGATTCAATAGTAATTTCTAAAAGGGAATTGGATAAATACTTGAAAAGGAAAACAATTATGGGGAAAGCAAACTAATTGGATAGCTTTTTTCAAAGGGCTAGAACAAGCACACTGGGCTGAATGGCCTCCTATGCTGTATGATTCTATGATAAGAAGGACTCAACAGAATAATTTTCAGAGTTGTGAAGGTCTGAATCCTGGGCTGTGCTTAGAGGCTGGGATTGTGAGGGTATTGCTGGTTCTGCCATTGAAATTAAAATAGTGTTCAGGTACAGGCCAGTTTGCTGTATCTCTTGTCTGGCTGGGTTAGTGTGTGGCACATAAGCTGTGACACCCTTATCACTGAAAACTCATTTCACAGCTTAGGTGTAACTGGTACTAACGATGGTACAATGGATTTCCCAATAAGAGCAAGGTGACCAAATATTATATATAATAGAAATTTGTGAATTTTATTTTCTTAAAGGGACAGTGTTGTCCTGATTTTTTTCCAGTAAACATGTTCTCTTTTGTTTCTAAACACACACAGTGGATAAATTGAGTTTTTCTTTAAAGAAGGGGTACTCAGCCTCATCTCTGCCTCACCACTGACCCGACCATTAACCTTTCACCACAACCTACAATCTTTAGTACTGTTTCCTTTCTCTTGTGCTCACATATGTGTATGCAGACATGTTCCACCAGAGTTAGATATATTGGGGACAACCAGCAGACATGCGGATAAGTTACCTAAGTATAGAATTAGGTTAGATATCAGGAGGTGTTTCAGATTCCACCAGATTACTACCAAGGTGGTGAAGATACAAATTTATCACAGACTCTTTCCCAGTTTTCTCATTCCTCTATCTCTTTCCTCATCTTTTATGCCATCTCAAAATCTGTCTGGATGTTAGATTAGTGTGGATTTTAGGACCTCTGATCTGGCTGTGATGGTGGAATGGGGCTACACCTGGCAGATGTCATTTAATTTCATAGAAACATAGAAACATAGAAAATAGGTGCAGGAGTAGACCATTCGGCCCTTCGAGCCTGCACCACCATTCAATAAGATCATGGCTGATCCTTCACCTCAGTACCTCTTTCCCGCTTTCTCTCCATACCCCTTGATCCCTTTAGCCGTAAGGGCCATATCTAACTCCCTCTTGAATACATCCAATGAACTGGTATCAACAACTCTCTGCGGCAGGGAATTCTACAGGTTAACAACTCTCTGAGTGAAGAAGTTTCTCCTCATCTCAGTCTTAAATGGCCTATCCCTTATCCTAAGACTGTGTCCCCTGGTTCTGGACTTCCCCAACATCGGGAACATTCTTCCCGCATCTAACCTGTCCCGTCCCGTCAGAATCTTATACGTTTCTATGAGATCCCCTCTCATCCTTCTAAACTCCAGTGTATAAAGGCCCAGTTGATCCATCCGCTCCTCATATGTCAGTCCAGCCATCCCTGGAATCAGTCTGGTGAACCTTCGCTGCACTCCCTCAATAGCAAGAACATCCTTCCTCAGATTAGGAGACCAAAACTGAACACAATATTCCAGGTGAGGCCTCACCAAGGCCCTGTACAGTTGCAGTAAGACCTCCCTGCTCCTATACTCAAATCCCCTAGCTATGAAGGCCAACATGCTATTTGCCTTCTTCACCACCTGCTGTACCTGCATGCCAACTTTAAATGACTGATGAACCATGACTCCCAGGTCTCGTTGCACCTCCCCTTTTCCTAATCTGCCGCCATTCAGATAATATTCTGCCTTCGTGTTTTTGCCACCAAAGTGGATAACCTCACATTTATCCACATTATACTGCATCTGCCATGCATTTGCCCACTCACCTAACCTGTCCAAGTCACCCTGCAGCCTCTTAGCATCCTCCTCACAGCTCACACTGCCACCCAGTTTAGTGTCGTCTACAAACTTGTAGATATTACACTCAATTCCTTCATCCAAATCATTGATGTATATTGTAAAGAGCTGGGGTCCCAGCACTGAGCCCTGCGGCACTCCACTAGTCACTGCCTCCCATTCCAAAAAGGACCCAATGATCCCGACTCTCTGCTTCCTGTCTGCCAACCACTTCTCTATCCACGCCAGTACATTACCCCCAATACCATGTGCTTTGATTTTGCACACCAATCTCTTATGTGGGACCTTGTCAAAGGCCTTTTTGAAAGTCCAAATACACCACATCCACTGGTTCTCCCTTGTCCACTCTACTAGTTACATCCTCAAAAAATTCCAGAAGATTTGTCAAGCATGATTTCCCTTTCATAAATCCATGCTGACTTGGACCGATCCTGTCACTGCTTTCCAAATGTGCTGCTATTTCATCCTTAATAATTGATTCCAACATTTTCCCCACTACTGATGTCAGGCTATCCGGTCTATAATTACCAGTTTTCTCTCTCCCTCCTTTCCAGTCCATAGGAACTGATCCAGAGTCTATAGACTGTTGGAAAATGATCACCAATGCATCCACTATTTCTAGGACCACTTCCTTAAGTACTCTGGAATGCAGACAATCAGGCCCCAGGGATTTATCGGCCTTCAATCCCATCAATTTCCTCAACACAATTTCCTGTCTAATTAGGATATCCTTCAATTCTTCCTTCGCACTAGACCCTCGGTCCCCTAGTACAACTGGAAGGTTATTTATGTCTTCCTTCGTGAAGACAGAACCAAAGTATTTGTTCAATTGGTCTGCCATTTCTTTGTTCCCCATTATAAATTCACCCGAGTCCGACTACAAGGGACCTACATTTGTCTTCACTAATCTTTTTCTCTTCACATATCTATAGAAGCTTTTGCTGTCAGTTTTTATGTTCCCGGCAAGCTTCCTCCCGTACTCTATTTTCCCCCTCCTAATTAAACCCTTTGTCCTCCTCTGCTGAATTCTAAATTTCTCCCAGTCCTCTGGTTTGCTGCTTTTACTGGCCAATTTATATGCCTCTTCCTTGGATCTAACACTATCCTTAATTTCACTTGTTAGCCACGGTTGAGCCACCTTCCCTGTTTTATTTTTACTCCAGACAGGGATGTACAATTGTTGAAGTTCATCCATGTGATCTATAAATGTTTGCCATTGCCTATCCATCGTCAACCCTTTAAGTATCACTCGCCAGTCTATTTTAGCCAATTCACGCCTCATGCCGTCGAAGTTAGCTTTCCTTAAGTTCAGCACCCTAGTTTCTGATTTAACTGTGTCACTCTCCATCTTAATAAAGAATTCTACCATATTATGGTCACTCTTCCCCAAGGGGCCTCGCACAACAAGATTGCTAATTAGTCCCTTCTCATTACACATCACCCAGTCCAGGATGGCCAGCTCTCTAGTTGGTTCCTCAACATATTGGTCAAGAAAACCATCCCTAAAATACTCCAGGAAATCCTCCTCCACCGCATTGCTACCAGTTTGGTTAGCCCAATCTATATGTAAATTAAAGTCGCCCATGATAACTGCTGTACCTTTATTGCACACATCCCTTATTTCATGTTTGATGATGTCCCCAACCTCACTACTACTGTTTGGTGGCCTGTACACAACTCCCACCAGCCCTTTGTCATTCCGTAGCTCCACCCATACCGATTCCACATCATCCAAACCAATGTCCTTCCTTATTATTGCATTAATTTCCTCTTTCACCAGCAACGCCATCCCGCCTCCTTTTCCTTTCTGTCTATCCTTCCTAAATGTTGAATACCCCTGGATGTTGAGTTCCCAGCCTTGGTCACCCTGGAGCCATGTCTCCATGATGCCAACTAAATCATATCCATTAACTGCTATCTGCGCAGTTAATTTGTCCACTTTATTCTGAATACTCCTCGCATTGAGGCATAGAGCCTTCAGGCTTGTCTTTTTAACACACTTTGCCCATTTAGAATTTTGCTGTAATGTGGCCCTTTTTGTTTTTTGCCTTGGGTTTCTCTGCCCTCCACTTTTACTATTCTCCTTTCTATCTTTTGCCTCTGTCTCTCTTTTATTTCCCTCTGCCTCCCTGCATAAGTTCCCATCCCCCTGCCATATTAGTTTAACTCCTCCCTAACAGCACTAGCAAACACTCCCCCTAGGACATTGGTTCCGGTCCTGCCCAGGTGCAGACCGTCCGGTTTGTACTAGTCCCACCTCCCCCTGAACCGGTTCCAATGTCCCAGGAATTTGAATCCCTCCCTTCTGCACCACTCCTCAAGCCACGTATTCATCTGAGCTATCCTGCGATTCCTAATCTGACTAGCACGTGGCATTGGTAGCTATCCTGAGATTACTACTTTTGAGGACCTACTTTTTAATTTAGCTCCTAGCTCCCTAAATTCATCTCATAGGACCTCATCCCACCACGACAACTGGCTGTTCAACCTCCCTTTTCAGAATGTCCTGCACCCGCTCCGAGACGTCAGTTTGAATCCAGTTGAGACTGATGGGAAAGTCTCTTGGCTGCGATGGTCATGGATGAAATGAGTTCATGCAGCCAGGAGGTCCTCCAGAAAATGTAGTGTTATGCATGTGGTTAGGGCTAATGCCAAGCAGGTGTATACAATACAGGGTTGCGCATTTAAGACTGTTGACCAGGAGAAAGACCCAAGTATTACAGTACATGAATCGTTTAAGTGCCGTGAGGCTATAGCAAAAGTCAATAGAGCAGTAGAATGTATTGCCCAGACAATCCAGTATAAAACTAAAAAATATTATATGGTCCTTGTATTAAACCTTGATTTCACCTGATGTATAATACTGTGGTCCAGTTTTCGTCCCCTCACATTGTGGGTATGTTAACGGCCACCACACGTTAAAAAAAATCCACACACAGGCACCTTCCACCCTTCAGGATGTAGTTCAGGACCTGGAATTTTAGGTCCTTCATTGAAACACCTGTGAACTCATCCCTTTTTGGCGTGGAAGCAAGTCATCCTCGTTTCGAGGGACTGCCTATGATGATGATGATAGCGAGGGCCTGGAAAAGATTCAGAGAAGGGCCACCAGGTTGATACCTAGTTACCAGTGGCTTAGAGAGCTTGGGACCTTTTGCTCCAGAAAAGCGCAGACTTCAAGGAGATTTGATTGCAGTCTTTGAAACAATGGTGGATTTAGATTCCATGTGGATAGGTTATTTGAATTAGCTATATTGGGGAGGACCAGCAGCCCTGCGTATAAGTTATGTAAGCATAGAATTAGGTTAGATATCAGGAGGTTTTTCGTTTCACAGAGCCGTTGTCTGTGAAACTTACAAAATTGCAAAGTTGTCAGCCTTGACTCGGCAGCAATCTCACGTGAGTCAGATGGTCTTCACAGACTTGCACACACAATCTAGGCTGACACCAGTGCCGTACTGAGGGAGTACTCCACCCCCGCAATTGGAGTTCAGGACTGGAACATCGGGTCCTTCATTGAATCATCTGTGAACTCTTGTGGAAGCAAGTCATCCTCGTTCGAGGGACAGCCTATTATGATGACTGAGGGAGTTCTGCACTTTCGGAGGTGGTGTCGTTCGGATGAGATGTTAAACTGAGATGGACGTAAAAGATCCTATGGCAGCATTTAAAGAGCAAGGGAGTTTACCTTTCTGTCCTTCAACCTACAATGTTAAAACAGATTATCCGGTGCCTTATCTCATTGCTGTTTATGGGACTTTGCTGTGAACAAATTGGCTGCCACATTTCCCTACATTATAACGGTGACTACACTTCAAAAGTACCTCATTGGCTGTAAAGCACATGGACATTCTGCAGTTGTGAAAGGTGCTATATAAGTATGTTATTTCTTTATTCCACAGTCTTTTTATAACACTGCTTGGTTGGATTGGTCCAGTGGTACTATCGTGTTGCACGATGGACTGTATTGGGCCACGGTTTGCTTTCCTTCCCTTTCCCCATGATTTCCGTACATGAGGTCGGTGTGAGGGAAGGAACTGGGACTCGGAGGCAAGCCTTCACGGCACATTTGAGTATTTAAACTGTCCCTTTTAAAACTTGTCTTTCAGGCTCTCGAATCATAGCCGATCAGACTGAACTAAGGAAAATTGCATCTCCTGGAGGAAATTATAACAGTAGAACACAAGAGCTGATGTGGACATGGGGAATGAAACAAGGAACCGTCCAACAACTTCTTCACATCCTGAATGAGATGCAGCTGTACCGAGCAGTAGATATCATTCTGTCATGTGAGTCGGCTCCTTTAAAAGACAAAAATACTTGACATGCTGATCATTTTATTTTTTTGAAAAGGCACATTGGGCTGCTGGTGTTAAACACATAAATTTCAATAATGAGATGTCAATTTGAATCCAGTTGAGACTGATGGGAAAGTCTCTTGGCTGCGATGGTCATGGATGAAATGGGTTCATGCAGCCTCAAAGCCCAGTTCCTGGTGGCACTGGGCTCACAATACAAAACTGACAATTTGGCAATCTCACACAAAGAGGCCACAGGATGTGGACAGAAAAAATGTTACCCTGGTGTGTTAAAAATATTATGTGGTGTTCTTCTGAGGTATGTTATTGAAGTGCAGTTGGAGGAAGCTATATTCTACGTGTAACCTCTGCTGTACCTGATTTGGGGGTGCTCGATACTCACTCTGGTTGCCTGCAATGGCAAAGTGTTCCTTTCCAGAGCATAGCATCCTTCAGCTCAATCAGCACAAGCTGTTCCCTTTCCCCCCAAAATGCACAGAACAATTGAGTAGGTACCACAAAGCAAGGTGAGGACAATTAAATACTGTTTTGATTTAAAAAAATAAATCCATTATGCTCCATGAGTTCCGGAAATTATTTTCTCACTGGGAGGACCCTGACCAGCCTTCCCCCAAAGACAAAAAAGGAGAGCAGGGGAGCAAGTCCACCTGAGCTATGCGACTTGTATCCATCAGCTCTAGTGCATTCATGCTATGCTTATACTGCAGACCTGAACAAAATGGCAAGTACCATCCAGCCCCACAGGGGGGTACCTATTTCCGTTTGCCACTCCCCCCCCGCCCCTCTCTCCCACATTGGAACGTTACCTCATGAAGTGGGTCTGGGAGGCACTAATGCTCTCTGCAGATATTTTTATTGATCTTTAGTTGCCAGTATCTGTGGGCAGCTAGCAGCCAGATGAATGTGAAACTGCAGTGAGGAAAACCAGATTTTTTTCCCCCTCTTGGACAATCTAACTGTGGTCATATGTGACAAATAGCATAGTCACAATTCAAATGATAGATATTTTTAAAAAGGCTTTCCTATAAGCTGTGACTAGTCACTTTTTAAATAGACTTATTTTCTGTAGCTTGGAGACAATACATATTACTGTCTGATATGCAAAAGGTGACTTTAAAGGGTTCCTTTGAAAATACATTTTGACGGTAAAGCAATTTAAGAAAATGGTTGGTGATGTGCAAAAGGACTGGGCTAGAAGTTCAGGATACCATCACTTTAAACTGATAACGTTGTTAAAGTGGAAAACAATTTGTTTGCCTAAATCCCAGTTTTTAGCTTCATTGGGCCCAAGTTTCCACATGATTTGCACCTGATTTTTAGGAGCAACTGGTGGAGAACGGACTATCTTAGAAATCGCAATTCTCCACATTTTTTTTTCTGCAGTTCTAGTCAGGTAGAACAGTTCTACTTTGGAACAGAATTTTTTCTTCAAAAGGGGGCGTGTCCGGCCACTGATTTGAAAGTTTCCACAGTGAAAACGTACTCCAAACTAAAGTAGAATGGAGCAAGTGAAGATTTTTGTAGAACTGAAAAAACCTGTTCTACACATTAAAAAATCAGGCGCAGGTTACAAATTAGGCGTCCAGAACGAGGTGGGGGGGGCGGGGGAAGGGAAGTCATAAATTCTATAATAAATCCTTATTTATACTTATACAAATATTATACAAATAAATCCAACCTGAATAAACATTTATAAGCAAAGAAAAGATTAAATAAACCATCTTCCTACCTGTGTGAAAGTGCTTCAGGCAGGCCTTTCGGGACCGAAGGCTGAACGGGCTGGCCCGAGAAGGCCCGTCGACAGCACCAGATTTACAGGTAGGTGGGTCGGGGAGGTTCGGTTCGGTTCGGGTCGGGGGGTAGAGAGGGAGGGAGAGGGAGGGAGAGGGAGGGAGAGGGAGGGAGAGCGAGGGAGAGCGAGGGAGAGCGAGGGAGAGCGGGAGGGAGGGAGAGAGAGAGGGAGAGAGGGAGGGAGGGAGGGAGGGGGGGGGGGAGGGAGTGAGGAAGGGAGGGGGAGGGGGAGGGAGTGAGGAAGGGAGGGGGGGGAGAGAGAGAGAGAGAGAGAGAGATCAGGTCGAATCCAGTCAGGGAGGGAGGGAGGGAGGGAGGGAGAGAGAGAGAGAGAGAGAGAGAGATCAGGTCGGATCCAGTCCGGGAGGGAGGGAGGGAGAGAGAGATCAGGTCGGATCCAGTCCGGGAGGGAGGGAGTGTCGGGTCAGGTCGGGGAGGGGGGAGCAGGAGCTGGCCGTGGGAGGAGCCCTATTCACGCAGCCCCAGTGAGGCCATTGGGCCAGGGCTAGGGGCTGCGTGCTTCGGGCCCCTCCCACACAGTTCGGCGCCTGGAGCTATTGCACTTGCGTGCCCACTGTAGCGCGCATGTGCAGAGATCTCGGCACTGTTTTCAGCGCAGGGACCTGGCTCCGCCCCCCCACAGCTCGTGCTGGCTGCACCGAGGGCCAGAGGACCTGCAAGTAGGTGGAGAATACCGAGGATTTTTTTAGGCGCACTTTATCGCGCGAAAAACGGGCGTCCAGGTCGGGACTGCACCGTTCTAGGCGCGTGTGGAAACTTGGGCCCATTGTGTCTGCAGCGAGCAAACATCTTTTGAGTTTTCGTTTCCATGAAAGCTGGACCACTTTATGCGGTTATGAAGATCCATATCTGATTCTCATTGTCCCGGTATAGGGGAAAGATTTGAACTCTGGTCATCCTAGCAGGAGCATTGATTGATTGATTGCTTCAGCACTAACACAAATGGCTCAACCGGCCATGGGAAAGGGCACCCAGGGTCTTGCTCGCAGCACTCCAGCTTTGTGCGGGAGGTCAACACTGCGAGAGAGGCCCTCTACCCATAGGGGCCAGGAGGCCCTCCAGAAAGAAGGATTTGGGATCAGATTGCTGAGACCATCACTGCCAGCAGTGTCACCTCCAGGACCTGGCTCCAGTGCCCAAAGACGTTTTGTGACCTCGGACAAGTGGCATCTTCAAAAGCCTCACACACAATGCACGACCACTATCTACCAACAATCTCTACTATATTTTATAGTCTCTTGAATACTCTTAGTTCAACTTAACTCTATTTATTTGGGAGATCTCAGACAGCCATGTGGAGCTTTAAAGTGTTGACCTCCCGCACAAAGCTGGAGTGCTGCGAGCAAGACCCTGGGTGCCCTTTCCCATGGCCGGTTGAGCCATTTGTGTTAGTGCTGAAGCAATCAATCAATCAATGCTCCTGCTAGGATGACCAGAGTTCAAATCTTTCCCCTATACCGGGACAATGAGAATCAGATATGGACCTTCATAACCGCAGACCCCCTCTCACAATCCAGCTCCCTATACCTCTTAGCTAGAGTGCGCTATACATTACATCGATACCTTCTAGCTAGAGAGCGCTATACATGATCTCGTTGCATCTACCAGACACGAGGCACACCTCATATTCCTAGCTTCACCTCACCCCCTTGGAGGAGACGGTGCAATCTTGGCAGGGGTCATGGCTGAGCCCTTGCCCATTGGTGGGGCTGAAAGGATTCAAGATTCCGGTAGCCTCTTACGTTATCCTCCTTCTCACATCCCACTTTCCCCTCATCCCACAATCTCTTCTGATGTACAAGCTGCACATGGTGTAAGCATGCACCTATTGCTTTACCCCCCTCCCCTCACCACAACTCTACCCTTGTGCCTTCCTAATTTCAGACACCCAAAAAATTCATCCTGCCCAACCTATGGTTGACCAGGGAAAGGAGAGTGAAGAAGCAGAAGAAACACCCTTTCACGTCACATTCAAAATTGTTGTTCTCTACCGCCCACCCAAGTATAATAAAAACTTTATCACTGATATATCCTCACTGCTTTCCTCCCTCGGCCTGTGTACCGAGCGAGTTCTCATCCTCGGTGACTTCAACCTCCATCTTAATTCATCATGCTCCCTCTCCTGTGAGTTCATTACCCTCCTGTCCTCCGTTAATCTCTCCCTCGATATAAATTCCTCAACCCATATTCACGGCCACCCCCTTGACCTTGCCATCTTTCGTGGCCTCGCTATTCCAATCGTGTCAATTAAAGATAAAGCCATCTCTGACCATTTCCTTGTATCACTCTCGACCTACAACCCCCTTCCCAATACAAACTTACTTCCTTCTGCATCCGCCCCTGGAAAAAACTCTCTCCAAACTCTCTTAAAACTGCACTTATCAACTCAAAACTGTCCAACCGTTGGCTCTCTTTTAACAATGACATTTCTGCAGCCACCGATCTGCTCAACCACACCCTCACCACCACCTTTGATGCCCTAGTCCCTATTAAAAAGATTACTCTCGCCCACGCTGGCCGTTCCCCTGGTACAGCCCTCAACTTCACTCCCTCAAGTCTAAAGGGCGCAGACTTGATCGGATGTGGCGGACAATTGGTTTAGCCATTCACCGCCAGATCTGACTCGAACACAGAAAATATTATCGGTTCCTACTCTTGTCTATAAAAATTGCTCACTATTCCAATTGTGGATTGCAAAAATCACCTCCGGCTACTATTCTCTACTGCTAACCATCTCCTTAAACCCCTCTCCCCTGTCTCCACTACACTCACCTCCAGCAAGTGTGAGGAGCTCATGGACTTCTTTGTCTCAAAGATTGAGACCATCCAATCAGCTGCCTAAGCGAGTTCCCTTCCTTCACCTAGCCCACAGGTCCAAACTTCATCTGAGGCTCCCACCTGCCCTCGCCCTAAACTCACATCTTTCGCTAGTTTCTCTTTGATCTCTCCAAGCTCATCCTGTCCATGAGACCCACTTCCTGCTCCTTGACCCTATTCCCACGAAACTGCTGACCACCCAACTTCCTTTTTTGGCTCCCATGTTAGCTGACATTGTTAACAGTTCTCTCTCCTCAGGTACTGTTCCCTTCTCCTTCAAATCTGCCATCATCACCCCTCTCCTCCTCAAAATCATCATCATCATCATCATAGGCAGTCCCTCAGAATCGAGGAAGACTTGCTTTCACTCTTAAACTGAGTCTTTAGGTGGCTAAACAGTCCAATACGAGAACCACAGTCCCTGTCACAGGTGGGACAGTCGTTGAGGGAAAGGGTGGGTGGGACTGGTTTGCCGCATGTTCTTTCCGCTGCCTGCGCTTGATTTCTGCATGCTCTCGGCGATGAGACTCGAGGTGCTCAGCGTCCTCCCGGATGCACTTCCTCCACTTAGGGCGACCCTTGACCCCAATTTGCTTGCTAGCTATCGCCCCATCTCTAATCTCCCTTTTCTGTCCAAAGTACTTGAACGTGTTGTCGTCTCCCATATCTGTGGCCATTTTTCCATGAATTCAGTGTTTGAATCCCTTCAATGTGGTTTTTGCCCCGACCACAGTATCGAAATGGCTTTCATCTAAATCACAAATGACATCCTTTGTGAGTGTGACAAAGGTAAACTATCCCTCCTCGTTCTTCTGGGCCTGTCTGAAGCCTTTGACACAGTTAACCACTCCATCCTCCTCCAATGCCTCACAACCATCATCCAGCTGGGTGGGACTGCACTCACCTGGTTCCATTCTTATCGATCTAATCGTAGCCAGAAAATCTCCTGCAACGGCTTCTCTTCCCACTCCCGTATCGTTACCTCTGGTGTCCCCCAAGAATCTGTCCTTTGGACCCCTCTTATTTCTCATTGATATGCTGCCCCTTGGCGATATTATCCAAAAACATGGAGTCAGTTTGCACATGTGCGCTGATGACACCCAGCTCAACCTCTCCACCACTCCTCTCGATCTTCCATGGTCTCTAAATTGTCCAACATCCAGTACTGGATGAGCAGAAATTTTCTCCAATTAAATATTGGGAAGACCAAAGCCACTATCTTTGGTCCCCACCACAAACTGCATTCCCTAACCACTGACTATATCCCTCTTCCTTGCATCAATCTTGGTGTGAACAACCTTGGTGTCATATTTGACACTGAAATGAGTTTCCAACCACATATCCGCGACATAACTAAAACCGCCTATTTCTATCTCCGTAACATCGCCCATCTCCGCCCCTGCCTCAGCTCTTCTGCTGCTGAAACCCTCATTCAGGCCTTTGTTACCTCTACACTTGACTACTCCAACTCACTCCTGGCCGGCCTTCCACATTCTACACTACGTAAACTTGAGGTCATCCAAAACTCAGCAGCCCGTGTCCTAACTCACATCAAGTCACAATCACCCATCACCCCTTTACTTCCTGACCTGCATTGGCCCCCGGTTAAACAATGCCTCGATTTCAAACTTCTCGTGCTTGTTTACAAATCACTCCATGGCCTTACCCCTCACTATCTCTCTCATCTTTTTCAGCCTCACAACCCCACAAGATGACTGCACTCCTCAAATTCTGCCCTCTTGAATATTCCTCAGTTTAACTGCTCAAACATCGGTAGCCGTATCTTCAGTTGTTTGGGCCCTAAGCTCTGGAACTCCCTTCCTAAACCTCTCTGCCTCTCTTTCCTCCTTTAAGACGCTCCTTAAAACCTACCTCTTTAACCAAGCTTTGGTCATCTGCTGTAATTTCTTCTTTTGTGACTCGGTGTCAAATTTATCTGTTTTGTCTTGCAACACTGCTGTGAAGCGCCTTGGGACTTATTACTAGGTTAAAGGTGCTTATATAACTAAAAGTTGTTATTATTATTACTCGATTTCATACTCTCAGCCACCAGCTCCTCAAGGTTATCCTGTAAGGCCATTTGCAGTGTCCCACACTGAAAGTCAGCAGCCATGTTACAGCCACTGGGTAGCACTGCATGACATCACTAGGATAGGCGAAAGCATGCACAAGACAGTCACTAAGGGAATGCACAAGGGTGATTGTTGATTTTTTGATGTAATATTCGATGTATATAGGGATATAGTTGGATTGGAAAGTTTGCTTTGCGGGGGCTTTTATTTCAGCCAAGGCTGTGATGGTCAGTAACAGAGGGAAGGTAAGGTGTGGGACTTATATTGAAAGAGGAATTGGAATTGTGGTCGCTGGTACATCAGGCAGGTGTTTCCATCTGGATATTCTGGCCAGAAAGGGAGTGTTCGTGTTGCCTCCTTCCTTCTGCTTTTTCCTCTTCTGCTTCCTCTATCCTCTGCGATCAGCTCGTTCCATTTGCGGCCTCTGCTCCATCTCACTGTGATGCTGCAGCCCAAGGGGGACTGCAACTAGAGCCCCCAGGACTGGGAGCAAGTGGGCTTCTCAGAGGCCTTCCTTTAACAGCCAAAGCTTGCAAATCTCTAGCAGCATTCACTGCACACTTGAACAACTTTTTAAAAATGCATTACACCAAGCCACTACTCCAATAAAATATTTTTTTTTAAAAAGTCCAAGAGCAAAATTCTAAATGTACCTGAAAGTTGTGTGTCCCTTTTAAGTAGCGTTGTACTGTTGCACTCACATTCTTATGCGCGTGGTTTGGAGAGGGCGGTATTAAGAGCAGTGACATCGTAAATCACAGTTGCATGTCGACTGACATTATGATCTGCCTCATTTAAATGTGTGCGGCAGGGACAGGCAAAGGCAGTGCTGCCGATCTTCCCAAAATGGTGGCCGCTGTGTTCCGCACCAGAAGTGGGCAGAAGTGAGGCGAGGCCACCGCCATTTTTTCTGCAAAACCGACCTTAACGGCTGGCGCTAAGGGTCCCAATTTCACAGCCAGAGTGTCTGAAATACCTGAGAATTTTCAGTTGATCAGAGAGCCAGCATGGATTTGTAAAGGGTAGGTGATGCCTGATGAACCTGATTGAATTTTTTTTAAAGAGGTAGAGCAGCAGACGAGGGAATGCCTATGGATGTTATTAATATGGCCTTCCAGAAGGCATTCAATAAAGTCCCTCATAAGAGACTGTTAGCTAAAGTTGAAGTTCATGGAATTGAGGGTCAATTATTGACCTGGTTAGGAGATTGGCTGAGCGGCAGAAGACAGAGAGTAAGGATAATGGGCAGTTACTCTAATTGGCAGGATGTGACTAGTGGCGTCCCACAGGCATCTATGTGGGGGCCTCAACTATTCACTGTATTCTTTAATGACTTAGATGGCAGAATAGAGAGGCACATATCCAAGTTTGCCGATAACACAAACATAGGTGGCATTGTAAGCAGTGTCGATGGAAGCATAAAATTACAAAGATCTTAATAGATTAAGTGAATATGCAAAACTGTGACAAATGGATTTGAATATAGGCAAATGTGAGGTCATCCACTATGGATATAAAATCGATGGAACAGAATACTTTCTAAATGGTGGAAAGCTAGAAGCAGTGAAGGTCCAAAGAGACTTAGGCTTCCGTGTACATCGATCGTTAAAATGTCATGGTAAGGTACAAAAAAATAACCAAAAAGGCCAATGGAATACTTACCTTTATATCTAAAGGATTAGAATAGAAGGGGTTAGAAGTCATGATACAGCTATACAAAGCCTGGTTAGACCACACCTGGGCACCACACCTTCAGAAGGATATATTGGCCTTGGAGGGAGTGTAGTGTAGATTTACTAGAATGATACCTGGACTCTAAGGGTTAAATCACGAGGAGCGATTACACAAGCTAGGGTTGCATTTGCTGGAATTTAGAAGATTAAGGGGTGATTTGATTGAAGTTTTCAAGATATTAAGGGGAACTGAAAAGGTAGATAGAGAGAAATTATTTCTGCTGGTTGGGGAGTTTAGGACTAGGAGGCATAGCCTAAAAATTAGAGCCAGGCCTTTCAAGAGTGAAGTTAGGAAACACTTCTACATGCAAAGGGTGCTAGAAGTTTGGCATTATCTTCCACAAACGGCAATTGTTGCTGGGTCAATTTTAAATTTTAAATTTGAGATTGATAGATTTCTGTTAACCAAAGGTAATAAGAGAAATGGGGCAAAGGCAGGTATATGGAGTAAGGTCACAGATCAGCCATGATCTCCTTGAATGTCGGAACAGGCTTTAGGTGCTTAATGTCCCATTCCTATTCCTATTATAGAAAGACAAGTGTAGGAAATCTAAATACTAGCCTGATACAGAAGACAATGCTCTACTGGAGTTGGGGTTAAGGACTGATATTTGGGCAGTGTAAAAGGTTGCTTCATCCTCCATGTCAATAGTGTCCAAATGTTGTTTTCATGAGCTACTTAGTTGCATAACCTGGTGCCTTGGGATCACGTATAAATTTTAAATCCATGCTCTCATTAACTTACAACAATCTTGTTGCTGATATAAGCACAATTAGGATGGAATTGTCTGGACTTTTAAGGCCAGATTACCAGGACGTGGGGCCATATCTTACCCTTGGATTGCAATTTGGATGTCCCAGTGCAACAACCCCTGAACTGCTCGATGCTGACCAAAAAGTAGAAAATTTACTCATCCCGCAGCCCTGGCTACCCACATCCTGAGTTCAAAAATTCACCAATGAGCATAAATGTACAAAAATAACTCTTAAACACTTTGTTTTGAGAAACGGTCACAGACCTGCTTGGCTGGATACCTCTCCTCCTTTTGATCTATTTTGGAATTGTTGTTGAATTTGTGTTGAATCTCAAGCTCGGTATAGTGTTAATTAAAAAAGAGGAAGTGTTATATATAATGCGATAACCAAGATAATTGAATTTATGGGTGTTTCCTTTGGTCTCTTAGTTCCGCTCATTGTTGAATTCTAATTAATTATGACCACAGGAAGAGATTAGCAGAACTCTACATAGTGAAGCAGGCCCCTAGATCTGGTCTCTCCCGTAAGTGCAAACATCTTCTCTGCGTCTACCCTATCAAACCCTTTCAAAATCTTAAGGACCTCTATCAGATCACTCCTCGGTCTTCTCTTTCCTAGAGAAAACAGCCCCAGCCTGTTCAATCTTTCCTGATGGGTATAACTTCTCAGTTCTGGTATTCTGAGAAAATCTTTTTTGCGTGTTCTGCAGTGCCTCTATGTCCTTTTTATAATATGGATACCAGAACTGTTCACAGTAGTCTCACGTGTGGTCTAACCAAGGTTCTATACAAGTTTACCATAACTTCTGCTTTTCAATTCCATCCCTCTAGAAATGAACCCACTGCTTTGTTTGAT
This sequence comes from Pristiophorus japonicus, assembly GCF_044704955.1. NCBI lineage: Eukaryota > Metazoa > Chordata > Chondrichthyes > Pristiophoridae > Pristiophorus > Pristiophorus japonicus. The sequence continues at coordinate 92,759,114 of NC_091988.1, forward strand.
TTTTTTTTTAATAGCCTTATTAACATGTGTCAATACTTTGCGGGATTTGTGTACCTGCACTCCCAGATCCTTGTGCTCCTAAGCCCCATTTAGATACTTCTTTTCCAAGACATATGTGGCCTCCTTATTCCTCCTACCAAAATGTACCACTTCACACTGATATATATTGATGTTCATTTGCCAATTACATGCCCATTCTGCAAGTTTATTAATGTTGTCTTGTATTTTGGCGCAGTCTTCCTCTGTATTAACTATACACCCCAATTTGGTGATGTCTGGAAATTTTCAAATTTTACTTCCAATTCCCGTGTCCAAATTGTTTATGTAAATAGTGAACAACAATGGTCAGAGGGCCAATCTTTTCACTACTTTCTACCTTTGGCCAGACTGAGTATCTACCATTAACCTCTATGCTCTGTTTTCTGTTTTGTAGCCTGATCAAGCAGATGTTCTTTATGTGAGCACTTAGACAGTGATGCCCAGAATTTCCTCTGGGAGTTCTCCCGGTCAGCTGTCATAACTTCGCGAGAAACCCCGAATAAACCGTAAGCAGGGTTTCCGCCGATCTTCAAAGTTATATCGGTCGATCTGGAGAACCATCAAGGAAATTCCTGGTATGAGTGCCAGCAGGCTATTCAACTCCTCCATTGCTTCCATGTTATCTGGCTGCTTATCCGGCCACACAGCCTTGCAAGAGCCACAATTTTCTCCAGCAAAACATTGGCAAGAGAAAGCCCATCGCCCACTCGGTCACACTGCACCGTTTTACAGGATGAAAACGGGCACCAAAGCAGCCGCACATTCTGAGCAGAAAGTCCGGGTATCCGCCATATTGGTATCGGCATCAAAAGAGGCATCCAAAGATCCTGCCTGAAAAAGGGGTTAGGCCCTTTGCCTACGCAAATAAGGGGCCTGCTGTCTGTTTTGTGCCTCCTTTACCAAACTGGTTTTTCCTGAACACAGCTGGCGCACTACCAGCTGCATTCATGAAAACCAGGGCTACATACAGCCTAAAAGGGGACACTACAGGCTGCCACTAAAAGGTACATCTTTACAAAATAAAACCACAGGCAGCTGTCAGCCACCATTCAGTACTCTGGCTCCCAATCACTCCCTGGATTCCAACATTCAAATGGTCTTCGTCAGCAAGCTTCCTGGGGAATCCCAGCAGGCATTTGCAGCTCTCCAGTGTGCCAGCGCAGCCTTCGGCCGCCTGAGGAAAAGAGTGTTTGAAGACCAGGCTCTCAAATCTGCCACCAAGCTCATGGTCTACAGGGCGATAGTAATACCCGCCCTCCTGTATGGCTCAGAAACATGGGCCATGTACAATAGATGTCTCAAGTCACTGGAGAAATACCACCAACGATGTCTCCGCAAGATCCGACAAATCCCCTGGGAGGACAGACGCACCAACGTTAGCGTCCTCGACCAGGCCAACATCCCCAGCATTGAAGCACTGACCACACTTGATCAGCTCCGCTGGGCAGGCCACATTGTTCACATGCCAGACACAAGACTCCCAAAGCAAACGCTTTAATCGAAACTCGCCCACGGCAAACGAACCAAAGGTAGGCAGCAGAAATGTTACAAGGACACCCTCAAAGCCTCCCTCAAAAAGTGCAACATTCTCACTGACACCTGAAGTCCCTGGCCAAAGACTGCCCTAAGTGGAGGAAATGCATTCGGGAGGGCACTGAGCACCTCTAGTCTCATCGCCGAGAAAATGCAAAAATCAAGCGCAGGCAGTGGAAAGAATGTGCGGCAAACCAGTCCAACCCACCCTTTCCCTCAATGACTATCTGTCCCACCTGTGACAGGGACTGTGGTTTTTGTATTGGACTGTTCAGCCACCTAAGGACTCATTTTTAGAGTGGAGGCACGTCTTCCTCGATTCCGAAGGACTGCCTATGATGATGGGGTGGGATGGGCATTGGGCCTACCCGTTCTGCTGCAGGGATCATTCTGTGCACCCAGTTAGATCGGCATGAATCAATTGCTAAGCCGTGTTCTTCATCCCCAAGCACAATCTCTGCATCATTGCTACTGACTCTACCCCCTGCCTGGTCACTGTCTCCAGCTGAACAAAATAGTTTACAACTTCAGTGTCCTGTTCGACCATGAAAATTAGCGGTGAACACAATTAGTGATGAAATTATATCAAACATACAGCTGAAAATTCAAGGAGGTTGCATCTTCACAACTGTGCCGGGCTCCATCTACTGCATTACCTTCATCAACCCTCTTTATTACTTCAACAAATAACTCAACCAGGTTAGTCAGACTCTTTAACAAGTCCGTGCTGGCTGCCCGTTATTAGCCCATGCTTCTCCAAGTGACAATTAATTTTTCCCTTGACGATGGTCGCTAGCAGTTGCCCCACCAATGACATTAGACTGATTGGCCTGTGTTACCAACTGTGTGGCCTATGGACACAGAACTCTGGGGAGACGTGATTGGCATAGTGGGGGTAGAGAAAACCAACTCCAGCAGTACTCTGCTCCTGACAAAATGCCTCGAACATGACCTTGTCATCACCAACAGCTTGTTCCACCAGAGGGACAAGTACAAGGCCTCATGGCACCCCACCCTCGCTCCAAACACTGGCACCTGCTCGACTATGTCATCGTCCGAGCCGGGAATCGCAAGGACGTGCGCATCACCCACACCATGACAGGAGCTGACGACTGCTGGACTGGTCACCACCTAATCCATTCCATCATCAACATTAATATAGCCCCAAAGCGAAGACGGCAAAAGAAGCCATGCTGCAGGAAAATCAACGCTGGGGCACTCAAAGACCCAGTGAAGAGAGCCCGATACAGCCAGCCTGCCTGGCGACCCTCGACGACCCCGAGGCACAGAGTGCCCACAGCGCCTGGTCTGCCCTCCAGGCCACTATAACCAGCGCCTGCGAAGAGATGCTCGGTCACTCAACCAGGAAACACCAAGACTGGTTTGATGAGAATGACCAGGAGATCCAGGAGCTAATAAACCGCAAGCATAGGGCATTTCTGAACAAAGCAGCTCTACAGACGGCTGAAGGCCAACGTCCAACAAAAAACCCGTGACCTAAAGAATAGATGGTGGGTGAAGAAAGCACAGGTGATCCAGCAGCTGGCTGACAGCCATGACTTGCGAGGATTCTTCACCGCAGTTAAGTCCTCCTACGGTCCAAGCACCCAAGGCCCCACCCCATTGCTGGCCAAGAACGGGGAGACACTCATTAAGGACACCGAGGCAGTCAGAGCCCGCTGGAAGGAGCACTTCAAAGATCACCTTAATCAAGACTCGGCCTTTGACAGGATTATCCTCAACTCCATTCCACAGCATGCTACCTGCCACCATCTCAGCAAAACTCCAGTCCTGCATAAGGTAGAAAAGACCATCCGTCAGCTCAAGAACAACAATGCATCAGGACCAGATGGAATACCCGCTGAGGCACTAAAGTATTGCGGAAAAGTACTATTGGCACAAATGCATGACCTCATCTCTCTTATCTGGAAGGAGGAGAGCATGACGGGAGATCTCAGAGATGCCGTTATCGTTATCAGATTTTAAAAAGGGAACAAATCCGACTGCAGCAACTACAGGAGAATCTCCCTGCTGTCGGCCACTGGGAAAGTCATCACTAGAATCTTCCTCAACCGTCTGTGGCTGAAGAGCTCCTCCCAGAGTCACTTTGCGGATTCCAGCCACTAAGGGGTACAACAGACATGATCTTCACCGCGCGACAACTACAAGAGAATTGCAGGGAACAGCACCAACCCTTGTACATGGCCTTCTTTGACCTCACAAAGGCCTTTGACACTGTCAACCGTGAGGGACTATGGAGCGACCTCCTCCGTTTCGGCTGCCCCCAAAGGTTTGTCACCATTCTCCGCCTGCTCCACGACGATCCAAGCCGTGATCCTAAACAATGGATCCACCACAGATCCAATTCACGTCCGGACCGGGGTCAAACAGGACTGCGTCATCGCGCCAATGCTCTTCTCGATCTTCCTTGCTGCAATACTCCATCTCACTCTCAACAAACTCCCCGCTGGAGTGGAACTAAACGATAGAAGCAGTGGGAACCTGTTCAACCTTCGTCGCCTCCAGGCTAGATCAAAGGTCGTCCCATCCTCTGTGATCGAACTATAGGACAACGCTTCTGTCTGGACACATTCAGAGGCTGAATTCCAAGCCATCGTCAACATCTTCACCAAAGTGTACGAAAACATGAGCCTTACACTGAACATCCGTAAGACAAAGGTCCTCCGCCAACCTGACCGCCCCCCCCACCCCCCAAGTTATCAAAATCCACGGCGCAGCCTTGGACAACGTGGACCATTTTCCGTACCTCGGGAGCTTACTGTCAGCAAGAGCATACATCGACGACGAGGTCCAACACCGCCTCCAGTGTGCCAGCACAGCCTTCAGTCGCCTGAGCAAGAGAGTGTTTAAAGGCCAGTACTTCAAATCTGACACCAACTTATGGTCTACAGGACAGAAGTAATACCCACCCTACTATATGGCTCAGAGATGTGGACCATATACAATAGACACCTCGAAGCGCTGGAGAAATACCACCAATGCTGCCTCCGCAAGATCCTGCAAATCCACTGGGAGGATAGATGCACTAACGTCTGTGTTCTCGCTCAGGCCAACATCCCCAGCATCGAAGCATTGACCACACTCAACCAGCTCCGTTGGGCAGGCCACATCATCCGCATGCCCGACACGAGACTCCCAAAGCAAGCGCTCTACTCTGAACTCCTACATGGCAAGCGAGCCCCAGGTGGGCAGAGGAAACGTTTCAAGGACACTCTCAAAGCCTCCTTGATAAAGTGCAACATCCCCACCAGCACCTGGGAATCCTTGGTGCAAGACTGCCCAAGGTGGAGGAAGAGCATCCGGGAGGGCGCTGAACACCTCGAATCTCGTCGGCGAGAGCATGTAGAAACCAAGCGCAGACAGCGGAAGGAGCATGCGGCAACCGAGGCTCCCCACCCACCCTTTCCTTCAACGATTGTCTGTCCCACCTGTGATTGAGACTGTAATTCTTGTATTGGACTGTACAATCACCAGAGAACTCACTTTTAGAGTGGAAGCAAGTCTTCCTCGATTTTGAGGGACTGCCTATAATGATGATGTTACCAGCTTTATCCATCTCCCTTTTTTTAAAACCGGAAGTCCCCACACTGTCGCTAATCACTCTGAAAGCTAAACAGTCTGGGTGCGAGCTGCGGTGACTGATGGGGCATTGTGTGTGGGTCGCCGATTGTGAACAGGTTTATTGGGTAGAAAGTGTTTGGATCAGGATCACCTTTTACATTACGAAGTGAATAGGGACCGTGTCCTGACATCCAGATTTCGTCCAGTCCAATGATGTCACTTGCCGCACACGCACCAGGCTTTCCGAGAAACCAACTCATTGCTGCTCATGGTCAAGAGCGTGATCCTGGTCTGGGGGCGGGGTAGGGGGGAGAGGAAGAACGTGGTGCATGTGTAAAGGGGGTGGGGTGGATCCAGGCCTAACAGGATTGAGGCGGGGGAGGGGGGGAAAAGAACATGATCCGTCTTCCCACTTGAGTATCGTTCTCGCTCTCATCCCCCACCTTTAGACTCGGATCACCTTCTTTCTCTAAGCCCCCCCCCCCCAGTTCCTGACCATCTCATCCCTCCTTTCCCCACCCCCCCTTCCATTCCTGACAAACTCTTTCCCCCCACTCCCGCTGAACTTCTGTCCTCTCCTCTCTGATCTCCTGACTCCAGGCAAAAAACGGTTAATGACAGGGAGGAAGTGTGGTTCAGGCAGCAGGCTGCACTAGGTGCATGCAGAGCCAGAACATTGGGTGAGGGGGTGGAACGATGATTAGGCTCGGTCCCAGAGGGCTCAGCTCCATCACAATATGGATGCGCATGCGCAGGAAGACTCAAACTTCTTTATGTCAGCAATCACCGATCAATTGTCTTGTCTGCCTCACTGGTCTTCCCTGATAAACTATTTTACAATTAGATACTCTTTTGGGAAAAAAGGCTCCGTCTCTTTCCACCAGCTTCCATGTTGGAATATTTGAGTATATTTGACCCCGAATTTATTCATCATTGTTTTTCACTTGTGTGGCTTAAAATGAGCGTTCGGCATTTTTGGAGGTTGACGCGGGACCCATTTCCCCTGGTCTCTGCCCCACCATTGGTTGCATTGTAGTTTGTATCGCAATCTAGATCTTTGCAATTTCAGGTGCTGCTGGGAGTGCATTAGCATCTGGCTGCTTCTAGCATAGCAGCTGTAGGACACTCCAGCTGCCACTGGCAGATTGGGTCCGGCAAAGCTAGTGTGCCCTTGCAGGCAGCCTGTCAGATGCAACTATAGCGATGACCCCCCCCCCCCCTCAACCCCATCCCTACAGTTAGGGACAGGGTCTGTGTCCCTCACAGTGGGTGGTCAGGAGTACCAAGTCGCTGGCCTTGTGTTGCCAGAGTGCGCCTCCCGCTATTTCACTGCCTGAAAGGGTGGTAGAGGCAGAAACCCTCACCACATTTAAAAAGTACTTGGATATGCACTTGGAAGTGCCGTAACCTACAGGGCTACGGACCAAGAGCTGGAAAGTAGGATTAGGCTGGGTAGCTCTTTGTCGGCTGGCAGAGACACGATGAGCCAAAATGGCCTTCTTCCATGCTGTAAATTTCAATGATTCTATGATTTCGAGCCCCTTGAGTTTTTAATATCTGGTTTTATCGGAAGGATAGCCAGTAGCTGGAGGGGTTTGGTTCCATGTCCTGCTGCAACATACAGAATCTTGCAGATATTGGCTACTCTATGGAATATGTAATCTTTCAAAAATGCTTTCGAAATTCGGTGCTCAGATTGATTTATTGATAGCTGGGATGACATTCAAATGTTAATTGCACATCTATCCTTTATTATATACACATTTGATGTAATATTTTCTTTAACATTTTAATAATGGGGGATAGTGAGTGGTAGAATATAGGTTAATGCTCATCAGTGGCAAAATTCGGATCAGTATAAAAGATTTATTGTTGTTAAGCATGATTATGGAATTAATACTGATTCTGACGGGACTGGACAGGTTAGATGCGGGAAGAATGTTCCCGATGATGGGGAAGTCCAGAACCAGGGGACACAGTCTTAGGATAATGGGTAGGCCATTTAGGACTGAGATGAGGAGAAACTTCTTCACTCAGAGAGTTGTTAATCTGTGGAATTACCTACCACAAAGAGTTATTGATGCCAGTTCATTGGATATATTCAAGAGGGAGTTATATATGGCCCTCACAGCTAAAGGGATCAAGGGGTATGGAGAGAAAGCAGGAACGAGGTACTGAGGGAATGATCAGCCATGATCTTATTGAATGGTGGTACAGGCTCGAAGGGCAGAATGGCCTACTCCTGCACCTATTTTCTATGTTTCTAATACTGAACTTGTCTTTTTAACAGGGAAGCCTGCAATTTCTTTCATTGCTCAGCCTGCTAGCTCCTGCATTCCTATTCCAGAAACTCCTGATATGTGCCACCCACCTCCATCATCCAGTAGTCCAGTATTGGACGGTATAGTCACTGTGGATTCAGCAAACAAAGGTAATTACTAAACCTGGGCAGTTATTAGTGAGATGGGCCAATGGCAGGAAAGTATTTGCATGTTTAGTTCAGCACAGCCCCGTCAGTGTGTAGGTGTAAAGCTGTACCAATTGCTAGAAGTTTCATCATCCAGTATCCAATCACATTGCATATTCATAATTCTGTCATCTTCAACTCAACTTAGAAAAATGCTACATTCAACGGAATAGTTCCAGTCACATACAATCATATTGCAACGTATGTAACAGTCACACAGAAAGGCAGCACTAAAGCTGCAGCAATCAGAGTTTGTCCAACTTTATCTAGAAACATCTGCACCAGAACACTCTGCACCCTTGTAACACGCTTGCATTTAAAAAAAGTTTCCACACAAGCAGCTACGAACATTAACATTACCCACAACACTGAAGATGTTCGGAGTACACGGAGTAGGTTATGTCAGAGACTGGTGCAGAATTATAGGCAACAGCTCCCAAAAAGGGGTTTTGGTTCGTCAATTATTTTCCTCCTGACTGGTATTTGTTTTTTATTTTCTCCAGTGCAGCAACTTGATCCACTTCCTAGACCGTGCACTCCTCCGTATCACTTGTACTCAGTATCACCAGGCATGGTAAGGTTAGACAGCAGTAGCTGTACATTTGGCATTTCAATTATATTACAACAAATTATATTTATATGGAGGGATTCAAAAATAAGGACGAGAGTTTTGAAATCGAGGCGTTGCTTAACCGGAGGTCAGCGAGCACAGGGGTGATGGGTGAGCGGGACTTGGTGCGAGTTAGAACCCGGGCAGCAGAGTTTTGGATCTAGTTTACATAGGGTAGAATGTGGGAGGCCAGCCAGGAGTGCGTTGGAATAGTCAAGTCTAGAGGTAACAAAGGCATAGAATGAGGGCTTCAGCAGCGGATGAGCTGAGGCAAGGGTGGAGACGGGTGATGTTACGGAGGTGGAGGTCTAAGTTATGCTGCGGATACGTGGTCGAAAGCTCATTTCAAGGTCAAGTATGACACCAAGTTTGCGAACAGTGTGGTTCAGCCTCAGACAGAAGTTGGGGAGGAGGGATGGAGTCAGTGGCTAGGGAACGGAGTTTGTGGTGGGGACTGAAAACAATGGCTTTCTTCTTCCCAATATTTTATTTTAGAAAATTTTATTATATTAGCTGAACATTTCCAGTAATTAGTGATCACTGAGCACCCAGCTAAATAAAATCCAGTCAGCGCTGATCATCCCTATATCGGGATTCTACTTAGCATGGATCTGAGGATCGGTGATTAGCCAAGGACCAAATTATGAAAAGTTGATAACTGAGTGAAATCACAGTGTTAAGTATTTGAAAAGGAAGAATATGAGGAAATTGCAGGAAAATGTGATTGGAGAATATAGTTCCAGTTAAAGAGCCAAAGGCACAGGTATGATGGGCTAGACAGCCTCCTAATTTCTGCCCTTACATAAAAAGGCATTAACAATTAAGGTCTGTCTGGATTTATATAAATTGTCCTTCGAGGGCTTTAGCTGCAGTCATTTCACAGATTAATTCTAGTAATCTGAAACTCTATTATGGAATCTCTTGAGAAGTATCCTGATCCAATTCTGTTCCATTTTGAAACTGTAATGAATCATCGTGTATTAACATATCTGCAATCATGCACTTCATTTTTCTGCTTTTTTTTCTTCCTTGGGGGCAACTTTCCATCATTCCCCCCAATATGATATTCTATCTGATCATTCACACCAAAGTGGTAGAATATTCCTCTTTTGTCTATGCTGTGGAAGGAACAATATCACAAGTGAGCAGCAATTGGCGCATAGGGTGCACACTGGGAAAGATATTACACTGCTGGTGTTGGTGGTATATTTCATGTGTACATCTCTGTTAACTCCTGTACATTCTACTGTATGTTTGATCTGTTTTGTTCAGGATGAGATTGGCAGCAGATCCCTCCAGGAAACGAATCACCAGCCTGCAGTACTCAGCTGCATTTGGTCCTTGCAGGACGTGAAGCAGGCCACCGATAACTTCAATGAAAGATACAAGATTGGCCCAGGCACATTTGGCCATGTCTACAAGGGTCACCGGTTCAATACTGAATATGCCATAAAACTGCTAAAGAAGGCAAGTCTTGTGCGAATAACACAGCTTCCTGTGATGATTCTGCCTACCAATGTGTAGCTTGCTTCTTAATATCACCATTTTGACAATGTCCAAAAATACTTAAATACTTACAAGGATGTGGTAATCACAGGCCTCTTTAGCATAGCACTTTAGCAGTCCATACAGTTTTACAAAATACAATAGGAACAGCAAAAATTGATGCTTGCTGCCAGAGAAAAAGGGGTGGATTTTAGCTCCCAGAGGGTATTGTGTGAGCGAGAGCCAAGGCAGACAGCAAACTGTCCCATCCTCCACAGTATTAGGCCTGACAGATTTTAACTCCTGGGTCTCCATCAGTCTCCCACCTGACCCCGGTGGAAAGTGCAAGCTGGCCAGCAGGTAGGAATGGGATTTCAGACAGCAGGAAGCTGCTCCCGGGGTCCCGAAGGAACAGTCCTCCAGGAATCAGGTAAGTCATTGGAAGGAGAGGGTCGGGAGGGCAGCTAGCTCCAAGTTTCCTTGTGGAACTCTCCTGGCTTAAAATGAAACAAAAAAATAAAATTAACTCGCCTTTCTGGCATTGGAGTCCGATCGGGGTACTTAATGACGCCCTCCGGCTTGCTCACCACCTCAAAAGAGCGGGTTAAAACCTCAACCCACGGGAAGGCAGCGTGATCAGTTGGAGTAATTCACTGTAGCCATTTTAACTGCCAGCTCGCCCTGTTTCCGCTGGCTGGGCTGGGTTAAAATCAGCCCGAAGGAATTTGCTTGATTAACATGAGCTCAGATTCGAAATGAATAACTGTTGCATAAAAAATATTGAGGAGACTATCCTGTAGTATTGAATAATGCTTCTTTTTGCCAGCTTTGTTTGTACTGTGGTGTTACATAATTGCCTACGTAATTCTACACCTGCAAACTCAAATAACTGCTTGCTTACCCACAATTCCGTACTATTAGTTCTACAGATTGTAAATAGCTCACTTCCCTATCAGCCCTTCTCAATCAGTAGAGATTAGATTGGTAGTACAGAAGACTGCATGCTTTATATAAAAAAATGAAGTAACAGACTGCCCTTTTGACACTCAAAATAAACAGCAAGACTTGTGGGGCCAGCACAAGGGAAATCAGTGTGCACGTTCTGACGAAGGGGCGACCCGAAACGTTAACTGTTTCTCTCCACAGATGCTGCCTTGTCCCGCTGAGATTTCCAGCATTTTCTGTGTTTATAAATCATTGTGCAGCCCAGCCTTGGCCTGAATAGCCCGTTCAAAAGAGGGATCGGTGAAGGCTGCCTCCACCTAAACCCTCACTGCCTATGTGCTATCGAACTATTTGTCCAACGTTCAGTCTTGGATGTGCCATACTTGCCTCCAGCTAAACTCTGGGAAGACCAAAGACATTTTCTTTAGCCCCAGCCGCCAACTCCATCCCCTTCTCTGGCGACTACCTCAGGCTGAAATAGCCTCAGCGTCCTGCTTGACTCTGAGTTGAGCTTCCACCCATATCCACCCCATTATAACTTCCACCTCCGTAACCATGCCCACTTTTGACCAAGCATTTGGTCATCACTCCTAATCTTTCTTGCTTTGGCTCATTGTCTGTTTTTTGGCATCTCCAAAGTGCCTTGGGGGAAGGTGGGGGGGGACTCTATGCGCTGGTGTAAATGCAAGTTATAGTTGTTGTTGAGGGATACCGTACAGAAATCTGTTTTGTAAATTGTGCTGTTTCTTTCCACGCGTGTCTCACATTTGAATTATTTTTAGTACAGATGGACGACATCAACTTGAAGACCACACAGGAATTTTTTCGCAGAGAGGTTGGAAGTCTCTACCAGTAAGTATACTGTTGTTATGTGCCAAGATCCCTGTGCGTCTTGTGATGGTTTCATGGTGAGAAAATGGCATCAGGAGGCACCCCCACAATATGGTGCATTGTGTGCACCATGGTTTACAGCTACAATTAATATTCACTGACTCCCTGATTTTTAGTGGGGTTGTCAAGAGAGAGTGCATAGGGACCTGGAGTTACCCACAGAGAAAAGGAAAGAATTGCAGAGGGAGTTCCCTACCAGGCCACGCTCAATAGGTTTAACAGCATATGGAACTTAAGAGGAAGAGACTCTAGGGGTAAGTACTCACCTATTGATCATCTCTCTATGTTTACACTTTTATTTATATCTCAAAATCTCACTTTGTTGGATAAATCTTTCAGGAAGTTTGCTCTTAGTCAGTTTATGCATCTGTGTTTAGGTCCTGTGGGGGTCATGATGTCGGACATCTCTTCTGGTGTGTGAAAATGTTCACTACTTTATTATGAATACTTTAGTTGCAGTCAAGACAGTCTGCATTTACTTTGATCTATTAGCACTGGGGCTAAGCATAGATCCTGTGCTACTTTACCCTGCCAAAGACAGGTTGTGTCATCTTCTGGCCACAAGGGAAAATTTGGGAGAATCTTAATGATCTATTATCCTACCATTAGTTGGATGGGCTCCTCTTCCTCCACCCCACCTATTGCAGCATTTTAAAATTGTTCTGAGGCCAGGTGTAGAGGGGGGAAAGAAACTAAGTCGAAGTTACCTGATTCTGATTGTTGTGTGAAGCTTCTCTAAATGTTGATGCATTGCCTGCTCTGAGGTAATTGGATGCTCCAACACAGTTTTAAGAACATAAGAAATAGGAGCAGTAGGCCATTCGGCCCCTCGAGCCTACTCCGCCATTCAGTAAGATCATGGCTGATCTTCTATCTCAACTCCACTTTCCTGCACTATCCCCATGTCCCTTGATTCCCTTAATATCCAAAAATCTATCAATCTCTGTCTTGAATATGCTGAACGATTTTGTTGAGTTTGCAGGGCATTTAGCATTTTTGGATCTGAATCACACTATTTCCTAACCTGTTCTAGCTCTCCATCATTGACTCCTATAAAGTCCAAAACCATAATCCTTTATAAAAAAACAGAAAAACCTTTTGCTTTAATGCTGCTCAGAATGAGATGAACAAAGTAGAAAATACACACCTACGAGGGTTTGCACTCGAGAAGGATGTGAAAGGTATGATTTGCTGCTGCAAAAGTTGGAGAAATGATATAAGTTTCTCCCAAAATATCTGTCCTTCCGTTAATTAAGGTTATGAGTTTTATTTTTTCTATTCCTCCTCAGGTATCGACACTTGAACATTTTGGCCCTAGAAGGCTGCTGTGCCGAAAATGACCTTTACTGCCTTATTTATCGCTACATGTCCAATGGCTCCCTTGAGAGCAAGCTTCAGTGCACAGTAAGTAGTCATTTTATCATTTGTCACTTTTTATATATAAAAAATCTTGGGTTGGATTTTTAACTTTGAAGATTTTGAGGCGGTAATGGTGGCGGGGCAGTAAAGTTTGCGCCCAAGAACAGCTTGCACCTCAATAAGTAAAATTGGGCAGCTGGGCCCTGAGTCAGGGGGCGCAGCGCTAAGGGAGGTGTTGTACACCTCTCTTGGGCGCTAGCATGGGAAAATCCTGAGTTAAAGAGCTGGGCCGGGAGCGATCCAACAGACGTCTGAGGAGAAAAGAAACCCTAAAAACAAATCCCCAAAACATTGCCCGCTCCAACACAACATAAATTGCAAAAAATATTAAAAGAGAAAACAATCACACTTACCTTAGGAGTCCATTACTTACCTCTCTGCAGTCGATATTGTTGGACTGCCTGATTTCCCAGGCGTTCACTGCGGGGCGCGCTTCGGGGCATACGGGTCGGGCTGAAGTCAAAACTCGTGCCGGTGTCACAACCAGGAGCGCTGCACACCGGCGCAGCTCTTCCGGGTAGTGCTGCTCTGTGCCGCCGCAAAACCGGATCCGAGGATCGCTGCAGCGCGCTGGAGGCTGACTGCCCGTCCAGAACACCGCCATTTCCGTCATTCCGGGGTGAAAAATGGAGCGCAGAAGACCCGAAAATCCATCTCCTTATATCTCTGTACTCATTACAAGTGAAACCGAAATTGCCTATATAAACTCATGATTCTGTGATAAATTCCTCTCCCATCAGTGGTCAAGAATCTAGCTTTAATCTTAATTTGGGGTCCTCCCATAATGCAGTTGGTGCAACTGAGCAATGCTTCAGAGACTTGGCACTTATTTTCAGCAGGTACTTAAGAAAAGAAAGAAACACTGCAGATAATTTGCATACAGCAATGAGATAATGATCAGATCATTATTTTTTTGTTAGTGAAGTTGGTTGAAGGATAACTATTAGCCAGGACACCTGAAGAACTCCCCTTGTCATCTTTGAATAGTGTTGCGGGATCTTTGACCTCCACATGAGAGGGCAGACAAGGTCTCAGTTTAACATCTCATCTGAAAGATATCAGCACTCCATTAGTTTGCACGACGAAATTGTTAAATAATATCTCTTTTGTTCCAGAATCCTGCCGATGTGATTTCATGGAATACACGCATTAATATTGCAGTTGGAACAGCAAGAGCGATACAGTTCCTGCATCAGTGTAATGTGCCTCTAATTCACGGAAATATAAAAAGGTAAACCTGCCATCCAAGAACTTTGATTCACGAAGCCTGTTCTGATTAGAAAAGTAATGATTCCTGGAATCAGACCAGAAGCACATAACTGCATCAGATACTTCTTTACAAATCATTGCCTTCCTCAAGGCCACGTTTTCTCCAATTTTCCCTCGTTGTGAAGGCATTAATCATGCTAAGTGCTGGGCAGCCCTCTAATAGTTCACCCAAGTGGCCACTTCTTCTCCACAAAACGCTCAACAACTATTGCCGCATTAATAGCCAAGCCCAGTTCTATCCTTGCCTGAAGTCTGTGTGTGCATTTTCCACAAACAGTACTGGATAGCAAGCTTAACCAGGAACCCTTCCCAATATTGTTTTGCCTTTCCTATATTAGCAATACTGCATGTCACCCACCCCTTCCCCAACTGAGATCAAAAACTCCGATCGGACCAGGAGCTAAAGCAGGGTTCTTCCAGGTCTGTGTAGCTTAGTGCATATCGAGTAGTGCTTTTACCAATTGAGGCATCGGGGAGAGCATCTAACGTTTTTTTTGTTATTATTGTTTAAATGCTCCTACTTTTCTCATCTCTGTGCACTAACTGCAGTCAAGAAGGTAGTTGAGCAGCCTACTCACATGCTTTTGCCAGTATTTCTATGAACCAGGTAACAGATATGCAAGAATGGCTGTTGTAATGTATGCCCTTGTGTGTATGCTCACAGGTTTGTGGAGCTGTTGTATTGTGAGTGGCTTAGCCACAAGACTCAATAAAATCTCAGTCAGGTGGTTCTAGGTCATCCACGATGAAGTATGCAGTTGTGAGCCGAGTAAATGAACTGGTAATGTGTAGTGTGATCGTTAAACTGTTGTTAATAAACCAACTAGTTCTTAATGAATTCTTAAGCAAAGAACCCATGAAGCAAATACATTGCAGCTGTGTTCCCAATTTCCTCTTTTATTAGTCTCTGCCAAGCTCCTCCTCAAGGTGGTGTAGCTGAAATCACAATCCTAGTAATGTAGGATAATCTGCATTCCACAAATCCATGTTGGCACATATCTGAACACTGCAATTAGATTGCCATAATGAAATCCATACATACATATCATTTTAACAAAATACATTGGAGATTTGGTAGAGGGATTTTTATTGGTATTTGGTAGTTGAGGTCATTGTAGAAATCAAGTACCAGGACACTGTACACTGAAGGTTAATGATTGTAATATAATTACTGAAACTGGCGGGTCCTGGGACATCGTGGCCCCCCCGACCTGCGAGAGAACAGCTCCGCAGGTTGGGCTATAAAAGAACTGGAGCGGCATACCACTTCAACCTCCAGCGCGAGCTACTCCAAGGATTTTGAGATGGGCGACTGGGTGACGTCATCAAAACCCTGGTTGCCGTTTTGGAGAGTGGGCAGGAACATCGGCAGGGCCCAGGTACAGAGGAATGGGAAGGTCGGGGCGGAGGAGCAGCGAGTGTTTGTGGCGGGGGTGCGACAGACGAGGATACGGGGCCCAGAAGAGCCGAGGGCCCAGGGGCAGCACGGGCCAGCCCACACTGCGATATGTGTGCGCTCTAGGTCCATGCAGCAGAGCAGGTCTCCAGTCATCTTGGTTAACCCTTGCCACTGGACCAAGACCTAGCTCTGTCAAGCCCTTGTGGTGGCTGGTGTGCAACGGTCACCACACGCTAAAAAAACCCACGCACAGGCATCTTCCACCCTTCAACATGTAGTTTGGGACTGGAACATCAGATCCTTCATCGAAACACCTGTGAACTCGTGGAAGCAAGTCGTCCTCGTTTGAGGGACCGCTTATGATGATGATGATGAAAGCTTAGAGCCATAATTAACAGTTGATTACCATATAATAACGGTCATTATATATTGTTTAAATTTAAAATTTGACTTGTCTCTACAGTTCTAACATTCTGCTAGATGAATATTTTACACCAAAGCTGGGAGACTTTGGTCTGGTGAAGATTGGTCCTCTTAGCACAAGTGCTAACCATATTAACAGCCACATTATCCTGAAGACCAAGACTTTGCAGAGACCTCTAGCCTATCTACCGGATGAATTTGTTCGGTACAAGCAGCCTTCTGTAAAGGTTGACATCTTTAGCTTTGGAATCGTAAGTAGTTCCTCTATGATAGGTTTAACCATCCATTGAAAGTATCCAGCCAATGTAAGACTGTTATGAAAAGGACATTTCATATGTCAAGGACATTTGATTACAAGTCAAATCAATTTATCTCATCCTGATATAAATCACTGGTGAGGTCTGAATTAGAATGATGTGGGCACTTTTGGGCCTCCTCTTGGGCACTGATGCATTAGAGAGAATTCAGAGAAGAATAAGAAGGGGTATTCTGGGATTTAAGGTTCTAAATTATGAAGAAAGAATCAGAACTGAATGTATTTTCATTGGGGGAGAAAGAAAGTCTTTCAAGAGATGTGGGGGGGGAAGGGGTTAGGTCTGACCCCAAAACTCCTTTGCCTGTGATATACCCACAACTCTCCACACTCCCCTCCCCTCTTACCATATGCCCAACATATTACAGGCCTCAACTGGAGTATTGTGTCCAATTCTGGGCACCGCACTTTAGGAAGGATGTGAAGGCCTTAGAGAGGGTGCAGAAAATATGTACAAGAATGGTTCCAGGGATGAGGGACTTCAGTTATGTGGATAGACTGGAGAAACTGGGGTTGTTCTCCCTGGAGCAGAGAAGATTGAGAAGAGATTTGATAGAGGTGTTCAAAATCATGAGAGGTCTAGACAGAGTAGATAGACAGAAACTGTGCACATTGGCAAAAAGGTCAAGAACCAGAGGACATAGATTTAAGGTGACATGAAGGAAAACTTTTTTATGCAGTAAGTGGTTATGATCTGGAATGCGCTGCCTGAAAATGTAGTGGAGGCAGATTCAATCGTGGCTTTTAAAAGGGAGTTGGATAAGTACGTGAAGGAAAAAAATTTACAGGGCTACAGGGAAAGGGTAGGGTAGTGGGACTAGCTGAAGTGCTCTTGCACAGAGCCGGCAAGGGCCCGATGGGCTCCTTCTGTGCTGCAACCATTCTATGATTCTATGATCTCTACATTGCTACCTACTACCTGGTGTGTGTTTCTGTGCTAATGCTTGAAAATCGTGACGTGGTTGCTGACTGACAGTCAATATAAATGTACTTGGTTCTGTAAAACCCACCGTGTCATAATGTAAAACACTTACAAATAACAAATAAAGTAGTGTAGTGAAATGAAAAGATCATAGGGCAACACTACAGGTGTGAAGGTATTCTTTCAGTACAGTATAGAAAAGCATCTGATTGTACTCTAATCTCTAGTTGCCAGGAACTATATGAGAATTCAGACTGACTTGCGTTCCAATGGATTTGCCCTTCCCTCAGGTTCTAATTGGAAGTAGCTGGTTTGCCTTCACCAATGCTTCTCTCTTCAATTCCCCCCAGGGGGCTTGGCTGAGATTAGGAAGTCATTATGTGGTGGATTCACTGGCACAGTATGCGAGCACTAGGTTTGATAGTGAGTCAGTACCCACAATGTGCTGTGCTGACAGACCACCTATCCCCTCATTCATACTTTATTGTGTCTAAAAGGATTGTTTTGTCTATCTGCATTCCTCTGCAGTTCTTATAAGCGGGTATAGATTTAAGGGTAAAGCTCTCAAGTGTCATTGTAATTTTATTTCAGGTGCTTGCCGAAATTCTGACTGGTATCAAAGCAGTAGATGAGAGCAGACAACCAGCATTTCTGGTAAGAAGACACCCTCAATATGTGCTTCACACTGTATTTTGCATTAACTGTCTCTTCTCTTCTTTCTACACTGATGCATACAGATTGGCACAAATTCTCTAATAATCTACTTCACTGTCTTTTTATTAGTTGGCCTCTTTACTTATTTCATCGTCTTCCGAGGTGCCTTTGGGCATTCCACCGTAAATTCCCCCCTTTCTGTCTCTGCCTCTTACTCCTCCCTCCACCTTATGCTGTAGTCTTGCAGGGGTGCCTATTTTGTGCTCCTACGTGAAGATTTCCTTTTGTGCATACACACACACCTCAATTTGGTTCACCCACTGAAAATGATGCGCACCATATATATGACTCGGGAGTTTTTATTGAGGCTGTGGCATTGTAGAGGCAGCTTTACTCTGGCTGTGACCTGAAGGTGCTCGAAAGTGAAGTGCGCTATTTCTCAGCCCTGACATCTTTTATCTGAAGAAGCCCAAAAAGCTTCAAAATTATTTGTGAATGTTTACAATTTTCCCAATATAATATTACATGTTCTTATTATTGTCTTTGTGTTAAACAGAAAGATCTTATGTTGGGAGTGCTGGAGGCAGAAAGGCAAACAAAAAACGCTGCAGATCTAGAGAAATCAGCGAACAAAATTTGTCAGATGTATTTGGATACAAAGGGTGGCCCTCTTCCCTTAAGCTTTGCAGTCAAGTTTGCTGTTATCACCTGTCTGTGCATCATAAGGAAGAAACCTGAGATGGAAGAGGTAAATAAAAATACATCAAACAATATGAAAGAAGGCATGAATAAATTTGGTCTGTTTTTGTTAGAACAGAAGAGATTATGGGATGATTTGATAAGAGGTGTACAAAATAATTAAGGGATGGGACAGTGTGGATCGAAGAAGCAAACTGCTTGCAGTAGTTTTGGGGGAGGGGAGATCTAATTGAGGGGTGAGAAATATATGATTAAATGCAAGCGATTTAGGACAGAGGATTGTGAGGCTGTGGTGTGCACTACCAGAGTTAGTGATTGAAGTAGAGACCATGTCAACATTTAAGAATAGGTTAGATAGGCATTTGAAGGAAAGGGAGATATAGGGATATGGAAACAAGGCAGGCATCTTGGATTAGGACTGCTGCTTGTGTAGAAGATAAACACCAATATGTATCGGTTGGGCCGAATGTCGTAAGTTCGATGTAATTCTGTGTCTTGCTGCCTCCTTTGAATGAAACATTAAACCAAGAGTCTGACTCCCTGTTCAGGTGAGCATTCAGCATCCTTTGTATGTATGGATTTGAGGACAAAATTAGGCATGACTGCGATGGCATCCAGAGTCAAATAGTCCATTAACATTCACTGTCTAGGTACCACTTATGCAAGGTAGAAGAGGGTGTCTCTGGTACCCATGCTACTTAATGCAGTATATATCAATACTTTCAGGACATGACAGGAGAGCAGCAAATTTGGGAGTCATTTTGTTGTGCTAACAATATTAGTTTAGACTTTCCAAACACTCATTTCTAGTTCAAAGTGCCTGACAGTAGTTTTTGTAATGGACTGCATCGTTTATGATCTCAAATCCACATCCTTAATTTTCTGATCTTTGAGATAACATAATCCAAGTAATTAACCTTGATTGTGGTAAAATTTATGTACGTTATCCACTATTAGATCTCCAGTCTATCAGATGATAAAAAGGTCAATAACCTAAACCAGCTTTGTATAACCAGTCAAATGTATTTATGATCAAATAAAGAAGTAAACACACTAGGCGTACATGTGACAGTACAGCAAATATATTAAAAAAGTTCTTGAAATAGTTCCTAAGCAGTAATATAGCTTTTTCAACCTTCAGTCTTTTTCCAGTTAGAAGCATAAACAACCCAGAAAATACTGCTTTCAGTGGAATTGTTCAGGTCTTCCTTTGTGGGACATGTAATGCCAGACACCGTTTTTTCCCGGACATAGAAGAGATTCGTGCCAGGGAACGTAACCGATACAATGAGAAGCTGCAGGTTATTCTGGAACGAAGGGAAAAACAGCTGTTGGAAGTGGAACAGAAGAAACCGTCCCGGTGAGCTTTGGGAAAGAGGAGTGGAACACCTGAGTGCCAGTGCCAATCCAAGAGGCTGCAGCCAGGCACGGTGCACGAGCGTGACACCTGGACTGAGCGCTTGAGCCAACAGGACTAAATATGCCCATCCAAAATGTACAATGAGGTTGAGATGCACCTCAAAGGATCACGCCAAGATTAAAGCTATCTGATGTAACACATTGGCTGCAGATTTGTGCAGTCTCTCCAGAAATCGAAGAACTCCCCCAAAAAATATAGCCACTTCTTACATTCTCAATTTCTTTGGAAAAGGGCTTTCAACAGATCATGAACAAGACACAGCTTCTCTTGAAATTTCTCTAAGATTAGACTACAGTACCAGAAATACACTTTTATACTAATGAGAGGACAAAACATTGTCTGAAATCTTAATATCTTAGCTTAACACTTCATATGTTGCACCAAAGGATTGCAGCTATCCGGTTCACAGTAAGTGTCAGCTGTGGCTCAGTGGGTCACACACCCGCTTCTGAGTTAGAAGGTTGTGGGTTCAAGTCCCACTCCAGGGACTTGAGTACACAAATCTAGGGCTGCACTGTCGGAGGTGCCGTCTTTCGGATGAGATGTTAAACTGAGGCCCTGTAAAAGGATGTAAAAGATCCCATGGCACTATTTCGAAGAAGAGCCAGGGGAGTTATCCCCGGTGTCCTGGCCAATATTTATCCCTCAATCAACATAACAAAAACAGATTATTGTTGCTGTGGGAGCTTGCTGTGCACAAATTGGCTGGCATGTTTCCCACATTACAACAGTGATTACACGCCAAAAGTACTTCATTGGTGGTCATGAAAAGTGCTATATAAATGCAAGTCTTTCTTTCTTCTATAATCTCGAACGTACAATCAAACACTCTCTTCGATCAAAAGATTCTGCGGCTGTAAGGCAGAGAAAACATCATTTTAAATTTAAGAAAGTGACTGGAATCCATTTTATAGTGAGGTTACCACAGCGTTTAAGCTTATGTAGGAAAAAAAATCTTGTATTATCACAAATGGCAAAATGACTTGTATTATCACAAGTTGCCAAAATGACTTTGATCAATACTCTTCTGTAATAAGTTGATTTTGTTTTTAACCTAACTGAGTCCTAATAGGCAAGCTCCAACAGCACTCAAGAAGCTTGACACCATCCAGGATAAAGCAACTTGCTTGATTGGCACCCCATCCACCACCTTAAACATTCACTCCTTCCACCACCGGCGCACGTTGGCTGCAGTGTGTACCATCTACAAGATGCACTGCAGCAACTCACCATGGCTTCTTCAGCAGCACCTCCCAAACCTGTGACCTCTACCACCTAGAAGGACAAAGACAGCAGGAGCATGGGAACAACACCCACCTCCAAGTTCTCCTCCAACTCCCACACAGTTATGACTTGGAAATATATCGGCGTTCCTTCATCGTCGCTGGGTCAAAATCCTGGAACTCCTTCCCTAACAACACTGTGGGAGTACCTTCGCCACATGGACTTCAGTAGTTCAAGAAGGCTCACCACCACCTTCTCAAGGGTAATTAGGAATGAGCAATAAATGCTGACCTTGCAAGCGACGCCCACATCCCATGAATGAATTTTTAAAAAGTGGTCTCAGATTGTAATGGACGCTGGCGTGGGAAATGGAAAAATGCAGTCATGTTATTTTGCCATGGTTGGATCAGATATGTTATTGAGACGGGGTAGATTGGGCATTATCCTGCTATAGAATGATTGATGCAACAAAAAAAGGCTTTCCATTCCCCTGTACTAACATCCCTCGCATTGATGATCACAAAAATTCACTGGGGTTATTTAATATGTATTGTGTGTGTCTTACAGGTTTATTCAATGCTGGAGAGTCTTCAGCGTCAGGTAAAAAGCCATGATCTGCACAGCTCTCCTGAGGAGACAGAAGATGGTACATGTAAGCTAAATCAATTGGCTTCATTGCCACAGGAAAACACAGAGATCCTTTATCCTTCTCTGGCTCCCAATTATTACATAAAGACTTTACAATCCCAGAGCCCATCCATTTTCAAAGGCTTGCCAGAAACCTCACCACAACTACCAGATACAAAATTGGTGAAGATATTATGTGAATCAGATGAGTCGGATAATTTTGGTTATTACCCTGTGCCGGCATCTCTTGACCAATTGTTTTGTGAAATGTGTAATATTAAGTCAAAGTGTGTTTGCAGTGATTCCAGCTCATGCTCCAAGGGAACCGAAGACAGATCAAAATCCACCAATACAAGTTATCCTAGAGCCAGCCAGGAGCCCGTCGAGACCAGTAGTAGCTTTGTTCAAGAATTCTCTCCAGCAAGAGACCACGTCGCCGATAAACTTTGTATTCCACCCAATTATTCTGGTGCTGCATCAAATGGTGTTTGCGAATTTCAACTATACTCAAAAGATAGAATGGTCAATTACTTTAACCACACAGAAACCAACTACACGGACCCTGCAATGAAGCTCAGTTGTTGCAACTCTGCTGTTTCTTCTCCGCGGAACTCAGAACCTGAAAAGTCAGAGTCCCTCTCAACATATGCTTCTTGCCAAAGTTTGCATATCAATGAGTTATGTTGTGGAGCAGCATGTGCGTTTGAGAACTCAACTTTGTCTGTGGGAGGGCGACCAGGAGTGCCTGATAGCACGAGTCCAGGTAGTGTCCAATTGTATAAAAATTAGACATGTATGCATATATATTTGAACGGTATTTTTGTTCCAATTTCCCCCCTTGCCCATCTCTTCCTGAAGGCCTCACGCTGGGATACAGTTCCATAAATGGCCTTCCAGTATATCATCGAAGTGAGCTGAAGCTGTAGATTTTGGTGAGGTATTTAACCATGGGAGTGGAGTGGAGGGGGGGCATCATAAGAACAAAAGAAATAGGAGCAGTTGTAGGCCATATGGCCCCTTGAGCCTGCTCCGCCATTTAATAAGATCATGGCTGATTCGATCATGGACTCAGGTCCACTTCCCTGCCCGCTCTCCATAACCCCTTATTCTCTTATCCTTTAAGTAACTGTCTATTTCTGTCTTAAATTTATTCAATGTCCCAGCTTCCACAGCTCTCTGAGGCAGCGAATTCCATAGATCCACAACCCTCTGAGAGAAGAAATTTCTCCTCATCTCAGTTTTAAATGGGCGGCCCCTTATTCTAAGATTATGCCCTCTAGTTCTAGTCTCCCCTATCAATGGAAGCATCCCCTTTGCATCCACCTTGTCAAGCCCCCTCATAATCTTATACGTTTCGATAAGATCACACCTCATTTTTCTGAATTCCAATGAGTAGAGGCCCAACCTACTCAACCTTTCCTCATAAGTCAACCCTCTCATCTCTGGAATCAACCTAGTGAACCTTCTCTGAACTGCCTCCAAAGCAAGTATTATCCTTTCGTAAATATGAAAACCAAAACTGCATGCAGTATTCCAGGTGTGGCATCACCAATACCCTGTCCAACTGTAGCAAGACTTCCCTGCTTTTATACTCCATCCCTTTTGAAATAAAGGTCAAGATTCCATTGGCCTTCCTGATCACTTGCTGTACCTGCAAACTAACCTTTTGTGTTTCATGCACAAGTACCCCCAGGTCCCGCTGTACTGCAGCACTTTGCGATCTTTCTCCATTTAAATAATAACTTGCTCTTTGATTTTTCCTGCCAAAGTGCATGACCTCACACTTTCCAACATCATACTCCATCTGCCAAATTTTTGCCCACTCACTTAGCCTGTCTATGTCCTTTTGCAGATTTTTTGTGTCCTCCTCACACATCGCTTTTCCTTCCACCTTTGTATTGTCGGCAAAATTGGCTACGTTACACTCAGTCCCTTCCTCCAAGTCGTTAATATAGATTGTAAATAGTTGGGATCCCAGCACTGATCCCTGCGGCAACCTACTGGTTACTGATTGCCAACCCGAGCTTGTCATCATAGCTCAGCTTCAGTCTATCCTCGTCCATCATTCACACATGCCACTTTTAATAAAGATCACTGGATAACAATCAAGAACGAAAGCCTGGCTAAAGCCAGAAAGGATGTATGTCATGATAACGTTGCACACAATTGATCACCCACAATAGCAGACCGTGCAGTTACCTTGGACCTGGCGTCATGCTGTATAACGAGCTTTAACCAGGGTGAAGGAGCGATTTTCTTTAAAAAGTTCATGTGTCAGCAGTTGCCAGAAGTGGGATCCACTGGCCGGATTTGTTTAAAACTTAAACAACAAGCAGCAGTGTAACGGAGGGGACTTCCAGCTAGCAGCAGCCTGCCATGAGGAAATACTGATGAAAGAATGCCTGACCATAGAGATGACTTAATCAAACTGGTCATTACTGTAATACTAGATTCCTCTGAGATGTGGTGGGTGATTGTGACGGAGGTTCGGCGAATGTTTGGTGCGGAGGTGCGGCGGGACATCGTGGCAGAGGTGCGGCGAGGGTTTTTGTGGCGGAGGAGCGGTGCGGGATGTGGCGGAGGTGCGCCGAATGTTTGTGGTGGAGGAGCGGCGAGAGATCGTGGCGGAGCTGCAGCGAATGAGGGTACGGGGCCCAAAAAAGCCGAGGGCCCAGGGGCAGCACGAGCCTACCCACACTGAGATATGTGTGCACACTGGTCCATACAGCAGAGCAGGTCTCCAGTCGTCCTGGTTCAACCCTTGTCACTGGATAAAGGCTTAGCTCTGTCAAGCCCGTGTGGTGGCTGATGTGCAACGGTCACCACATGGTAAAAAAAATCCACACACAGGCATCTTCCACCCCTTCAATTGGAGTTCAGGACTGGAACATCTGTGAACTCTTGTGGAAGCAAGTCATCCTCGTTCGAGGGACCGCCTGTGATGATGATGCACAAAATTGATGATGTGATACATTTTGAAATGATTTGCATCTCCATACATACTATTTAAAGAAAAGATTAGCCCAAACTTTTTCTTGATGACGTTATTTCTGCTGAGTCCAGCAGAAGGCTGTCACTCCAATCAGGGAAAATAAAAGGGAAATATTGGAGATGGAAATGATGTGCTAGACTGGGTGGTGCAGTAGGATCGTGCAGCTCTTTCACTTTTGGGACCTGAACCTCAGTCAGCCAATACTAATGAAATGGAAGGTCGCATCTATTGGCTGGCTGTAAGGGTTGTTTGTGAACTGAGTTTAGGAAAGTCTCGACCCAGTTCCTACATTAGCCGCACTAATTTGAATGGGTGCTTTTTTATTTACTGTGGCTAATGGGCCCTTCTTTGAGGATGTGGTAGTGTAGAGGGAGTTTTGCTCTATATCTAATCTGAGCTATACTTGTTCTGGAACTACTTACTAGGACAGCATAAAGGAAGCTTTACTTGATATCCAACCAGTGTTATATCTGACTGAGTACATGATGGCACAACATGCAGAGTGCTTGGGCGTGCATCTAACCCACGCTGTAACTGAACTAGGACTGCTCAATGAGCATTACTCTGTACCTAACCTGCGTTATACCCAATCTAACCTGCATTATATCCGATCTGGGAATGATTGATGTTGACACTAAGTGTCCAAACCAGAAAAGCATTAATTCCTCAGTACTAATAAGTGACTCAGGTGTGCACAAAAGGTTTTTAAAAAAAATAAAAAACACTAAATGAATAGTTTTCTCAACTTGATGCTTTCACTGTAAATTTAGTACTTGAAAGTATTTGTCTACACAATCCTTTAATTCAAGCTTGGGGGGGGAGGGGGAATGAATATATGAAGTTTGGACCTTTTCTTATTTTAAAATGCAGCACAGTAATATTTTCTCCAAGATTCCCATCTAGATACATGGAATAAACTTGCTTCTTTTGTACAGATTCTTAAGCGTTACAATTTATTTGCATGAGGGAAGGGCAGAATCTATGTTAAACGTTATAGAGTAACTTCATCGATTCCATACTCCCAGCAGTGTGCCATGCACAAACAGAGGGTGGGTTGGTGAATCAGCGCCACAATGTTGTAGCCCTCTCTTGGATCCAGATTCCTTTGAATATGGCTCCCAGCTGGGAGTGCAGGAGTGGTGAATTGTATGCTAAGTGGTTCTGTTGCAGCACTTAACTTTCTCTGTATCTTTGGTTTGCAGCAGAAGTTTTGTTTTCCGCAAATATCAAGATCAACCCCCACAAAAAAAAACTGCTGGATAAGATCCTTCTGTACGAAGAGGAGAAAATCGATAGTGCCGAGCTCCTCTCGGCCCCCTCTTTACCTGATGAAGGTATTTACACTCGCAGTCTCTTTGGTATTGTGTTAATTGAAGTGTTACATTTTTGGGTTTCTGTTACTATTTTTGTTCCAGATGCTTTTGAGCTGTATTTCAATATTCTGTACTCTCATATGTGAACACGACCTCCCTATATCCTTGAGAGAGTGTTTTTCATTGCCTGGTTATCAGGTAGATTTCAAAGTATGCCTGGGACAATGAAAAGAAAACCTTATAAAGATCCCCATCAGTACTCGGTGTACTTCAGTGCCTCCATGGGTTGCTTCTCAAATTCAAAAGAAGAGAATTAACTATTCAGTACTTTATTTTAGGCTTTAAATGCCAAACAAACAATAAAAGAACAATAACTGTCATATATATTTACAGTAGCAGATAAGTTTAGCTAGCTGGCTTCTCATTGAAATAGAAAATAACAAATACAGTAAAAGACTCTTATTTATATAGCGCCTTTCACGACCACCGGACGTCTCAAAGCACTTCACAGCCAATTAAGTACTTTTGGAGTGTAATCACTGTTGTATTGTGGGAAACCTGTACAAACTCACATCCCCAAAAAACGGTCATTTATTGACCATCCCAAATAATTTGCATTGTAATAGATACAAGCTGCACCATGAAACCACGAACATGCGCAAATTACTGACTGCCTTCAATGCACTAAGTCCGTTTACAACTTAAAACACAGGACATGCAGGTAAGTGCGAGGTGGCAGCAGGTGAAAGAAAAGGCGTTTGTGGAATGGAGATCTCTTTACCCAGCATCTAAATCAGCAGAGAAACCGTTCTCTGGGATTGAATGCTAACTCATCTCTATCCCAGGGATAGAGTGGTTTCTGGGCCACTATGGATGCTGGGTGAAGAACTCTCCATTCTACCTCACATGCAATTTACATTCAGGTGCACGTTGGACTGGGCTCTATACCCGCCTCCGGCCTGATGATGTCACCTCCACCGCCGCAGAGAGACGAGACTGATTGTTTGGGACTCTGGGGAATAATGTGCTACGTGTTAGAAACAATCAAGGGTTGGGAGTCGGGGAACTCTGAAATCAGGTGGTGGGGGAGAGGGGAAGTGCAAGAGTAGGGAGCTTAGAAGTCGACAATTGGGAAGAGCTCTGGCAGCAGCAGTCAGGGAGCCTCAGCAGTTAGGGGAGCTCAGGAGTCAGCAATTGGGGGGTCGCAAGAGCTCTGGAGTAGGCAATCGGGGGTGGGGGGAAGCTTAGGATTTGGCAATCGGAAGACCTCAGGAGTCAGCAATCGAGGGGCCCAGGAGTCGATAATCGGGGGGTCTTGGGAGGAACTCCGGTATCAGTACTTTCGCAGGCCTCGGGTGTCGGGGAGAGGCTGGGGACTGGGGAGAGAGAGACAGGAATGGGGGCTGGAGACGAGATGGGCAATGGGGGCTCATGATCAGGAATCACATGGACAAGCGTCAGATGGTCATATCATAACGTGATCAAACCTCCAGGAATGCCTCCAACCAGAGTTGGCAACCTAGACATCGCACTCCACCAGTAACAACCCCCTACCCACCCCAGCACTTCAAACTTTAGCAGCCGCAGCACAATTCCCCCCCCCCCCCCATCTCCCTCACACACACAATTTGGCTGGGTCATCGGCCTGAAACATTAATTATTTCTCTCTCCACAGATGCTGCCTGACATGCTGAGCATTTCCAGCATTTTCTGTTTTTATTTCAGATCTCCAGCAGCCGCAGTATTTTGTATGTATGTAGGTATGTGTGTGTGTAGTATTAGTCAGTCTATGTGACATATCAATCTATGTGGACGAACTATATAACATTTTTGTGTACCTAATGAAGATCTGAATGTACCAATTTGCTTTCTGATTGGATGCTGCTAATCAAGTCATTGATAACTGATCATGTGATTAGTAGAGACCAATCAGATTTATGTACTACAATCCCCACAGAGGGAAGGCAACTATTACACTTCCATGATAAAAACTTATATTTTAAGTAATATTAAATAGCTTTAACCATGTAAAAGTTGCAACTGAAAGATTATAAGTAAACTGAAGTAATTGAGAACATTTAAAAATACAGATTTTAACTCAAATTTTAACTAAGTTGAAGTCCTGAACCTTAGTTGGTCACTCAACCAAAACTGGAACTTAATTTATGAGCAAGCTCAGTTAGAAATGATTGCTGCTAAGGCTTAGTCAATTAAACAAAACAATAATTGTTAGACAGTAATGCCACAAGATATCAGAGTTTTGAAGTTTGGACTTTAAGCCCTAATGCTGCTTATCTTTTACAGAATGAACCACAATATCGAACTACAACACTGGGGTGGCAACAAAGATACAGGTTGAACCTCCCTTATCCAGAACTCCCTTATCCGGAACCATTCCCGGCCCCGGGTGGCGCATGCGCAGAACTCCAACATGAACAAATTGAAGTCTTTCCTTGCTCGCCATCAACCTCCCCACAAGTTTCAAGAAATTGCAGCATTTCCACTGTTATAACAAATTAAACTTGCTACAGAAAGTTAGTGCTGGTATTTAACGATGTAAAGACCCATCTAATGACTAAATTTATGCAGTTGAATTTTATGCTGTAATGCGACTCGACCATGGAGGCCCAGAAAGGGAACGTTGAAACTTGAGTCACACTCCAACAGGTAGTAAATTATTCCTGGAGGTTTTAAAAATTTTTTTATTACTTTTCCTTTCTATCTCTTCTCCCGTAATCCAATCTTTCTATTTCTTACTGTATCTAATTTGAATTGAATTCAATCTATTTACTTCTCCCTCATTCCTCTGTTTCATTCTCTATGTTTAAATGTAATTGGTTAAGGAGATGGTCATTCACCAGGTGCCCCGTTATCAGCTTGCACTTCCAGCAATTTGTGGCACAAAATTTTTTTGAGCTATAAAGTGTAAGAGAAAAAAAATCTAACAAAGATGCCCCACTCCACCAAATTTTAGGCCATAACTTTTTTAAACATTCTGAAATGATGCCTGAACAAAGATGTGGTGGATCTTCTTTGAAAGCTCAAAGTGAGAATTTGGGTAGTGTCTTAGAGGCTGCAACAATCACATGTTTAAATGAATCTCAGTGTGCTGTGAAATACTAATAATATTAAATAAACCACATGGAAGCTTTGTACAGTATTTTGTATCAACTTAAATCAATTACATTATGATGTGTATAGTAGCTGTTAAATTTAAGATCAAATGTATGCCATCAGTTGAAAATAAATATGTTTTTTTTATGGGAGAATCTCATGAGGTTTTCATTTTCAAATGTAAACTATTCATAATGTTCTTTTGCTTTTCCTTTCTGTATTGTTTACTTTTGATTTTTTGTAATTCCTTTCTTGTTAGGGTGTTGTATTAAATGAGTGTGGGAAATCATAACACAGGACAAAATTGCGTCTAAGATGGCACTAAATTAACAGTCGTACTCAGAGGAACCGCAAGGATGACTGGTGTGGGAAAAGAGAACTGTCACGTGGACTAGGGGTGCTCTTCTGAATTTAGGATTAAAGCACATTATTTGAACATAGTAGAAGGAAAATACTCTGTACCCAACTTATGCTGTTACTGACCTGAGAGTCCTTAATGGGGTCTAAAATGGGAAACTGTGACACTGCTGCAGGACAACTGATCTTCTAAGGCTGGGACAACAGCAAATTATTGAGCATTGTAAATTGGGATTTTCAAATACCATTTTCTCATGCAAACAACCGGACAGTAATCTTTGTAAGCAGTCCATGGGCCCTCTAATTTACGACAAACTGTTGTCGTAATTTAGAACCTGTGCTTTTCAATTTTTGCAGACAAAATATAGTCCAGTCCAAACAATTAACCCACTTGTGGCAAATTGCGTGTCGGAATTTTGGCAGGATTCCCACTAAATCTTCGCCCTATTGGATGGTGAGAAATATCAAACAGGAATGGCTGTTTGAAAATGACAACCAAAAGCAGTTTGAAGAAAGCATTTAAGCAATTGGTTGGATTTGTGGTATGAATATTTGCATTGGAAACATAGCATAGGTGTTTGAATTGCAAATCAAAATGAACAAAGCCAATGATATTTCAACAAGCAACCTTTCCCAAGTTTCTGCATTGTTTTCAAGTTGATTTAAGATCTTGGTCACCATATTTGCTCCTTCTGCAGCTATAGCTGAAGCTCCTGAATAATCTCCTAGTGGGTGAAATGCAACAATAAATAAGGCTTTAATAAGGATGACTGCTGCCCTATGATTCACATAACTTCCAGTCGGGTCACAGAAGTGCCCAAAAGTTAAAAGTATGTGAATTTTCAGCAAGAGGCAACTGGAACTTATAATGTTTCAAAGAATTGGAGAATACAAATGCAATCACCTCACACCGTTTATTAGGAATGGCTCATGGCAGTTGTTTACAGCAGACAGATTCATGTAGCACGCCTGGGATTGAACATAGAGTTTTGTAGGTCATAACAAAGACCTTATAATGACAAAACATGTTTGCTGCATCATATCAGTACTGACAACTTTGTAACATTGATTTCATATTCATCCAATGAATGTCATCTTGGGTAGTGACAACAGATTGTGTTTATAGTGTTTCTTTAACATAGAAAACGTCCCAAGATGCTTTAGGAAAGGAAGGGCAAGAAGGAAAAAAGAGTAGATTTAGAAGCAAGTGCAATATATAAACGGGAATTTCGGGAGTAACCTCACCAGCTATAACACAAAGTCTCTTCAAATGATAACCTGAGAGCCATTGGTAAATTTTGTATCTATGGTGGTTTCCATCATCTTCTGTTGAGACGTGAGGAGGGTAAGTTGTCAAGTTTTTTCATTACTTAGCCATTTCAATGTCTTAAGAAGATGGAAAAAAAGTCCCATTCAGCTAATTTCTTCCAGCAGAGCACACAACAATCAAGGAATCTACCCAACTTATTGAACAAACCAACTAACCATAGGTATGCCCTCCAGTTAGATAAAGATCAGTGAAATTCCCTTGACGTCCACAGAACATCATATACCAACCATTTACTTGAGCAGTCCAACAGTCAAGTTGATGGACTAGAGCAGCCTTGCCAACTCTCGTGAATTCATCATGAGAAACGAATTTGAAGTAAATTTAAATCTCACTAATGATCTCAGGATAGAACTGTCAAATCTCGCGATTTTTAAAAGTCCTGTCGCAAAGCTGGTCGCGCTCACCTTCAGATGTCAGCAGTCGGTTAGTGACGGCTCAGGCCAACATCCCCAGCATTGAGCATGGTCAATGCTTTGATCAGCTTCGATGGGCGGGCCACGTAGTCTGCATACCTGATACAAGACTCCCAAAACAGGCACTCTACTCCGAGCTCCGTCACAGCAAGCGAGCCCCAGGAGGGCAGAGAAAACGCATCAAGGACACCCTAAGAGCCTCCTTGAAAAAATGTAAAATCCACTCCGCCTCTTGGGAATCCCTGGCCCAAAACCGCTCAAAGTGGAGAAGAAGCATTGAGGAAGGCGCTGAACACTTTGACTCTCTTCTTCGGGAGCATACGGAAGTCAAGTACAAACAGCGGAAAGAGCGTACGACAAACCAAGCACCTCACCCACCCGTCCCTTCAACCATCACCTGCCCCACCTTTGACAAAGAATCTGTAGATCCCATATTGGACTCATCAGTCACCTTAGAACTCGTCGGGGATGCACCAGATACCCTGTCCACAGAGGAGGATCATGGTGAGTCCCAGGCTCCGGGAGTCACTGCTCACACTGAGTTCGTGTGCACTTCTTTTTTCCTTGTTCTTGTTCCTCTAGGAAGCCAGGGCATGGAGACAGTTGAACTGCTGCGATTTCTCGAAAGTGGCACGAAAGCAGCATCATGTGGGCGAATGAAGCCCGGTGCTTGGCTCAATGTAAATATACTATTCACAGGTTTATTAACATGTTATTGGTTGTCAATCTGAGCCACTACCGATGCAACCCTGTAGAGAACACTACCTGTGTGCATGCATACAACCAGCATCCACTTTGCAGCTCAAACAATTCCAGATTTAATTGCACTAGCATCAACCGATTTGTAGTTTTATTTTCTTTCTTTGAAATGTCAGCTATGCCACTCCCAAACTGGACTAAACTGGAGCTCGAGTAGCCGCAATGGTCACAAGAAACGGAGCATCCTAGCCGTGCCCAAAGCCCCAGCCTCACCTCTCAGCCTGGTTTGAGTGCTTGTGCCTGATTTGCCAGGAGCTGCTCGTGGTGGAGCCGGTGACACCACCGTGTGGACACACACTGTGCCAGAGCTGCTTTCAGCAGACGGTGGAAATCAGAAACCCTGAATTGCGCACTCTGCCGCCGCCTGTCCAATTGGGCGTGGATGCCGGCCCGAGCCAGTAGCCTGGTCAACACAGGGCTGTGGTCGAACTTCTGGAAGGTTGCAAAGATCAGTCCAGCCCTCAGAACTAGGTAACAAGCAAACAAGACTCACAGATTCTTCACCTACAACAATCAATAATGAATTAATCTAGATTACCCATGTAAAATTATCAAAGAAATTGCGAGTGAACCAGACCAGAAGAAAACCACATGTATATTTTGTGTTTTATATTAAAGTTTCTGTGTTTTAGATACATTTCAATTAAATCAAACAATGGTTGAACAAACACTTGTAAGAGCATAACTACTATTTTACTGAAAATGAAAAACGCTAGTTGCCCTGCGTTAGCAATGGAAAAAAACAAATTTACACGTGCCTGCTTATTTAAGGGGCACAACTACAGTCATAAAGGAACATTTGATTAAATAAGCCACTAATGAGGTTTATAAACCAACTATCAATCTATCTTTATGTTTGGAAAAAAATAGCAACTCATGATTTTAATGCCAAATGTCTTGATTTGTAAGTTTGTCTCTTGATTTATGCTACAGTGGAGTTAGCATTACCGAACTCTCCTTCTTTGAATAGTACTGTGGGGACTTTTAGATGGTACAAAAATTGGCCGTGTGATTGCTAGTGAGGAAGAAGCTATCGATTGCAGGAAGATATCAATGGATTGGTCTAGTGGGCAGAAAAGTGGCAAATGGAATTCAATCCAGATAAGTAAGAGGTACAGTATTTGAGGAGGTCTAATAAAGCAAGGGAATACACAATAAATGGCAGGATACTGAGAAGTGCAGAGGAACAGAGGGACCTTGGAGTGCATGGGCCTGAAATTCAGTACCGCTGGAAAGCTGGTGTCCCCCCCCATCTTTTTGTGGCCATTAGCGCCGAAAATTTTTTGTGTCTGGGCCACCCCATATTCAGCTCCAAAAGTGAACAAATGGGTTCCAGCACTAATGACCCCCTTCCAAAGTGCATTTTTCAGCGGTGTGGCTGTCTTCATTTGAGCGTTATCACCACTGAGAAATTCAGCATGTAGGTAAGGATTTCTAATGAGGCAGCTGCTCCCTGGCTTTTTAAATGGCTAGGGTTTGCAGCAGGGTCTGAGGAGGGAAGGAGTCTGGAAGGATGGCTGGTATAAGAGGTGCAAGGAGAGTCAACAGATTCACTGATATGGAGCTGGAGACATTGATGGTCGGTGTGGAGGACAGAAGAATACTGTTTCCTGACGTGGGGAGGCCTAGCAGACAGGCAGTACATAATGCAGTGGAGGTGTCAGGCACCTCCAAATATGTGAGGACGCACCCTCCCAGGAGGGTGCTGGCCAGTCTGCACCCAGCCCTTCCAGGGTGGCGATGGGCCGACGCCTCTTAGCTCTGGGGAGACGGGAATCTTCCTCCTCCTGCGCCTCCTCCTCTTCCTCAGGTGATACTGTTGGCTTGACCTCCAGCGGTTGTCCCCTCATGATGGCCAGGTTGTGCAGCATGCAGCAGACCCTGATGATTATGGAGAAGCATTGAGGAGAGTACTGCAAGGTGCCACCAAAAGCGGTCCAGGCACCAGAATTTCTGCTTAAGAATGCCTATGCACTGCTCGATGATGTACCTGGTGGCACAATGAGCGTCATTGTATGCAAGCTCTGGCATTGTACTGGGGTTCCACAGAGAAGCGAGCAGCCAAATGGACAGAGGATATCCCTTATCCCCAAGCAGCCAACCGCAATCCTGATTCGGGCTGGTGAAGACGGCGGGCACACTGGTCTGGTGCAGAATGAATGAATCATGGCTGCTGCCTCCCTTGCCCACTGCCTGTCTGCACGATGCTGCCTTCTCCTGCGTGCTGCCGTGCTTCTGACCAGGTGTACCAGGTGTCCCCCTCCCAACACTCTTCCCATCCTCAGTGAACCCTGCCAAGCAGGTCCCTGCAGCCCACAGGACTCCACTAAAGAGTCAGACCTGAAATTTGTACAAAAGTACAGGGATATGTGCAAACCTCTGAGCAGCACTCAGCGGGCCCGAAATTCACTGTCTCCGAAGGGACGGCTACCGCGGAGTTTGGGTGGTTGATCAAAAAATTTGATCAGCTACTGCGGTTGGGTACTTTTCCCTCCCCAAGCTATATTCAGCTCGGGGAGGATTTCAGTGGACTTCCGCCGGAAACAGCGCGGTGAAGTCGCTGCAAAGGAAGGTTTCCAGCGGTGAGCTCTGCAGCGTGTGGGCCACTGGAAAGGGACTACCACAGCGAAATTCACCGAGGAAAAGATAGGACTTTTCCCGGCAGTGCCCTAGCGAGGTTTTCGATGCGGTGCTTGAACTGGGGCCCTTTGGTAGGTAAAAAGTTTTATTACTTATTATTGTTTTTATTTCATTTTCCAGCATCCATCCACAGTATTTATCTTTTGATATAATTTTATTTGTTATTATTGTTTTTATTTCATTTTCCAGCGTGCATGCGCAGTATTTACCTTTTCATATAGTTTTATTAATTATTAAGTGTTTTTATTGATTTTCCAGCATGCGCAATATTTATATTTTCATATAATTTTATTGTAGGGCTGACGAATTGCGAGGTCCAAAAAAAAACACACCAGATTAGATAGATTAATAAATGTTTCCCTACCTGACTACCACTGCCTTTAATTAGCGCTCCCCAAACGGCCAGCCGAGATGACATCGCCTCCTGCAACTGCCATTGCTGACATCCGGCGATGCTGCAGGGGGCGGGAGAAAATATTGCATCTGGGGCGATAATGGGGCTCTGCACACCGGTTGATGTCACGATTTACGGGGCTCTACAGAACCAGGCAGTGTTAGCGCCAACACAAAACAACCTCCACACACTTGAGCTCATCTGAAACTCTGCTGCCCGTATTCCTAACTCGTACCAAATCCTTGACTATCCAGATCTCCCAAAAATGGGCGGTATTTCCGGCATGGGCGGTAAAACTGGGTTTTCAGATCGCTGGCTTGTCGCCCATTTTCAAAGCCCCTAGTCTCCACATTAAAAATTGGGCATTACTGCGAGTGTTCTGAAATGGGCGTTAGCATTAAATCTCTCTGACCATCTACCCTAAAGTGTCGCCGTCCTCAGCAAGGGCATGCCAACGCTCATTTCCCACGATTCAGATGGTCAGGGGTCATCATTACATGTGCAGAAGAGACAGAAAGGGAGCAGAGAGGGATTGAAAGTGTGTGTGGGTTTGGTGTGTGCTTGTTACGCTGTTGTGGGAGGCACAAGGGAGACTCACCAGCAACAAGTCGCCTACTAAGCACCAAGAACATAGTTGGCACTGAGTTTTTGTCCATCAAATAATATATAACTTGGAAGAGATGGAGGAGGCCCTGTAGCTTGCAGCCGGGAACACTGGTGGTCCCGGAGCGCTGCATTGCACCCCAAGGTGCCGCACTCCCATTGCCAACAAGACATGAGAGCCAGCAGCAACATCTTGCTTCTGGCTCGGAGCACGTTCCCACCTCGGCGGTTCTGCCATCATCCCCCCGCCCCCCCCCCACCCCAATGAAGCAGCACTGAGGAATTCCTCGACCAGGCAGCTTGGAGTCAGGAGGGAAAGGGGTAGAGGTGGGGATGACAAGCGGGGCGGGGAGTGGGGGGGGGGGGGGGGGGGGCGGGAAGGAAAGTGAGGTGCATGGCCACAGGTGTTTCTGGGGCATATTTTTAGGTTGCTGCTGCTATTTTGGTGGGAGGATCGGGGCGAGGGGGCGAGGGGGCTACCCTGTTGGTTTGCATTTGTGTTCTGCATTGTGGGAAATGGAGACCATTGTAATGATGTAAATGTGATAAATTTGTTGTGGCCCATGACGGGGTTGGGGTGTTTTTTACAGATATACTTATGATTTCAGACAAATGGTCGGTTTAAATGTATTTTATTTAACATAACCTTGTTGCGCATTGGCTCAGATAGCTGCACCGTTACACACTGGTGATTCCTTAATATCAAAGGGTATAATTACACTTAACTTGAATCAACTTAAAGTTCAACTGTCACCAAGGTGATGCATCATCATCATTATAGGCAGTCCCTCGGAATTGAGGTGATGCACACCATTGATGTATGACCTGCACATCCAGCAGTGTGTCAGCCTTGCCAATACCACCAATGTTCTTTCAAGCAAAGCGCTCATTTATATGAGCTCCTGACGTAAGAGTCTTGTAGCTATGTAGCCACCACAGATCCTTTCCTGCAGTCTACAGGGGGGTGGAGGCATGGCTTCAGCGTCAGCCTGATTGTCTGGCCCGAGGTCAGCATCCACATCCTCGTCCTCCTCTTCCTCTCTCTCCTGAGGTGGACCATCAGACCCTTCTGGCAATTCTTGTCCCCTCCTGATAGCCAAGTTGTGCAGCATGCAGCACACCACCAGTAATTGAGCTACCTGCTCTGGGTGGTATTGGAGCTCGCCTCCTGAGTGGTCCAGGCATCTGAAGTGCTGCTTAAGCACTCCAATGCTTTTCTCGACGATATTGCGAGTGGATCAGTGTCTCTCGTTATATCGCTTCTTGGCTTCGGTGTGAGTGTCACATAGAGGGTTCATCAGCCAGGTGGCGAGGCCATATCCGTTGTCAGCAAGCATCCAGCATTGACCTTATGGCTGATTGTTAAACAAGTCAGTTACAGTGCTCTCACGCAGGGTGTGAGCATCATGGGTGCTGCCCGGAAATTTAGCATTCACTGCCATAATAATTTGCTGGTGGTCAACAACGAGTTACACATTCAGGGAGTGGAATCCCTTGCAGTTCCTGAAAACCTCTGCATCCTGAAAAGGTGCCTGCATCGCGATGTGCGTACAGTCTATTACTCCCTGCACCTTGGGCCAGCTAGCAATTCGGTAGAATCCTAAAGTCCTCTCAGTCTGAGCCTCCCTGGTCATAGGGAAGCTGATAAATTTCATCCTGCGTGCATACAGGGCTTGTGACCTGTCTAATGCAGCAATGTGTGGCATGCTGAGACATACCGCAAATGTCGCCAGCTGAGGCCTGAAAAGAACCCGACACGTAAAACGGCAGTGCCGCGGTGACCTTGACCTCGACGGACAGTGCAGTCCTGATGGCGCTGGCAGACTGCAGATCTCCCCTGATGAGTTGGCATATCTCACTGATAACCTCTTTGTGGAAGCGCAGTCTCCGAAGGCAGGTGGTGTCGCACAAGTTGAGGTAAGACTGCTTCTTCCTGTACTTGCGGGGGGTGTAACGTCTGGTCCTCCTCATCAGTCTGTCACGTCTTACATTGGGCACATGATGTTGTCGAGCGTACCTTCTGCCATCTCAAGTTTGCAGCATGTGAGTGGTCATCAAGAGAGAGTGAGAAAGGACAGGCCCCATTCCAATAGCTATCTGTTTTCCACCGATTGTTCACAAAAAATGAATGCCCCCACTAAGACACCTAGTAAATTCCAATCGTCCACAGTATGATGTTTGTTCAGATGTTCACATCACCTACAAAGACCTCCAG
Organism: Pristiophorus japonicus; assembly: GCF_044704955.1. Lineage (NCBI taxonomy): Eukaryota > Metazoa > Chordata > Chondrichthyes > Pristiophoridae > Pristiophorus > Pristiophorus japonicus. Next base: position 92,797,165 of record NC_091988.1, read on the forward strand.
AGTACATCCGAACTCCCCCGAGGTTGAAGCAGAGCAGCCTTTTAAATGATGCGACCTGCGATTTAGAACATGACGTCCATACCGCTGTGAGTAGTTCCAATTCGTTCAACTTTTTCCCAGCGTTTTTTTCTGCAAGCGATATTGTCGGCGAGATATGTGCGAGGTGCCGAAAGTAAGGATGGGCGATATACTGGGAGTTAGTTTCGGCAAGTGTGATCTTTACGACAAAAAACAGTGGGCAGTCGGCATTATTAAATCTCGGCGTTAATTACGTGCCGAAAGTAACGCTGGGCGATATTATGGGCTTTGGGATCACCCATTCTGATAATTCCACCCAAAAAAAGTGGGTGGGCGGTATTATTTTTTCTCGGCGTTTTGCACATGCGGAAAGTAACGCTCGCCGACAAGTGACCAAGAAATGGACGTCAATTTCCATTTTATGGCTAAATGGGCGATATCTGGGCGTTGCACGTCATTTCAGCATTAAAATGGACATTAAGTGTGCGTTATGCATGCAAAAATAATGAAAAATCTAGCCCCTTGTAATTTGCTGGCTTTTTGGACGGTCATAAAAGGCGCTATATAAATGAAAATTCTTTCTTCCACTGTACATGCAGGGGGGTGGGGGGGAAACAGATGTTGGTCTAATTGTGGTCATTCCCAGCCCTAAATTCTGTTCACGCATCATCTCTGAGACATTAGGACAGGTTATCAAATGCTTGGTCAAAGTGGTAGGTTTTAAGAGGAGAGGCAAAGAGGTTTGAGGATGGAATTCCAGAATTAAAAATTGAATTCTACTATGTTAATCTGGGACTCAAGGTTGGGGAAAGACTGAGCCATTAAGGAGAACCTGAGGGTTCTGTAGTGCCCCCTTGATGAAAGCAAAGATTGGAAAGTAAACTGGCTGGAAATGACCACAATTAGGCTTGTGTGACAGACTTTTGTTTTTTCTCTCTTTATACAATGAAAGAACTTGCATTTATATAGTGCTTTTCACAGCCTCTGAACATGCCAAAGCGCTTTAACAGTCAACAAAGTACATTTTGAAGTGTAGTCACTGTTGTAATGTAGGAAACATAGCAGCTAATATGTGGACAGCAAGATCCCACTAACAGCAATACAATAATGACCACATAATCGATTATTTCTTTAAGTGAAGTTGGTTGGGGGATAACTACTGGCCGGAATCCTCTGCTCAACTTCAAAATAGTGCCATGGGATCTTTTGCATTCACCTGAGAGGACAGTTTAAGTGGGGCTTGAATCCTCGGCCTCCTGACTCAATGAATGGAAACCCATCTGAATGTTAATGGAGTGAGTGTACTCAATGTCTTCATGGGAGGAATACACAAAATGTCAACTTGTGCAGCTGAATGATAAAACCATTCGGCAAAAGTGCCTGCTGCTAGGTCTTCAACTGGAACTACCTACTGTACTCGTCCTTCCCCCAGATCCCACAGGGTACTCGTGCTACATTGAGCATTATGAAGGGCTGGGTGATTGGACGGGCAAGCCTGCAGCATCCAATCTTGGGGCAAGGAAATCTGCAGCGAGAGGCCAGTGCAAGTCTGATTTTAATATTATAACTATGGCAATCAGGCCCCACAGCTAATGTCACATCCTTCTGCCAAGCCAAGCCCAACACTCACTCACCTGCACAAAACCTGACTATATATCCGAGGGCAGGAAAATACATAGACTTTGTGTTGTTGAGTGAGATTGTGCCATTACTGCTATTTACGACCTCTTCCTATGCCCTCTATCTTTGTGTTTACTGTTCTAAATAAACAACATTAGCCATTTTGCACTCTTACCCACTGTATCTGGTGCCTCGTTACTCACCCATCCTCATAAATCTCACGCACAGAACCTCAGGGGAGTGTGAATTCGAACCCACACCCCAAGCTCCCCTTACAATTACACTCGGTAAAGTCATCTTCAACTTCAGCAATCTTTTGCAGTCTCTTTAAATCGTTATCTGTAACCACATCTGCCATTATATTGGAGTTCTACTTTTCTTTCTGTTTGCCTCGATGGGCAGGGTACACTGTTGGATGATAAATCCCACCAATTCCTTTCCTTTATCACTGTAACTATTTGTAATGCACTTTTTTGACAGACAGGTGTCTGTCAAGCCCCAGCCACCATGCCGCGTCTGTCAAGCTCCGCCCCCTTCCCCCTCCCAGCCCCGAATCATTCCCTCCACGTGGTGCCGAGAAGCAAGTCCTGAGGCCCGAGATTGTTGATCCAAGGCCCCGACTCTCTTTGTCCGCTCAGGCCCCAGCCCCGACTCTCTACCCTCAAACTCTCTTTGCCCGGGGGCCGAGAGTGGCGGTCGGGGGTTGTTAGTTTGCGGCTTTGTTGGTGAGTGCGTTGGAGGGGGGTGGAAGAGAGAGACTGGGAGAGAAAGAGGCCGGGGGAGAGAGAGACTGGGGTGGAGGGAGAGAGAGACTGGGGGAGAGAGAGGCTGGGGGGGAGGGGGAGAGACTGGGGGGGAGAGAGAGAGACTGGGGAGGGGGAAGAGAGTCGCTGCCGGGGGAGAGAGAGAGGCTGGGGGGGGGGGGAGTGAGAGAGACTGGGTGAGAGAGAGAGAACTTGGAGGGAGCGAGAGAGAGAGACTGGGGGGATGGGAAGAGACACGGCTCGGGGGATGGGTGGAGGACAGGATTGGAGTGGAGAGAGGGAACTAAGAGAAGATGGATCACATTCTTCCAACTCCCCTACAAGGGACATCATTGGCATCCAGACATCACAACACTGTCACTATTCACTTCATACCCAATAAACCTGTTAACAATCCGTACACAATGCCCCATCTATAGTGGGGTGGGGGGAAAGGATGCACTTGCGATGGGTTAAGGCACTTTGGTTGGGGGAGGCATGCACTTGGACTGAGTTAAGGCCCTTGCTGACTTCTGCGGAGCTCTGTCCTCTGACGTGTGCCTGCCTTTTTTAAGGAGCACAACTACAGTAATAAAGGAATGTAAATGATTAAAATAAGCCACTAATGAGGCTTATAACTCAACTATAATCTATATTTTTTTATGTTTGAAAAAATAGTAACTGCTGATTATTATACCAAATCTCTTGATTTATGAGACAATTGGGTTGGCATTACTGAACCCTCCTTTGAATAGTGCTGTGAGAACTTTTACGTACACCTGAGAGGTCAGACAGGGCCTCAATCTAGTGTTTCATTTGAAAGACAGCACCTTCCTCAGTACTGCACTGGAGTGTCAGTGTAGATTATGCGCTCACGTGGGACTTGAACCCATGACCTTCTGACTTGGAGATGTGAGCCAACTGAGCCAAGGCTGACACTGGGGTATTCCCAAGATAGCTTCTCACACTATGGCAAGTTGGCTTTGGTGGTGTCTTCCGATCAGCTGTCGTAGCTTCCTTTGAGAAGAGGAACCTCTACCTCTACTAACGGTTGGCCAAAATGTGGTAGGTGTACCTCTGTTTGTAGCTGGGCACAGGGCACTCTCATAGTGCCAGCATCTCTCGACTAGTCTTCCAACAGCTCAGACGGGGTTCCCCATTGGGGGACATGGCAACCTAAGTGACAACCAAAGTGAAAACACAACAAAAAAAACAAAAGGGGATCACGAAAGGACCGAGATATGCTGACTTTCACATTACTGTGACCTTTAAACGAACTCCTTTATACTTACTGCTGGCTAGCAAAAATAAGCTGCTCACCATTAAGAAAGTCTGGAGATTGTACACAGCATGCCCCCTCATCCAAATTAATATTTAAATGAAGTGTGTGTTTCATTGGATTGTGTTCCCGTTTTCCTACCCAGAATGGAGATGGTTGTGCAATGCCCCTGTCAATCACGCCTGGAATGGGACTGATTTGACACACACAGGGTTAAAAATTGCGGTCGGAGGCTTCCTGCGGATGCAAGCCTCCGACCACCGAATACAATCCACACCTACCTGCGGTCCCTGTGCACACGGAGAATTCCGGTTTGAACCAGCAGAGTCCTGGGCAACGCATGACGCCACGCCTCCCAGGAACGCTGTGCGCACAAAGCCTGTGGCTTTGATTGAAAAATAGTACCACCCACAAGACCTGTCCAAAAAGTTCATTTAAATAGGCCACGTCCCCAATTTTTAAAAACTTCACACAGTCTGCAGGATTGAAAGTCGCTGGAAAACCTTCAACGTAAGATGTTTCTTTACAGTTTTTAAAGACTATTGTAATCTTTTAGAACATTTGAAAGATTTTCAAATTTATTTGAAATTTTTAAATAGTTTAAAGACTTTCAAAGAGATTTAGAGCAATTTAAAGACTTTTAAAAACCTTGAAATAATTTGCAATTAAATATAATTAAACAGATAAGTGAAATGGAAGGATCAAATGTACTCGTGATAATGAAGAGTTCAGAATTTTGCTGACGATGATCTCACTATACTCCTCAATGAGGTTCAGATGAAATGCCTGCGGCTCATTGGCACCGCGATGACGAAAGCACCGCGCAAAGAACAAATGGCAGCATGGACAGAAGTTGCGCTGGCTGTTAGCGCTAACTCCACCATTCCAGACAACGGAACAATGCCGCAAAACATTGAATGATTTGATGCGATGTCAGGGTTTGTAGTTATTAGAAATCTCAAATGTTAAGTTTGCTCAAATTTAACTTTACTATTTAAAAACATATTTAATTGAAATGCCATTGTGAAGTGACTTCATCATCCAGTTACCTGACCTAGTTGTAAAATGTTATGGCTTTGCAATTGGTTGATGTAAAGTCCTGACCCTCAGTACAGATTCACATGTAGTGAAGTCAAGGTCACTCTGGACCTGCACCTTTATTTCACAGCTCTGGAATGCTGCACTTGCCTGAGACCTGTCCTTATATACCCGTCTCTTGCAAGTGCACCCCTGGTGGTAAGGTATGCTGATGTTTACAGGTCATATCTTATTACAGTCATGTATAGCATGTTAGGATACAGTTATATATAATAACGTAAGATACATGACATCACCCTCCCCCAAGGTCTTATTGTCTTTATAGGTTCAGTCTCTCAGGTGGTCTACGCTCTCGCGTGGAGCGTCTGAGTTGTGGTTCAGTTGTTTGCCTTGGTGTCTGTTTTTCTTTGGGTGTGGTTGCTGGTATCTCGCCTGGGCTGACTGTTTCGATTGGTGTGATTGTTGTTGACTCGCCTGGGCTGTCTGTTGGGATTGCCCTTTCCTCAGGTTGTTCCCTCTGTCTGTCCACCAGGTGTGGTGCGAGTTCCACATTGTAGTCTGCCTCTGGTTCCGCAGTGTTGTTCGTAAATCTGCTTTTGTCTTGGTCTACATGCCTCCGGCAGGTTTTTCCATTATCCATTTGTACTACCAGTAGCCTGTTTTCTTCCTTGCCCGTTACTGTCCCTGCAAGCCATTTGGGACCCCTGCCATAGTTTAGTACAAACACTTTGTCCCCTATCTCATTCCATCTCCCCCTCGAATTTCTGACATGGTACTCAGTCAGCTTACGGCGCTTTGCCTCAACGATTTCGTGCATGTCTGGGAGGATTAATGAGAGCCTTGTTTTTAAAGTCCTTTTCATCAACAGTTGCGCAGGGGGGATCCCAGTCAGTGAGTGTGGACGAGATCTGTATGCCAGCAGCAGTCGCAACAGGTGACCCTGCAGCGTGGGACCTTGGATTTTAAGCATGCCTTGTTTAATGATTTGCACTGCTCTCTCCGCCTGGCCATTGGAGGCCGGCTTGAACGGTGCCGACTTGACGTGATTTATTATAAAGTCTTGGAATTCTGCGCTGGTGAAGCACGGACCATTGTCACTGACCAATATGTCAGGGATTCCATGCGTTGCAAACATGGTTGCGAGGCTCTCCACAGTGGTGGAGGTTGTGGTCGAGTTTAAAATGGTGCATTCGATCCACTTTTTTTGACGCATCGCATGTGAGAACTAGCTTTTTACCTGGGTCAAAGAAAGTCAAAACCCTGTTGGAACACAGAAGGTTGCGTGCCTTATTGAAGGCGCATTCCTGGGCGTCCGCCCAAAACCAATCACACCCCTTCCTGAGTAGCACGAGGAGAGGCTCCAGCAGCGTGCTTAAGTTCTGCATAAAGTTCCCAAAGTAATTGAGTAGCCCGAGAAAAGCGCGCAGTTCTGAGACATTCCGGGGCCTGGATGCCAGGCGAATTGCTTCTGTTTTGGACTCTGTTGGGCGGATTCCATCAGCAGCAATCCTTCTGCCCAAAATTCAACCTCAGGTGTGAGAAACAGGCACTTGGATTTCTTGACTCGTAGGCCTACCCGATCCAACCGCTTTAGTACTTCCTCCAAATTACAGAGATGGGAGTCGGTGTCCCTGCTCGTGATAAGTATGTCGTCTTGAAATACAACCGTCCCCAGGATGGACTTGAGCAGACTCTCCATGTTGCGTTGGAATATGGCAGCTGCCGAACCTGATGCCGAATGGGCATCAATTGTATATGAAAAGGCCTCGATGTGTGTTGATGGTGGTGAGTAGCTTGGATTCCTCGGTCAATTCTTGCGTCATATACGCAGATGTGAGGTCTAATTTTGAGAAAAGTTTACCTCCAGCCAATGTGGCAAATAAGTCCTCCGCTCTGGGCAGCGGGTACTGGTCCTGTAGGGAGACTCTGTTTATGGTAGATTTATCGTCCCCACAGATTCGTACGGATCCATCAGGCTTCATGACTGGGACGATGGGACTTGCCCAGTCGCTAAATTCCACAGGTGATATAATGCCTTCCCGCAGAAGCCTGTCTAGTTCGTGTTCAATCTTTTCCCTCATCACATAGGGTACAGCTCTGGCCTTGTGATGGACCGGTCTAGCATCCTGTGTGATGTAGATTTTGACTTTGGCCCCTTTGAAAGTGCCCACACCTGGCTGAAGAAGATGTTCAAATCGCTTTATAACTGTTGAGCAGGAGGTCCGTTCTTCTAATGACATGGCATGGACATCATCCCATTTCCAGTTTAGTTTTGCCAGCCAGCTTCTCCCCAGCAGTGCTGGGGGGTCTCCGGGGACAATCCACAGGGGAAGTTGGTTCACTGTCCCTTTGTGTGTGACTGAGAGCATGGCGCTGCCGAGTACTGGTACGATTTCTTTGGTATAGGTCCTTAGTTTGGTGTCGACCCTTGTGAGTTTTGGTCTGTCTCTTTTATGCAGCCACAGTTGTTCAAATTGTTGAGCGCCCATGAAAGATTGACTCGCTCCCGTATCCAGCTCTATGTTGACAGATATTCCGTTGAGTAGGACCATCATCATTATAGGAGGCATCCTGTTGTAGGAGCAGCGGCCATTGATCGTGTTGACCCGCTGTACATCGGTGGCCTGGGTACTGTCCCCACCATCTTCTGGTCCGCTTTCCGACCCATCCGATTCGTATACCAGCCGAGTTGCCTTTTGTTTGCACATGCCCTGTATATTCACAATTTCTGCAAACAGCCTGCTGAAATCGACATCCCCTTGACGAGTGCCCACCCCCACACCTCCAGCACAGACCTGTTCCATTGTTCAAAGTGTTTCCAAAGAATGAGCTGCGTCTGGCTGATCTCTCTTGAGCGTCTCTCAGTTTGTAGTTGATTGCTCGCATTGTGGGTTGATGAGGTGTGAATGGCCATTCCTGTGGCCCTTGATGGCTTCTGCCTGCTGTCGAGAGCCTGTTCTCCCGGTTTTGTCTGTGTGTGGGGGTAGCAGCTTGTTTAGTGCTGTGAAATTCTTGTTCCGATATTTCGTTAGTTGTCGTACCTGCATTGTAAAGCAACCTCGTTTCTTCTTCACCTACCAAGAATGTCTGTGCAACCAGTGCTTCTGCCTCTAAGGTCAGGTTCTTGGTCTCTATGAGCTTTCGGAATATGCCTGCGTAGCCTATTCCTTCAATGAAAAAGTCTCTCAGCATTTCTCTCCTCAGTTCATCGGAGAACTCACATAAACTAGCCAACCTCCGAAGTTCCGCCACGAAGTCGGGTATGCTCTGGCCCACACAGCGCCTGTGCTTGTAGAACCTGTGTCTGGCCATGTGTAGGCTGCTCGCTGGCTTCAGGTGGTCTCTTACCAGTGTGCTCAATTCTTCAAACGACTTGCTTGCTGGTTTCTCGGGTGCCAACAGATCCTTCATTAAAGCGTATGTTTTCGAGCCACAGCTGGTCAAGATATGGGCTCTTCTCTTGTCTGCCTTATCGTCGCCTAACCAGTTTTTGGTTACAAAGCTTTGCTGGAGCCTTTCTATAAAGTCCTCCCAATTGTCTCCCGCATTGTACTTTTCATCTGATCCGTTGTTCACCATTCTGTGGATTCTGTAATCCCGTAACTCGTCACCACTGTAAAGTCCTGTCCCCTCAGTACAGATTCACATGAGGCATGTAGTGAAGTCAAGGTCACTCTCGACCTGCACTTTTATTTCACAGCTCTGGAATGCTGCACTTGCCTGAGACCTGTCCTTATAGATCTATCTCTTGCAAGTGCACCCCTGGAGGTAAGGTAGCTGGTGGTTACAGGTCATATCTTATTACAGTCATGTATAGCATGTTAGGATACAGTTATATATAACAATGTAAGATACATGACAGTTGAGTTAAAAAAAGGCTGGTTTACATTTTTCTGTGCTGCACTGCTTGTAGGTTGTAAAACTCAATTAGTGAACAATACAGAGGGCTGAATTTTGCCCAGCACTGGGTGCCGTTTTTTCGGCGCCCAGCGATTTTTCTGGCACAGATGTTTAGTTTAGAGATTCCCCAATTATGGGGCGCCGGCATCGACTACCAGCGCCAGAATGTTTGGCGCCATACATTCTGCCGCTGGTGGATGTTGAAAAGTACAATATGCGCCATTTCGGGACATAAGGCCAAGTTTCCTGATTAGAGACATTTTTAAAATCGCCGCACAGACACTAAACACCGAAGGAAAAAGCCCTACCTGCAGTTAAAGAAAGCCACGCTGGCCCGCTCCTATCCCCGGCCGAATGGAGTCCCTAACTATTTTAGAGAAACATTATGAAACTTTATGGAACCTTATAAAACTTCAAAAATAAAAGAAATAAAACAAAACTTACCATTGCTGCTACTCCTTCGACGATAGAACTGAAAGCATTCAAATAATAAATAATTCTTTACATCCTTTTCCTTCGACATCCTAAGTGGCCCAAAAATATTTTAAGATGTTCCTGAAGTTCTGGTAATCCTTAAAAATCGAAACTGCAGGCACAATCACCAGCTAAATCATCTTCAACCGAAAAACATCAAGGACAGCCTTCTCGCAATCCTCCATGCAGCCGATCCGCTGCCACCCCCGCTGAATGTCCTCCACGCACGCGGCCTGCTGCTATCCAAGACCGAATGTCCTCCACGCACACGGGCCGCTGCTATCCCAGGCCAAAGGTCCTCCACACAAGACAGTGCAAGACACTCCAGGCACATATAAACTTTAACTTACATCTTTTTCATTTTTTCCAACTTACCGCTGTTGGCAGGGCTGGACCGCCGTGTTTTCCCTGGTGGTCTTCGGAGCGCGGTTTACGGGTCGGGTAAGTCCTGAAACTCGGACGGTAACACAATCCGAGTAGTTACACCCCAGCGCAGCTCTCCCCTAGCAATGCTCCTAAGCGCCGCCGCAAAACCCGAGCTGAGGGTCGCGACCGGGCGAAAAACAGCTAAGCGCCCAGTTTTTCGCCGTGGATGGTCAAAACGTGGCGAAACCCCGGTCGCAAACCACCCGAAAATCCAGCCAAAAGGGTGGTAGAAGTTTGGAACTCTCTTCCGCAAACAGCAATTGATGCAAGATCAATTGTTAATTTTAAAATTGGAGATTGATAGCTTTCTGTTAACCAAAGATATTAATGGATATGGGCCAAAGTCGGGTATGTAGAGTTAGGTCGCAGATCAGCCATGATCTTACTGAATGGCAGAACAGGTTTGAGGGGCTCAATGGCCTACTACTGTTCCTACCATGTTTGATACCATCTCTAGTTGCCCAAAGTGCCAGATGTTGATACCCTCTCTGTTTGTCCAGTGTCAGCTTACAAAGCAAGTTTCCTACTGCTTATCGAGCTAGGTCCACCCGACACTGGATTGTAGGGTTATCTGGAGCCGACTGCTTATGCCGACCTTCCTTCTAGGTGCCACTGATGAACCACACTGGTCCGTCCATCCTTAATAGTGCTCTGGTGTAGTGTGGAGCTGCCTGTATTTTAGTACTGGGGATTAAGCTTGGTCCCTATCTCCCATCACCAGATCTTACAGCCACATCAATCCCAAAGGGACTCCGTTAATAGAGGAATAAAACGAGCCTCTTTTAACTGAATGACTGACTAACATTTCCAAAATCCACAGAAAAAGATAAGCATTATCAGAATGGTCCAAATCTGACAGCCAACCGAGTAAATATCTACGGTTGCAGATCTGTCAGTGATAGGGTGCTGGTTTTGTGTTAAACTGGGATGTAAGCAAGGAAGGAAAGCATTTTGATCGTTATGTTTCGGTGAAACTGCACATTCAACCCAGATGTAAGAAATATAAACCCAAATTCCTGAGAACTTGAAGTTGGAGTGGGGGTGTCTGGCAATGTTCCCACTAAGCTATGTAGCCATACGGCCGCACAGAGGTCTGGAAGTCCTGTGCGGGCCGCGCTCCAACTTTTACAGGGAAGAAACCGGCATGCGCGAAAATCTGAATGGGCCACACATACAGTTAAAGGGACTGCGCATGGAAAAAATAAATTAGAGGGAACATTGGTGGGTGGGTGAGCACCACGTAAAGAGTCTCCAGGATGGCCACTATGAAGAATATTCTCTCGTCTCGATTCTAGATGGTAAGTATCTCGCTGTGAACGAACAACTCCAATGCTCTCCTGGCTGGCTTCCCATCTTCCAACCTCCAGACACCTGAGCTCATCTGAAATTCTGTTGCCCATATTCTTAACTCGTGCCAAGTCCCGTTCACCCATCACCCCTGTATTCACTGACCTACACTAGCTCCCGGTCCGACAATTTCAAAATTTCCATCCTCTTGTTCAAATCGCTCCAAGGCCTCGCCATCTCTGTAACCTCCTTCAGTTCTACAACCTTCCGAGATCTTGGAAGCATAGAAAATTATGACACCGAAGGAGGCCATTCGGGCCATCATGTCTGCGCCGGTCTCTACGTTCCTCCAACTCTGACCTCTTGTCCATCCCCGATTTTCATCGCTCCACAATTGGCAGCCATGCCTTCAGCTGTCTAGGCCCTAAACTCTGGAATTCTCTCCCCAAATCTCTCCGCCCTCCTTTAAGGCACTGCATAAAACCTACCTCTTTGACCAAGCATTTGGTCACCAATCCTAATGTCCTTCATTCGCTCTGTGTTAATTTTTGTTTGATTTACATTCCTGTGAAGCGCCTAGTGATGTGTTACTATGTTAAAAGTGCTTTATAAATGCAAGTTGTATCTAGCCTGCTGCTGCGTTTTCAAATTTCTGCTCCTCTGCTGGGACTTGTTCACTCGGTTGAGTTAGCGCAGATATGCTGGTTTCTTCTGGTCCCCATCCTGCTGTGGATTCCGTTCCACTGCTGTCGAATGGCCTTTGCGCGCCTGCTTTTTGCCTTTTCTTCTCCGGGATTTATTACGTTCCTTTCAGCTCACTTGCCATTTCATGCTTTATCTTAGTGCTGCCTCTTGTGTTTTTTTTAAAAGTCATTCCTGGGTTGTGGGCGTCGCTGGCAAAGCCAGCATTTATTGTCCATCCCTAACTGTCCTTGAGAAGGTGGTGGTGAGCCGCCTTCTTCACAACTGAGTGGCTTGCTCGGCCATTTCGGAGGGCAGTTAAGAGTATTGCTGTGGTTCTGGAGTCACATATAGGCCAGATCGGGTAAGGGCGGCAAATTTCCTTCCCTAAAGGACATTAGTGAACCAGATGGGTTTTTACTACAATCTGGTAGTTTCATGGCCAAAAATTACTGATACTATCTTTTTAGTCCAGATTTATTTAATTAACTGACTTTAAATTCCACAGCTGCCGTGGGGGGATTTGAACTCGTGTCTCTGGATTAGTCCAGGCTTATCGATTATTAGTGCAGTAATATAACCACTATGCTACCGTTTCTCGGTCCATGCTAAAGTCCTACAGTGCTGTGCTGCAATTTCTGACAGTGTCTGCCTGTTTAATGCCTGACCATCCAGTCAAAAATATAGTAATTTGTTGGCTGTAAAGCGCTTTTTGGTGCTCGGAGGTCGCGAAAGGCACTATATAAATGCAAGTTATTTATTTCATTATATATGCAGGGAAAAAATAGATGCGGGCACACAGGCCTAATTGTGGTTGCACCCAGCCCTAAATCCCGTTCACCCATCATCTCTGAGACATTAAACCAGGTGACAAAACGATTGGTCAAAGAGATAGGTTTTAAGCAGAATCCTAAAGGAGGAGAGGCGCACAAGTTTGCGGTTGGAATTCTTGTACTAAAAATTGAGTTCCACCATGCAAGTCTGGGACTCAAGGTTGGGGAAGGACTGAGCCATTAAGGATAACCTGAGAGTCCTGTAGTGCCTCTTGGTGAAAGTAAATCATGGGAAGTAAACTGGCTGGGAATGACGACAATAAGGCCTGTATGCCAGACTCTTTTTTCCTCTTTGTACAGTGAAAGAATGAACTTGCATTTATATAGCGCCTTTCACGGCCTCCGGATATGCCAAATCGCTTTAAAAGCCAACGAAGTACATTTTGAAGTGTACTCACTATTGTAACATAGGAAACACGGTAGCCAATTTGCACACAGCAAGATCCCACTAACAGCAATGCAATAATGACCACATAATGTTTTTTTTTAAAGTGATGTTGGTTGATGAACAAATATTTGCCGGGACATCAGGGAGAACTCCTCTGCTCGTCTTCGAAATAGTGCCGTGGGATCTTTTACATACATCTGAGAGTATGGTTTAAGTGGGACTTCAATCCTTAACCTTCTGACTCAATGAATGGAAACCTATTTGAATGTTAATGGAGTGAGTGCGCACTGGTGTACTCAACGTCTTCACGGGAGGAATACACAAAAAGTCAACTGATAGAACTGCTGATAAAACCTACTGCAGGCCATTCGGCCCATCGTGCCTGCTTCTAGCTTGTTAACGGGAGCTGCCTACTTTCCCCGGATCCAACAGGATTCTAGTTCAAATGTTGGGAGATGCCTCCGGCAGCATTGAGCCTTATTAGGGGCTGGGTAATTGGACGGACAAGCCTGTAGCGTCCAATCTTTGGGCAAGAAAATTTGCAGCGAGAGGTCAGCACAGGTCTGATATTAATATTATAACTATGGCAATCAGGCCCCTCAACTAATGTCACATCCTTTTGCTGAGCCACGCCCGAAATTGGTGCACAAACCGCCGCATACCGCCCGCAGACCACCAACATACCGCCCAAAATCGTAAAATTCATCGAAAAATACCTACATACCACCCGGCGGAAAATTCATCAGCGACATACCGCCGGGCAGTATGCATACCATCCGCCCATGCATACTGCCGACATAATGCTCAAAATTGCAAAATTTATCACTTACCACCTACATACTGCCCCAGAAAAGGTGGTTTTAAGTCGATCTTCTGTCGGCAGTATGCATCTTTACCTGTAAACAATTTTTTAGCTCTCACCCCCCAGTCTCTTTCCCAGCCCCCCCCCGATCTCTTCCCCCCGCCCCACACAGCAATCTCCCTCCAAGCAGCGATCTTCCTCACGCAGCGATCTTCCCCCAAGCAGCGATCTCCCGCCACAGCAGAGACAACACACCCCCCCCCCCCCCCCGCAAACACATACCTACACATCGCTCTCAGGCCGGCAGTCTCTGTGGATTCTCGTCGGTGCCTCTTAGGGGGGGGGGAGGGGGGGGTGGAACTTCGCAGCAGCAGCAGTGTGCGCACAAAGATTCGAAGATTCCCGACTGAAAAGGACCCGAAGATTCCCGACTGAAAAGGACTCACCGCCCACACACCGCCGGCTGCACTCCGCTCTGCCTGCTGCATTTCATTCGGCATACCACCGAGAAAAAGTGATGGAAATTGCGCACACACCGCCCCAGCGTTACCCGGTGGTATGAAACAACATACCGCCGAGAAATGGGCAGACCATCGGTTTTGACCAATTTCGGCCCTTGGTGTCTTAGAACTATTATCGTGGTGTCTAAGTGGTTACAGCACAGTCACCAATTCCAGCAGCTACACTGTCTCTCTCTATATCTTCATTGTGCTGAACACTCGGTCGCATCTCCTGAAAAATTTTCTTCACGATTTCTTTGTCATGGGTCAGTTGGAGCACTCTCCCAGAACACTTCTCTAGTGGAAAAAGGTAATTGGCCATTTCTTCACTTAGCTGGATGATCCATACCTCATCTGCGATTGCCTCCAGAGTTTGGGACAAAACCCCCAACTGTTTCTCTACCCACTTATTCTGGAGTTTGGACTACACTGAATTCTCCTACAGAAAATTAACTAAAAGTGGGAGTTTCTTGTCCCATACTCTCACTGCTTCTGGGTGGATGTTCATTCCCAGATATGTAGGAATCTCAGAGTAGCAGCACCTCTGCCTTTTCCCTAACACAGAGATGAAGACATAGTCAATAGTCGTGTCAGTGAACGAGGCTCAGGAAGATTTGGATAGTGTTCACAATTAAAAACTAATTCTGTCATCCCAGCTTTGAGTTTCTTTATTCTAAGGTACACTAAGGAACCGCAGATTGTTGTAAAGGTGTCAGTATACTACTGGGATCACAAATTCCAATAGTTAGGGCCAGAGAACATCGCCAATAGGTAAAGTCGCTGTCACCGATTTCATCAATCCTTCAGCCTCCTTAAATCGTTATCCGTAACCTTGTCTGCCATTACGTTCCAAAGCTGCTCTTTGTCTTTTCTGCTCGCCTCGGTGGGCAATGCACACTGTTGGATGACAAATTCCACCAACTCGTCCTTTATCTAGCCCCAAGTAATTGTGGCTGGCCATAGCGTATATTACCTGGGCAAGTATTCCCTTCACTCTGTTACCCTCAGATAAAAATGGTAGTTGTCAGAATCTGATTCTTCCGACTTTCCTCTTTGAAGAGACAGTATCGATAAGATATTTCAGCACGGCCAGTGTCCCAAGATGAGCTTGGTCATAGTCAATTGCCAGTTGCATCTGAAGCAACTCGTACCTGGCTCGTAAAGGCCAGTGCTAGAACTCTGAAGCAGCAAAAGATTTGATTTAGGTGCTTCTCTGTAAATGAGTTGGTGGTTTGTTCAATCATAAATACAGATCTGTTTATCTAAACTGATCAGCAGACTCTGCAGTTGTGTCACTAGTACTTCACTGTTCCTCTCTATGGCAGTGCGAATCACAATGCATAGACTCTTAGTGCCACAAGGATCAGGGGAGGTTTCCTGGTACATGGAGAGGATGGTTGAATTAAGTTGGGGAACTTTTTCTCTAGTTTCTCATAGGGTAGTAAGTGGATTAGCTGGTCTACTACATAAGAACATAAGAATTAGGAGCAGGAGTAGGCCATTCGGCCCCTTGAGCCAGCTCCGCTATTCAATGAGATCATGGCTGATCTGCCTCAACTCCATTTTCCTGCACTATCCCCATATCCCTTTGTAAATGTAGATTCTTTTCTCTCATTCTGGTTCAGTAAAATTACTGAGTCGAATACCTCTTGTGCTTTGAACAAAGCAGTCTTTATTTTACCGGCCGGCAAGACTTATCAGACAGAGGATATACATTCTTGGTCGAGCGTACACACTCCCTACGGATAAGTAAAGTTACATCGTAAAGCAACAACAGTTATACATTCTCGGCAAAAGATAACAAGATAGGGCTAGAGTGACATCCTAGTTCAACCTATCTCTTTTGGTCCCTCTTTCCCTTTGTCCACTCATAAGCCGACCTAAGTATGGTCTGATTTTAAACAAAGACCTTCTGTTAATGTTTCAGGTTAATAACATGATTTAATAAGACCTTGAGGTTTTTCTGCAAGCTGTGGGTTTTGTTTCAATATGTGTTAGTGTTGTAACATTTTGCAGTCTCGAGTCCGAGATGTCATGGCCATTCCTCCATGAATTCTTTGTTAGCTTATACTGTCCCTATACAATTCCCACGTTCTCAACTTCAATGTCTCTATACATTTTAAACATTCACATTCCCCCCTTTTATCATTCCATGATAACACTTAGGATCATTCCAGGAGTAAAATGTATAGGGAATGTGAACACACCTAATATCCAGAAAAGTTCCCATTTTGCGCATAAACATAAGACATGTAGCTCTTGTCTCTGTCTCCCCTCCCATGCGCCGAAACTGTCATATATCAACACTATTATACAGACTGTGGCATACAGACAGTTTCATCTTATGGCTCAGGATTCAGATAAATAGTCCAATTATTTTGCTGATTAAAAGAGTTCAGTTTTCCCGTCTCTCTTCTCAGGTCACCGTCGGTGTAGCTGGCTGTCTATCACTACGGGTAAAAGTTCAAACTGGTCCACGTTCCAATTAGGATGCCAACGGCCTTGTTCAGCTATGGAGAAGAGGAAGTCTGGAACAGAAACAGGAGTTAGAATAACCAGTAAAATAAGTTCGTTAGAGGGTGGTGAGCTTGCAGTGGTGCAGGTGAACCCAGGCACTTTTCCCCTCAACCTTGGCTGCAGTGGGGGTAGTGAGTAACACCTGAAAAGGCCCCTCCCATTGTGGCTCTAATCCCTTCCGAATCCATACTTCCCTGGTGCCACGAGGGACAATTCGGGTAAAACTGGGAGGTCGAGGTGAGCATCTTGAACCTGGTTGTGAACTAGTCGCAGAGCCTGAGTCAGAGAAAGAACATAGGTGGTCATCAGTCGAGCTGAGATCTCATATCTAGGAACAATTTCCCTCATTAACACCTTAACAACAGTTTGAGCCTTATTGTCCAGGTTAGGGTAGGCTTCAATCCATCTGCTAAACACATCTACTATTACTAACACATATTTGTAACACTGAACTTTTTGCAACTCAATGTAGTCCAACTGAAATGTCTCAAAGGGACCTTCGGGTAGGGGCGTTTTACACCAATCACAGGGTACTCCCTTCCCTGGATTATGTTGCTGGCCAACCAGGCAACGACTACTGATGTTCTGGGTGAGCGCCTGGAGTCTAGGGTGCCACCAAGTAGCCAAAAGTGTGTCACTCGTGGTCCTTGCTCCACAATGAGTAGCAAAATGCATACATTCAACAACCCATAGAGCCAACTTGTCAGACATGCAAGTCTGTTCTGCGGGAGTGGTCCAGAGTTTAGAAACATTGTCATAAGTACATGCATAATATTTCCACAACAGTTTATCTTTTTCAGGAGCGTCCTCCTGTGCTTTTATAACATCTTGGATGGTTGGCATTGGTTTTTCCGAGGCTAACTTATCCTTCGCAGGATTTTTAGTCTGACTCATAATTTTGGGCACTACCATCTGTTGGTCACGAGAGGCCTGTTTGGCCTCTTGGTCAGGACAACGATTCCCTATATCAACCAGAGAATTTCCGGTAATGTGGGCGGTACATTTGACAATGGCAATGCGTTTGGGGAACATGAGGGCTTGCAACAAATCAGATACTAGCTGTTTATGAGATATCTCATTCCCCTGTGAGGTTAGGAATCCCCTATTTTTCCATAATTGTCCGAAATCATGGGCCACCCCAAAGGCATACCTAGAGTCGGTATAGATATTGACTTTGAGATCTTTGGCCAAGATACAGGCTCGGGTGAGGGCGAATAGTTCAGCTTGTTGAGCAGAATAGGCGGTTTCAAAAGCGTCAGATTCCAAGACCTGATTCTCCTGGTTTACTATGGCGTATCCTGAGATTCGTGTATCTTCTGGATTAATAGAAGTACTTCCGTCAACATACATAAACAATCATGACTGGGTTCTTCCTCATCTTGGGGTGGCTCAGTAAGAATACAGTCTGGATCTTCCATTGGTACATCAACTAAATCTTCCCTGACTGATGTGGCCTCTTAAATTAAAGATAAGCAATCATGACTGGGTTCTTCCTCATCTTGGGGTGGCTCAGTAAGAAAACAGGCCGGATTCATTGCAGTACAGTGCCGAAAGGTCAGTTTAGGATTGCCTGTGATTTCAGTGGGTTCTGTCGGATAGAGGGCCAGTCCACATTGCCCTGCACTGGGATCTCAATCGGATCAATGGGAGTATAACCCACTTGGGAGGGGTCCTCTGCCCACACATGAGGATCCACATAGTCAGGTATGTCCGAGCCAGTATGATGCTGTAGAGTCGTTAAGACCTTCTCGGGGTCCCCATGAAATTGGACTGTTCGGCCATGTTTTACGATTTGCATATCCCGGCTGGTAGGGTCAGCCTCATCTATGGCCTTGCGTACCATAACTCCCAAATCTTTAGCATGGTGAGGGGCTAATACTTCACGAGCAATATGCGGTGCCATTGTTAGGGGCTGTTTCCACAGATTCTTATCCACTTCCACAAAATCTGCCTCTCTTTCCAGTCCAGTCACTCTAGCCCTTAATAGAATTCCCTTCACTTCCCCTTCGTGATCATGATAAAAGTTCTGCAGGTCCTGATTCTTTCCGCTGGGATCATATGCTAGGGTTACGTGATAGGGTGCCTGCGGCAGGTCCAGAGACCACCACTGAGGGGTTCTAGTGGTATAATACTGCCACTTAAGGGTTTCCTGTTTTACAATAATCCCATCATCTCCACACTCCAAATGCAACTGGAATTTGCAGAGGAGGTCTCTAGCCATCAAGTTACAGTCCAGATTGGTTGTGATAACAACTCGATGTTCCACCGATTCTTCCTGGTAACCCATTTTAACCGGTTCTGACACTGGGAATGTCGAGATTTGTCCCAGGAATCCTGAAAGTTCCTGTGTTTCAGTAGAGGCAGGGAGTTTAAACTTTGATTGTACAGAAGACATGAAGGCTCCCGTATCTATCAAAAAGGGTTGCCACTCATTCAGAATGGGTTCGTCGTCCGGGGAGGATCCCTGCACAATCAAGCTGCGTAGTCAATCGGGGGACAATTGACCAAAGGGGTTGTTCTGGGAGAAGTTAGTATAAGATCCTCCTCTCCCCCCTTGCCCCCCTCCTCTTCCTCCTCTTCCTTTTCCATGCTGACGGTAGGGGCAATTTTTATTCTAATGTCCTTCCTGCCCACAATTAAAACAGTCAATTCCTCTTACCCAGTCCCGGCCTCTTCCCATACCATGCCGGGGACAATAGGGAGGTTTATTAGCAGGGCTCGGGCCATTTGGTTGTTTAGTATAACCGTATCCTTGCTTATCCATCCAATCCTGTATGCAACACTGCAGTTCTATTGATCCTTCCTCCCGAGATGGCTCTTCCTTTCTAGTCACGTATTCAGTCTTGACCCGGGTTGGGGGCGCACCTCCCCCCTCCCCTTTCTTTTCCTGCCAATAATATCTAACTGCCCTTTCCATTTGTCCGGATAGCGTGAGCAATCAAATAGCTGTTCGAAGATCACATCGACATCTATAGTGGGGTGGTCTGCAGCTTGTTGTGCATCAGGGTTTGACATTGGTCTGACAGGGAATTGGTGTCGGGACTTTGGGATCTTGGAAATCATTTCTAGGTCTGTGGATGTTTCGGAGCTGTCTGACTGCTTGACAGTTCTGCGTCTCGATCGGCGGGGGTGTTTGCTATGTCTTTCACAACTTGGACTGGTAGATTGACTAGAAGATTTACGGGACTGTCTGTGAGTAAGATATAGTTCTGCCCTTTCGAGTGTGAGATCTGGTCCTTTCGGCTATATTGCTTGTGAACTGGGGATCCGAATCGCTGTCAGAGGATGAGGAGTCAGTTTGGGTTTGTTGCTTTGGTGGAATGGGGTTATTTTTAACTCCTCTCGCTGGAGTGTAAGGTGGAGGGTGTTGGGAAGAGGACTGGAGCAAGGGGCCAGGGGTTTCAGGAGGCACCGTTGGACGCTGAGTCAGTGACCACTCATCAATTTCATCATCAGCCTCGGTTAACACAAAGCCAGCCATTTTACTACGTAGTTGGTCAATACCTTTCTCAGAGGTCCCAGAGGATCTCTTAGTAAGTTTCTCGTGCGCACATTCTTTTTTTTAAAGACTTCTACAGTTTTAACATGTGTTCCCTCTGTCAATGAAAGTCCTAATTTAATAGCATTTATTTGCCAACTTGACAGAAGTGATGCATCTTTTAATTTTTTTTTACAATCCCTGTGCTTTTTTTTTTTACTACCTCTATGCTTCTAGTGCCACCTAGAGGCCATTGATCATCTCCCAATAATTTGTTCAGGGCTCCTGATAATTTTCTAAAGTCTTCAGCTCTTTCAGGGAATTCTTCACATAACTTTTGTAGCGGACTACCCGCATCCGTTGTTTTATCCAACTGATTACCCATTACCGTGTCGTTACGCGTTCACGTAGTCATGCGATTTAAAAAAACTTAAAACGAACAGACTTTACTGAAAAACAGACTTAACAAACTTACTAATCTAACACAAAGCCGCGTCGCCCCGCGGCTCGCGTCACCACGCAATTCAACCTTAAACAAACTTAACAAACTTAACACAAAGCCGCGTCGCCCCACGGCTCGCGTTTCCATGCGATTCCACCTAAACAAGCTTAACAAACTTAACACAAAGCCGCGTCACCCCACGGCTCGCGTTTCCACGCGATTCCACCTAAACAAGCTTAACAAACTTAACACAAAGCCGCGTCGCCCCGCGGCTCACGTCTCCACGCGATTCCACCTAAACAAGCTTAACAAACTCAACAATAAACGGACCTACTGAAATCAGCACTGACTTTTGCGATTCGCGTTGCTGCGCGTTCGCGTCGGCCCACGTTTACTCGCGCGCGCGCGCTCGCGCCGCCGCACGTCTCGCGTCACCACGCGATTACGTTGCCGTGCGTCTGCGTCTGCCTTCCTCCACTCGGCCGCACGCTCGCGCCGCTGCGCGTCTCGCATCGTTGCGCGTCAGCGCCGCTGCGCGTTTGCGTCGGCCCTACCTTCCGAGTTGCTGCGTGATTTTTCAATCAGTGCCTAGACGGGCCAAGTGATTTACAAGGTCGACGTCGTACCTGAATTGAACACCTATCCTCTATTTAATTCCCCAAAAGCTTTATTTTATTCCCTGTGAGCCTAATTTTCTAAATTTGATTTCTTATGAGCCTTATTTAATTTCTTTTAGTCTCCAAATTTCCCTATCCTTTCGCGTCACTGCGCAGTTTAAATTCAATCAGTCAATGAAAGCCCTAATTTAATGGAGTTTTTCTGCCTACTGGACAGGAGTGATTTTTTTTTTTAAACTGCAGTGGAATTTTTCTCATAATTTAAAATCTCAGAACATTTTGTTTTCAGCACCTATTTAGTACGTTACTTTTTTTTTTCTTTTCCATAACTAGAGAGAAGTCTGGCACGTAGGCTGTGGACTGCTTTTCGTTATCTCAATTGTTCCAGCCTCAAGGTCGTGTTATTTAATATAATATTTTTTTTTTGAATCCTTTTGAATCCATCTCAGTTGTTTTGCTGTGCCTTCTCTGAATGTTTTCTTTCAACAAGTTTGTGAGCATGTTAAATCCTTTTTTTTTAACCACCGGGACCATGTAATTTTTTCTTTTTTTTTTCAACAAACCTATCCTTTGTGCATTTCCTGGCTCCGTAACTTATCATCCGAATATACGTAATTCAATAAGGTTCACACTCTTAAACTTCCCACATACAGGACAACACTACGAAGGGTTAAAACAAACTTTCATTCTGTTTGAGATAAAACAAACCACAACTCCCCGGCTTTTTTTTTTACAGTAAAAATCACAGAAGCATTTCTCATTTAAACAGACATTCACAAGAGTCTCTTTTCTTTCCTATTAATTTTTGGATCCATGATTGATCATCTATCCCTATCTAGCTCTAACTATAACCTATCTTTCCAAGTCGCCGCTTGGTTTGCGTCATCGCGCAATTTCCCTATCTCTATCCCTATTCTAAGTTTGAAAGGTATTCACCATATTGTCCTGGATCTCGTTCAGACACTACCTGAGAACCAGCGAGTGGCTAAACTTTCCTCAGACTTTTGAAACCGGGGGAAAATGGAGCAGTATTGAAATCATACTCACTCCAGTGGCCACTTTCCCCTCGTCTCGTCCAAGGCCAGTCTGGCTCTTAATTCGCAGTTTTTCGGCAGTTGTCTGTTGAGATCCCACTTCTGACACCAAATGTAAATGTAGATTCTTTTCTCTCATTCTGGTTCAGTAAAATTACTGAGTCGAATACCTCTTGTGCTTTGAACAAAGCAGTCTTTATTTTACCGGCCGGCAAGACTTATCAGACAGAGGATATACATTCTCGATCAAGCGTACACACTCCCTACGGATAAGTAAAGTTACATCGTAAAGCGACAACAGTTATACATTCTCGGCAAAAGATAACAAGATAGGGCTAGAGTGACATCCTAGTTCAACCTATCTCTTTTGGTCCCTCTTTCCCTTTGTCCACTCATAAGCCGACCTAAGTATGGTCTGATTTTAAACAAAGACCTTCTGTTAATGTTTCAGGTTAATAACATGATTTAATAAGACCTTGAGGTTTTTCTGCAAGCTGTGGGTTTTGTTTCAATATGTGTTAGTGTTGTAACATTTTGCAGTCTCGAGTCCGAGATGTCATGGCCATTCCTCCATGAATTCTTTGTTAGCTTATACTGTCCCTATACAATTCCCACGTTCTCAACTTCAATGTCTCTATACATTTTAAACATTCACACCTTGATTCCCTTAATATCCAAAAATCTATCGATCTCCGTCTTGAATATGCAGCCCTTCACAGCCCTCTGGGGTAGAGAATGCCAAAGATTCACCACCCTCTGAGTGAAGACGTTTCTCCTCATCTCAGTCCTAAATGGCCGACCCCTTATGCTGAGACTGTGACCCCTGGTTCTAGACTCCTCAGCTAGAGGAAACATCCTCCCTACATCTACCCTGTCAAACCCTGTAAGTATTCTATATGTTTCAATGAGATTACCTCTCATTCTTCTAAACTCTTGAGAATATAGGCCGAGTTTACACAATCTCTCCTCATAGGATAATCCCTCCATCTCAGGAATCAGTCTGGTGAAACTTCGTTGCACTCCCTCAATGGCAAGTATATCCTTCCTTAGGTCAAAAAGACCAAAACTGTACACAATACTCCAGTTGCAGTCTCACCAGGGCCCTATATAATTGCAGTAAGATGTCTTTACTCTTATACTCAATCCTCTTGTAATAAAGGTCAACATATCATTTGCTTTCTTAATTGCTTGCTGTACCTGCATGTTGACTTTCGGTGATTTGTGTACAAGGACATCAAGGTCCCTCTGAATACCAACATTTCCCACTCTCTCACCATTTAAAAAATACTCTGCTTTTCTATTTTTCCTACCAAAGTGGATAACTTCATATTTCTCCACATTATATTCCATTTGCCATGTTCTTGCCCACTCACTTAGCCTGTCTACATCCCCTTGAAGTCTCTTTGCAGCTTCCTCATAACTTACATTCCCACCTAGCTTTGTATCATCAGCAAATTTGGATATATTACCTTTGGTCCACTCATCCAAATCATTGATATAGATTGTGAATAGCTGGGGCCCAAGCACTGATCCTGCGGCACCCCACTAGTTACAACCTACCAAACCCAAAATGACCCGTCTATTCCTACTCTTTGTTTTCTGTCTGTTAACCAATCTCAATCCATGCTGGTATATTACCCCCAATCCCATGAGCCCTAATTTTGTTCAATAACCTCTTGTGTGGCAACTTAGCAAATACCTTCTGAAAATCCAAATACACCACATCCCCTGGTTCCCTCTTATCTATTCTGCTAGTTACAACCTCAAAAAACTGTAACACATTTGTCAAACATGATTTCCCTTTCATAAAACCGTGTTGACTCTGCCCAATCCTATTCTTATATTCTAAGTGCCCTGTTACCATGTCCTTAATAATAGATTCTAGCATTTTCAGTCTCCTTACTGATGTCAGGCTAACTGGTCTGTAGTTCCCCGTTTTCTCTCTCCCTCCTTTCTTAAATAGCGGAGTTACATTAGCTACCTTCCAATCTACGGGAACCGTTCTAGAATCTGGAATTTTGGAAGATGACAACCAATGCATCCACTATCTCTATAACCACTTCTTTGAAAACCCTAGGATGGTAGGCCATTAGGTCCAGGGGATTTATCGTCTTTCAGTCCCATTAATTTTGCCAGTACTTTTTTTTAACCAATACTCAGGCTTTAACAGAGGTACCATGCAATGCACGTTTGTTTTACACAGCCGTGCCAATGTCAGAACCACGTAAGAAAGTGACTGGGTCCATGGTTGGAACACTGACTATCTGATTGAAAATGTCAATGGAAAACCTGGCACCCAGATGAACCAGGAGGCTATTTGCCACTTCCTAATATTCAATAGTCACATGCTCTGATCTGGTTATCTCCATCAAAGCCAAGTTGGTGAGTTTCTTAGCCAGCGGTTGGTGTAAGAGTTCAATGTTGTCCTTTGTTATCAATGTCATAGCCATTAGTAAGGCAGAGCGTTGTACAGCCAGCACTTTATTTTTGGCAAGATATCTATGACAGAACGTAAGTATGATTTCGTGATTGATACTTCCTAGTTTTCACAGTGACTCAGATAATCTAATTTTAACAAATTTATCTTCTTCAAAATGCAAGTTCACAATCATGCCCAATGATCGTTCTATTCTGTTAGTCACCAATTTACTGGAATTTAAACACTTCTCTTGTCCTCTGATAAAATATGGGGTCAAAATTGCCCTCGCAGGAAATTGGAGGACAATTCAGCTCTTTAACTCTGAGACCGCCTCCCAGCACTTTGTGGCGTTGTTTGAGGCGATATCAGGCATGGAGCAGGGCTGCATCGCGCTGACACTTCACAACGTCCCTACCCTTCAGTCCCCTGCAATGCCTAAGTCGAGCCCACTGGGCCACCAGGGTTTTGGCGGGGCCAGCGGTCCGGCACCCAAGAGGTCAGCCGACAATTGAAACAAAATGGCGTCCGCGGCGGTGCGCCCTCCCCTTTAAGGGCTGCCGCACCGCCTAGCCACTGGCAGCTTCTCAATTATTGAAGCCGTCGGTGGCACCGACCAGCGGCGTCTGCACTCCTGAGGGGGGCGGAAAAGGGGTCGGCACGCGGCCGGCTGCCGGGCGGGACGGAAACATGAGGTGCGGTGGAAATCCGTTCTTGCCACCCCCAGCCAGAGTGCAATTCCAGATAGGTCGGCCCTGCTGTCAGCTCCTGGTCGGAAAGGCCTTACCTCCCCATTCCCGCCTCTTAGAGGCGGTCTTGGGCCTTAAAGAAGAGAGCAATTTCCCCCCCATGTGTTTGTTTATGGTTAACACACTGCCGGCTCAGAGTTTTAGGCCCCTTGCTGGTAGATTTTTACTTTTGTTCTTGCTATTGGTTTATTTTCTCTATTTCTTTTCCCTCCATCCCAGCCAGTAATGCTTTAAATCTCCAAAAGTAGCCATTTAATTGTCAATTATTTTTGGAAATACAGAGTAGATTCGTTGTTCTTGAATTCTTTATAAATTCAGCTCAGTGCAAATAAAATCTGTTTGAAACTAATTGTTTCAGTCAATGTGCCCTAGTGATAAACACACTATGTGTTACAACACAGAGTTCTCTGCTTTTACTCACAGATAATCACGAGTATTGGTGTTGTTATATTGTCGATTTGTTGTTTCAATGTTTATTTGTCGCCGCCCTAACATCGGCTCTTTCTCTCCTATGAATGGAAGTTCTCACACACAGATATCCGTCTTACGCAGACTTCTGTTTTGAAGAGTTTGGTTGATTGTTTTGAAAAGGTTTCTTTCGAAAACTCGCTCCCTCGTGGTCAAACACAAATCTTAACCGCTGGATAACCAAGCAGCCAATAACTTTATTTAAAAAGGGCCTTTCATTCTATCTATACTGGAGCGTATAAATTATTGTTGCATATTTATCTGGCATTCCTCTGTCTGATGTTTTAACAGAGCCATTTAAGATATACTTGGTACTGCCTGCTTTAGCAAAAGGAATGTGTTAACCCTTTGTCTGCTGGTATCACCGACTGTCATTTCCAGGCTGCTGCCTTGGATACCCTCTATTTAGTCAAAGATCTATCCATCTCCCTCTTGAATCTGCTGACACTCTCCACCTCCAGTGTCGCACTGGGCAGTTGTTCCACACATTCCGTGCTCAGTGTGAGGTCATTGAACTGAAACTGTCTGTTCATCCATTCTTCTGATTTTGAGCCTCCTGATTATAAAGTTTTGATTCTGGCAATCAAAGTATTAAGTCTCAGTTTATCTCGAACTATTCGATAAAGTCTCTTCTTAGCCATTTTTACTCCAGTTTAAACATTCCCATCTCCCTAAACCTCTCCTTGTAGCCCAAGTGCCAAAAAAGAGCTTAAATTTACACTGCACTTTTCATGGACATCCTAAAGCTTATCACCGCCAATGAATTACTTTTGACGTGCAGTCACTGTTTTTGGAGGCCAACACCGTAACCAATTTGCACACAGCATGGTCCCAGAAATAGCAAAAGGAAATGAACGGCGTGTTTTGGTTGAGGGACACATGTTGGCCAGGAGACCAGGAGTACTCTTAGACATGCCAACTCCTGTGAATTTATCGCGAAAGATGCGATTTCGAAGTAAAATTAAGCACCACTAATGACCTCGCGATAGAACTGTCAAATCTCGCGATTTTTTTCCCTCCATTTGCAAAGCTGGTCGTGCTCATCTTCAGATGTCAGTAATCGGTAAGTGACGGCTTTGTGTCCAGGAGAAAAGGTTGGGCAATGCGCTTCCTGTCCAGGAGCAAAGGTCGGGAATGCACCAGATACCCTGTCCACAGAGGAGGATCATGGTGAGTCCCAGGCTCCGGGAGCCGCTGCTCACACTGAGTTCGTGTGCACTTCTTTTTTCCTTGTTCTTGCTCCTCTAGGGAGCCAGGGCATGGAGACAGTTGAACTGCTGCGATTTCTCGAAAGTGGCATGAAAGCAGCACCATGTGGGCGAATGAAGCCCGGTGCTTGGCTCAATGTAAATATACTATTCATAGGCTCATTAGCATGTTACTGGTTGTCAATCTGAGCCACTACCAATGCAAGCCTGCAAAGAACACTACCTGCGTGCATGCATACAACCAGCATCCACTTTGCAGCTCAAACAACTCCAAATTTTATTGCACTGGCTTCAATCAATTTGTAATTTTATTTTCTTTCTTTGAAACGTCAGCAATGCCACTCCCAAACTGGTCTAAACTGGAGCTCAAGTAGCCGCAATAGTCACAAGAAACGGAGCATCCTAGCCGAGCCCAAAGCCCCAGCCTCACCTCTCAGCCTGATTGAGTGCTTGTGCCCGATTTGCCAGGAGTTGCTCGTGTTGGAGCCGGTGACACCACCGTGTGGACACACACTGTGCCAGGGCTGCCCAATTGGGCGTGAACGCAGGCCCAAGCCGGTAGCCTGGTCAACACAGGGCTGTGGTCGAATTTCTGGAAGATTGCAAAGATTAGTCCAGCCCCTCAGAACTAGGTAACAACTTACATTTATATAGCGCTGTGATGGACTGAGATGCTTTTGACAGGTTGGAGACAACTTATTGTGTCTTACCGTTTCCCGCCACTGGGTGGTCTTTTCCAATTAGAGACAGAGAGACACTGAAGCCAGCAAGTCACATGGAGCCAGCTCTCCATTTTGTTATGAAAATCTTTAACTTATTGTTCATTATAAATTAGACCTTGGTTTATGTGACCCCTCCAGAACTACAATTATGTAAGTAATCCCCCCATATCCAATCGTTCTGGAATTATTGTATTTTATCTTTGATGTGCAGTAAGAGATAAGTTATTTCTCTTTATTGCTGCTTTATTCGATTGTTCCTTTGTTGTACTAGAGTCTGTGTTTCTATTTGCAATTCATACTACATTTATTAAAGGATTTGGATTCTGAAACTCTGATCTTTAGCCATATTTCTTGGTGTGGTGTTGACGCTAGCTGGAGAATCAGTTATCGCTCGTTGTAAGCTATACTCTGACAGAAGTACATGCGCCTTTAATGTAATAAAACGCCTCAAAGTGCTTCACAGGAGCGTTATCAAAACAAATTTGACACCGAGCCAGAAAAGGAGATGTTAGGCCAAAGAGGTAGGTTTTGAGGGGAGTCATAAAGGAGAAACGAGTAGAGAAGTGGAGCGATTTAGGGAGGGAATTCCAGAGCTTAGGATCTCGGTAGCTGAAGGCATGATGGAACATTTAAAATTGGGGATGTTCAGTAGTCTAGAATAGGTGGAGCGCAGAAGTCTATGGGATTATAGGGCTGGAGGAAATTACAGAGCTAAGGAGGGGCGAGGCCACGGAAGGATTTGAAAACAAGGATGAGAATTTTAAAATCAAGGCGTGCTTAACTTGGAGACAATGTAGGTCAGCGAGCACAGGGGAGATGGGTTAGAGTTTGCACACGGGCGGAAGACTTTTGGATGACCTCAAGTTTATGGAGGGTCGATCTAGCGAGACCGGCCAGGAGTGCATTGGAATAGTCAAGTCTAGAGGTGATAAAGGCGTGGATAAAGGTTTCAGCAGCAAATAAGTTGAGAAAAAGCACGACGGGCGATATTACAAAGGTGGAAATGGGCTGTCGTAACAGGTATGAGTTAGGAAGCTCAATTCGTGATCAATATGACACCAAGGTTGTGAAGAGATTTGGTCAGCTTTAGATAGTTGCTGGGGAGGAAGATCGAATTAGTGGAAAGGGAATGGAGTTTGTGGCGTGAACCGAAAACAATGGCTTCGGTCTTCCCGATATTTTCTTGGAAGAAATTGCTACTCATCCAGTGCTGGATGTCAGACAAGCAGTGATAGTGTAGAGATGGTAGAAGGTTCGAGAGAGGTGGAGGAGAGGTAGAGCTGGGTATCATCAGTATATGTGAAAACTCACGTTGTGTTGCCGGATGATGTCACCGAGGGGCAGCATGTAGATGAGAAATAGAAGGGGGCCAAGGATAGATCCTTGGGGGAACACCAGAGGTGACAGTGCGGGCTTGGGAAGAGATGTCCTTGCAGGTGATTCTATGGTTATAGTTGGAAAGTTAGGAATTAAATCAGCTGAGTTGCAGTCCCATCCAGCTGGACGACGGCAGAGGCATTGGAGCAGAATTTTGTGGTTAACCGCGTCAAATGCTGCAGACATCTCCAGAAACATTGAAAATAGGTGCAGGAGTAGGCCATTCGGCCCTTCGAGCCTGCACCACCATTCAATAAGATCATGGCCGATCATTCCCTCAGTACCCTTTTCCTGCTTTCTCTCCATTTAGCCGTAAGGGCCATATCTAACTCCCTCTTGAATATATTCAATCAACTAGCATCAGCAACTCTCTGCGGCAGGGAATTCCATAGGTTAACAACTCTCTGAGTGAAGAAGTTTCTCCTCATCTCAGTCCTAAATGGCCTACCCCTTATCCTAAGACTATGTCCCCTGGTTCTGGACTTCCCTAACATCGGGAACATTCTTCCCGCATCTAACCTGTCCAGTCCCGTCATAATCTTATACGTTTCTATGAGATCCCCTCTCATCCTTCTAAACTCCCAGTGAATAAAGGCCCAGTTGATCCAATCTCTCCTCATATGACAGTCCAGCCATTCCTGGAATCAGTCTGGTGAACCTTCGCTGCACTCCCTCAATAGCAAGAACATCCTTCCTCAGATTAGGAGACCAAAACTGTACACAATATTCCAGGTGAGGCCTCACCAAGGCCCTGTACAACCAAGAAGGGATAGATTACTTTTGTCGCAGTCAATTAGGATGTCATTTATGACCTTGGTAAGAGCAGTTTCAGTACTGTGGCAGGGGTGGAAGCCTGATAGGAAGGATTCAAACAAGGAGTCCCGGGAAAGATGGGCACAGATTGGGGAGGTGACAA
The DNA here is from genome assembly GCF_044704955.1 of Pristiophorus japonicus. NCBI lineage: Eukaryota > Metazoa > Chordata > Chondrichthyes > Pristiophoridae > Pristiophorus > Pristiophorus japonicus. The sequence continues at coordinate 92,827,098 of NC_091988.1, forward strand.
CATGTTCAAGAACTTTGCAGAGGAAAGGGAGGTTGGCGATGGGGCGATAGTTTGCAAAGAGATTGTTTTTTTGAGGAGAAGGATAATAATGGCATATTTGAAGGAAAGGGGGACAATACCGAAGGACAGGGAACCGTTAACGATATCCGCTAACATGGGAGCCAGGAAGGAACGTTGGGTTGTCAGCAATTTAGCAAGAATAGGGTCGAGAGAGCAGGATGTCGGTCTCATTGACAGTATGAGCTTTGAAAAAGCAAAGAGGGGAAATAGATGAGAAATATGCAAATTTGGGGTTAGTGCAGGGGGAAAACGGCGAGGAAGTAAGGGCTAGAGGGAGGGAATTGAAAGCAAAATCAGTTGAATGGCTATTGATCTTTTTAAAAAAGAAGTCCATGAGCTCCTCACATTTATTGTAACAAGCAAATGATGTTCACAGATTTTTCACCTACAACAATCAATAATTAATTTAATTACCCATTTACAATCATCAAAGAAATTGCAAGTGAACCGGACTAAATCTACTCAGAACAAAACTACTTTTGTACATTTTGAGTCCGAAATTCATCAGGACGTAAGGTCCGCTCATTTCTCAACGGTATTCCGGCGGTGTGTCATTTAAAATCGCCGAGACCGAAGAACGGTAGTTTGGTGACATTTTTGTCAGCAGTATGCGAGCGGTGTGCAGCAGGCGGTATGCAGCATTATAGTCGATCAAGATCGACTTTCTTGTCAATGGATGGTGAGGCACTGCACTGCACATGCGCGAATTTTTTTTGTTGCTTTTTTTCCCCCACAGCTGCTTTTTCCCTGCGATTTCGGGGGTCAGGGGTCGCCTGCGCATGCACAGAGTTGAAGTTGAGGGAGAGAGAGTGAGAAGGAGCAAAATATTCGAGGGTCAGTTGTTTTCATCAGAGATTCCAGAGTCAAATAATATTAATAACAAATAATAATTACACAATAGCAACAATAATACTACATATTTTATAAATAAAAAATTATAATAAATATAAATAAAATGAAAATGCTGAAAAAGAAGTCGAAGCGCAGGAACATCGAGAAGCACGGAGGTTGAGGACGCTCACCTTTGACGAAACAGAGCTACCTGCCCTGCTGGAGAATATCACGGAGAGATACTCCGACATAACGCAGGGTGGTCATGGAAAGCACCCCCTCCAAAGGAGTACAACAGAATATGGGACGAGATCGGGGAGGCTGTCTCCTCCACAAGTACAAACACTGGAGAAAGGTGTCGTAAGAGGTGGAACGACCTGGTGAGGGTAGCAAAAGTAATGATATTATTTATGCATGCCCCATGTGCCATATACCATGTAAATGTAGGTTCAATGTCACACGGATCATGTTATTTATCCCAAGGTTACAGCGATGTATTTGTGCTTTCAGGCAATGACAAGAGGATCAACCCAGTGCTTTAATGTGTGTATGTGAACCTGTGTGTGTGTGCGATGTTAAGTGGATTGAAGATTTTTACTTTCATTTACTTCACATTCTGCAGAAGAAGACATCTGCAATAGCAGCGGATCAGCGGCGTATGGGGCAAGGACCCCCAACGCAAGAACCATTGATGGAGATTGAGATCCGTGCCCTGTCGATGGTTGGGGATAGCAACCATGCCACCACTGGAGTTGGAGCTGATCCACCCACACAGGATGGTCAGTTCAATACAATCCCCGGTCTGTGTTGCGGTCGTGTAATGTCATATAATGCAACTGTAATGTTGGCCTCATGTAATGTAAGTTTATTGCAATGTGATGTTGGGGTCATGTGATGTACTGCAATGTTGGGGGCATGTAATGCAATGCACATGTACATGTATATATGTATTGTCTATCTGTGATATGTAATGCAGTAATGCAGCAGTATGGACATTTAAGTAAGTCTGCGCTACGTCACTATACTCATGTAACCCTGATCCCTCCCCTGGTGCCAAGCACTTTTCAATGTTGTTTTATACTTCCAGACTCAGAGGATTCAGACCAGACCTCCGCAGAGAGACGAGACGACAGACCCACTGCCTCCATCTCTAGCGTCACCCAGCCCTCTTCCGACTTCACCCCTGCCAGAGATGATGAAGAGGAAGAGCAGCTCATCCTGGAGCCAGTGGAGGTGGGGGTGGAGACAGAGAAAGATATAACAGTTCCATGTGGCCCACCACCGACTCTATATCCATGGGATTCCCCCATGCCTCCTCTGATTCTGCGGAACCAAGCGGTGCATAGCAATGCATCCCCAGCGTTATAGCGCCTTTGCTGCAGCGACGGAGGTTGGTGCAGAAAAGGTCTGTTGCTGCAAGACAGATAGGCACATACCAGGGCATGGTGCGGCTGCCACAGGCCAGCATCGACATAGGTCGAGAGCTGCTCAAGGCCATGGCTATGATAGCCGGAAACATCGCGATGTTATCAGAACAACAGTCGGAGGATATGTCGCGTCTGATCACCGCGATGGAGCAAACCGGCGACTCTGTAGATGCCATGCGGCAATCGACGGGATCAAGACATGGCGCGGAATCCCTCCGTGCCATAGTAGTCGCTTCCCCTGAGGCCCCATTCATTACACCTGCAATGTCTCACCCCCAACGATAGCAGCAGCACTCAGGGTGCACTGCTGCACACCGACTTGGTACCTCCATGGGGAGGTCCGGGCTCAGGGGCAGTGGAAAAGGGAAGGGCAGGAGTCAGAAAGGGGGTGGGGTGAGTCCTATGGATGGGGGAATACGCGGTCGAGGACAGTAAAGGGTGCTTTGTTGTAGTCAAGTGTTCATTGTTAGTTTAAAATAGTTGAAGTTTGATTTTTTAAAGTTTATTTCAAGTTGTTAAAAGTTTTTAAAGTTGGTACAGTTGTAAAAAGTTATAATTATAAGCTTTACAAAGTTTTACAATTGTTGTATATTTTTTACATAAATGTTTCAATTGAGTTTAAGCACTCTTGTACAATGTCAAACTTTTGGGGTAATAGTTATCAGGGTCCCAAAACACAGCTCTCCACATTCAAGCAAAGCGTTCATTTATAAGCTGCTGATAAAACAATTTTGCAATGGCATATCCGGGTGCCCTTCGCTGTGGTGTTGTGGCCGGGGGGGGGGGGGGGGGGGGGGTTGCTGCTGCCATGGGTTCATCTGGAAGCTCATCCTCATCCCCCTCATTTTCCTCTTGTTCCTGCTCCGTCTCCTACACTCTCCCCTCAGGTGGTCCTGCCGTCCCCTGTGGCAATTCCTGTCCCCGCATGATTGTTAAATTATGCAACATGCAGCACACCACTGTGAACTGAGCAATTTGCTCAGGGTGATATTGCAGCCTGCCTCCAGAATGGTCCAAGCATCGAAAGCGCTGCTTCAGCACTCCAATTGTCTTTTCGATAATATTACCTGTGGCTATATGGCTCTTATTATATTGTTGCTCGGCTTCTGTCTGAGGGTTCCACAGGAGAGTCAAGAGCCAGGTGGCGCGGCCATGCCCGTTGTCCCCCAGTATCCAGTATTTACCTTGTGGCTCAATTTCAACAGGTCAGACACAGTGCTCTCACGCAAGATGTGTGCATCATGGATGCTACCTGGAAAGTAGGCATTATGCGTATGGTCGCAGATGAGCTGCACATTGAGGGAGTGGAATCCCTTACAGTTTCGGTACATCTCCACCTCCTGTAATGGTGCTTGCAGGGCAATAGGGTACAGTCAACAGTACCCTGCACCTTGGGGAAGTCGGCACTGCGTGCAAAACCCAAAGCCCTGTCACTCTGTGCCTCCCTGGTCATTGGGAAGTTTATAAATTCCATCCGGCATGCATACAGTGCTTCAGTTACCTGTCGAATGCAGTGATGAGTAGCGTGCTGAGAAATACAGCTTATGTCCCCTGCTGATGCCTGAAAAGAGTCGTATGCATAAAAGGAAAGTGCCGCAGTCACCTTCATCTCGACAGAGTGCAGTAATGTTGGTGGTACTGGGCTGCAGGTCTGTCTTAATGAGCTGGCAAATCTCATTAATCACCTCTTTTCGGAAGCACTGCCTTCAAACGCACTGTCGATCGGTCAGGTCCAAGTATGAGCGCTTCTCCCTGAAAATCCTTTGGGGGCAAGGCCTTCTCAATTACCCTGATAATTCTGTTCAATAAACCTTCTCCCATCTGGATCCTACAATAGGCAAGTAGTCAGCAATACAGGCCGATAGTATAGGCCCCATTCTTTTTAAATCTCCAGAATCTCCTCAAAGATCCTGAGATAAACTCAAATGATTTTTCAATGAAAAAAATATTAACTCAAATGCCTTCTATCTTAATAATGTACTCAGTACCATTAAAAATACCTTTCCCACTGTAAAGTCACTGTTCACCTCTGAAATACTGAGATGCTGCTTTTGCTGACTGTTCTGATTTCAAAATGGCGGCACCGAGCACTACTGCCCATTCCCACCCACTTAAGAGCGAGTAAAACCACCTTCTCCAGAACGGCATGCAGCTCCGGTGGTATTTCATGAAACTTGCACTTTTTGGGCGGTATGCGGGCAATTCTACATGGCGGTGTGCATACCGCTCGGTGATATGTCAATGATGAATCTTTCGCCAAGCGGTATATCGGCGGTATGTACCTGTTTTTTTGACGAAACTTGTATTTTTGGGTGGTAAGCGGGCAGTAGGTCAATGAATTTTGGGCCCTTTGTGTTTTATTTTAAAGTTTCTGTGTTTTACATACATTTTCAATTAGGTCAAATAAAGGTTCAACAAACCACATAGAAAAGCATAAGCATAACTACTATTTGCCCTAAAATGAAATACACTGGTTGTCCCCGTGTTATCAACAACAAAAAAACAAATTTACATATGCCCACCTTTTTAAGGGGCACAACAACAGTCATAAAGGAACATAAACAATTAAATAAGCCACTAATTAGGTTTATAAACTATCAATCTAAATTGGTTTAGGTTTGGAAAAAGATTGCCTCGTGATTTTTATACCAAATCTCTTGATTTTTTTAAGTTTGTCTCTTGATTTATGAGACGAGATAATAACTTTTATTTATATTGCACCTTTAAGTGGTAAAACATCCCAAAGCGCTTCACAATAGTGTAACAAGATAAAACAGATAAATTTGACACCGAGCCTCAGACAGAAGTTGGGGAGAGGGATGAAATCAGTGGCTAGGGAACGCAGTTTGTGGCGGGGACCAAAGATAATGGCTTCGATCTTCCCAATATTTAATTGGAGAAAATTTCTGCTCGTGCAGTACTGGATGTCGGGAGTGGTCGAGAGAAGTGGTGGAGAGATAGAGTGGGGTGTCATCTGCATACATGTGGAAACTGACCGTGTTTTCGGATAATATCGCCAAGGGGCAGCAAACAGGTTAGAAATAAGAGGGGGCCAAGGACAGTTCCTTGGGGGACACCAGAGTAACGATGCGAGAGTGGGAAGAGAAGCCATTGCAGGAGATTTTCTGGCTATGATTAGATAGATAAGAATGGAACCAGGCGAGTGCAGTCCCACCTAGCTGGACGATGGTGGAGAGGCATTGGAGGAGGATGGAGTGGTCAACTGCTTCAAAGGCTGCAGACAGATCCAGAAGGACGAGGAGGGATAGTTTACCTGTGTCACAGTAACAAAAGATGTCAATTGTGACTTTGATGAGAGTAATTCCGATACTGCGGCAGGGGCGAAAACCAATTTAAGGGATTCAAACATTGAATTCATGGAAAGATGGTCATGGATTTGGGAGGCGACAACACGTTCAGGTACTTTAGACAGGAAAGGGAGGTTAGAGATGGGGCGATAGCTAGCAAGCAAAGTAGTATCAAGGGTTGGTTTTCTGAGAGGAGTGATGACAGCAGATTTGAAGGAGAGGGGATCCTGAGGAGAGCCGATTACCATTAATAGGGACTAGGGCATCAAAGGTGGTTGTGAGGGTGTGGTTGAGCAGATCAGTGGTTGCAGAAAAGTCATTGTTAAAAGAGAGCCTGTTAGATCTTTTAATTTCCAATGAAATACGAACTCCGATGGTAGTTTTAACTTTTTAATCTCGGCAGAGAGCAACAAACTTCTTGGCTTCAAGCCAGGTCTTTGTTCTTACTGAGACACATGGTCAAAATGGCTGTATTTATACCTGGATCAATTTACAGAAAAGAACTCGCCTTCTTTGACCTTATTGGCTCAATTGAAAGTCTTTTAACGTTTTATTGGCTCGTTACCCAAGGTCCGAAAATGTCAAGTTGATTGATGACTTAACGCAATTTGGCTGAAATGCATGTAGCATCTCTGACTTGTTGTCTGTGAATTTTCACAGTCTGTCTAAATGAGCCTGTTTGAATACTCTATCAATCCCCCTTTGATTTTTTCACAAACTGAATCATAAAACTTCAGGTATCACTGGTTAAACATTCTACAAAATAACTTCATACATGTTAATAGAGATTCCTTCTAAAATTTGTTGATGTGTTTCGCCACATGTCCGGACTAGTAGTTTCCACACAAATTTACACCAACCCGAGTTCCATCGTGGCCACAATGGAAGTCTGGTTTTAATAAGTTAATTAACCTTATTCCAATTTAATCCAAATCAATATCTTAATTCAACCAGTAAACAACCTTTCCTTAAGCATAACATATCCCTGTGCCACGTACAGACGGTCTGCTGGGACCTGCAAGGTGTCTCACCTGCGGGACAGCAGCTACAGCCGCCTGGTCGCAACAACATTTAATCAACATAAACAAACAATATAAAAGTAAAACAATTATAACAAATAGAATTAAACCTTCCACCAATGAAGTTCCTATTGAACCTAGCCATTCAGTGGCTCCACTCCACAAAGTGAATGATGGGGGTTGCTTAAGTTTTTCTACCTCCTTTTGGATATGCTCCGCTAAGTGGGTAATTTCTTCGGAGCTATCTGGGATATATGTGCAACACTCAGTTCCGAGTAGGGTGCAAGTACCTCCCTTTTCAGCCAGGATGTAATCAAGGGCCAGTCTATTCTGTAGGGCTACTGTGCGGATTGCTACCATTTCTGCATTGATTTTAACTAGGGCCTCTGAGGTATCATTGGCTACCCGTTCCACAACGGATGCCATGTTAATGGATTCCCTTGCCAGTTTGACGATCCCATACCCAGGGATCAGGATGGCAAAGAACCTCTCTGTTTCTGTGATAGCTCTCTTAGGACGGTGTAAATGTTTCGACAGTGACTTTATATGATACATATAAGGCACAATGTAGGCTAAATAGCAGGATCCCATCCAATTCTGGGGCAGCCAAGGGTAGGCCTTGTGGCCACACACCCAATAGGTGCCATTATATGCAATGAATGTTAGCTGTTTCTTTGTCAGCAACACTCCGGGGCCTGTCCAGGCTTTTCCATCTGTTTTATTCAGAATCCCCGTTACGTTAAAAATTCCCACATCGGCCCAGTTTGGACAGTTCCGTGGCTTGATTATATTATGATTCCGGGAGCAGTTACTATACCCCATATTTTGGCCTCCTTTGATGTTTCTAATCAGACAGACCGATTTCCCCCGGTCTTCCTATTCCCGTTGTATTAGTGATAACAAAAAATGGGGGCCGTTTGGAATTATTGTACCACGGTTGGTATCCCCCTTCAAAGGTAGTCAAATTGTAACCTGCTGACTTCCATTTACGTGCCCAGTTTTCCGTATCCTGAAACGCATTGCCTGTTTTATTATCCACTCAGCCATTTCCGAGATATTCAAGGGAACTGGCCTCAAGGGGATCCCTCCCTTTGAGTGAATAGGAATATGCATACACACCCAACAACTAGAAATGTTACCTTGTTTGGCATAAATGTATGACATATGTAAAAAGGTATTTACATGTAATTCCCTTTGGTGCAGAGGGTCGGCTAGTAAGAAGTAGGCCTATGCCTATAATACCTACAATCAATAATACAGTAAATTTATACATTTTCGCAAAAAGTAATTGTCCTTATTAGATTTCAGCTTCAGTTACGGGTGCTCGTTTAACGTGTGGATCCAGGCTTTCTTTCCTTGGACTTTAACAGCTGCCTGGGTGGTCAATAACACTTGATAAGGTCCCTCCCACTTGGCACCCAAAGGTTCTTTATGCAACTTTTTCACATACACCCAGACTCCTGGGATGATGTCGTGTCCTCCTTCGGGTGGATTACCCCAAGCTGCCGATACCTGTCGGGAAACAGAACTAATAGCATTGGTTAAGTTCTGACAGTATGGTAACAGAGTGTCACTCATTAAGTGAACATCAGCTTTCCATAAATCGATAGTTCCTGGCAGCGACATGGGTCTTCCTGTTATAATTTCAAATGGGCTTAGACCTGTAGTTCTGTTTGGGGTTGCCCTAATGCTACATAGCACTATTGGTAGTGCCTGGGGCCATGGTGTTCCTTCTTGGTGATTTGTGCTTTGTCGATGCTGGCTTTATGTCCTTTCAGCCGAAGGTGATCCAGCAAAGCTCGTAAATCTTGTTCATGCTGTTCTTCTGTGTTTGAAGCTAGCAGGATATCGTCTACATATTGTTGGGGTAAGCATGTTAATTCCGCCCCTGTGTCTAAAAGACAGTCCACATCCTTATCGCCCACCCTCAGTTATATATAGCCCATCTCCCCTTTGTTGTATTAGTGCGAGGAGGGGGGCCAGGGTGGGCTCTAATAGTTTTTTGCTATCCCAAGTAACTCCTTCTGTTGTTGTATTGTCAGTTGCTTAAATGCTTCTATGAGGTCATTATCTTGTGACAAGCCTGGCTTGTTGGCTGAATTGTATCCCTGGCTGCGTCCTCTTCCCCAGCCACGAACCTTTCTGTTTTGCCCTGCATGTTTGGCCCAGTGACCTTCTTTCCCACAATAATGACATTTTCCGGGTAATTTTCCTAATGACTGTTTATCGGAATCCTGGGATTTCCATCCCATAGCCTGTACAGCTCGGACTTTAGCTCCCATATCCCGATCTAATTGGTTACATCGATCCACCAATGCTGCAAAGGTAGTTGCTCTACCTTCCCAGTCCGGTAACACTACCTTAAGCATTTTGGACAGTTCTGGCTTTAGACCTGCCACAAAAGCTGCTTTCAGGGGTCCAAACGCTTGTTCATCCATTTACTCATCCGTATTATTCATTCCCGAATGTTCTAGCCACGTGCATCTAAACCGCTCGTCATACTCCAGTACCTCCTCTGTTCCTTTCTGTTGGCAAGCTGCAATTTTTCCCCAGTCTGTCTTAGCTGGACTGAAGGCTTGCAGCCAGTGTTTAATCGCCTCCCATCCTGCATCTAATTCTTGCTCATTCTGCCCCAAAGCTTCATTTACCTTGTCGTGCAATTTTCTTCCCTGTGTTTTTGGCACCATTATGGTCAAAATTTGCACTCCGTCCCAGGGATGAAATTGATATATATTTCTTAAGCGGTCCAATTGGTCCCACGTTTTTACTCCCCCTTTCTTTGGATTGGGTAATTCCTTGGGCCATTTATCAATTTTCTCTGGGTCTGCCGAATCATGAACACCCTTCTTCGTACACCCTTCTCTTTAATTTTTTGGTTCCGCCCTCATCCGCAGTCTCTTCTGATTTGACTACAATCTTAGTTTTTTTTAAACAGGGCAAAGCGCACCCCTAATTCTTCATCATCCTCCGACACTGTATTGTCGGAGGATTCAGAAACCGTATCTATTCCTCGGTCGTGTCTTCAGGTTTGCGCTTTTAATTTATCCAAACATGGGTACCCTGGGAATTGATCAATACATTTTCCTTTTCCTATTTCTGTCTCTTGACCTAATGATTTTTTCCATTCTTTAATTTCACCTTTAAGATCTTTAACTTCCGCTTCCAGCTTTTCAAGTTCAAGCTTTTTCTGTCGCAGCTGTGCACAAACTGCTTGCAATTGATCCTTTGTACTGGTCAGTTCTCGATCATGTTGGGAACGCCTTATAATTTCATTCTGGTTTCGAATCTGGCCCATAACCACTAGGGACCATCTAGTTCGCTCTTTATTTTTCATACGGGTCGTTTTTCCCCAGACCCTTTTAATCTCGTCCAAGGACCATTGTCCTTTGGAGGTTCCGTACTTTTGTTCGATCTTAATACAGGTTTTAGATAAGTTGAATTGTTGCTATGTATTCTTTCAACTGTTCGAGAATTAAATCGTTGATTGATGACTTAATGCAATGTGGCTGAAATGCATGTAGCATCTCTGACTTGTTGTCTGTGAATTTTCACAGCCTGTCTAAATGAGCCTGTTTGAATACTCTTATCGGAGCCAAAGGTTGGACAGTTTTGAATTGATAAGTGCAGTACTGTAGTAAGAGTTTTTTTTCCAGGGGCGGATGCAGAAGGAAGTAGGTTTGTATTGGGAATGGGGATGTGGATTGAGAGCGATGCAAGGAACTGGTTAGAAATGGCTTTATCTTTAATTGAAATGGTTGGAATAGCAAGGCCACGAGAGATGGCAAGGTCAAGGGAGTGGCCGTGAATATGGGTTGAGGAATTTACATCGAGGGAGAGATTATGGGAGGACAGGAGGGTAATGAACTCACAGGAGAGGGAGCATGATGAATTAAGATGGAGGTTGAAGTCACCAAGGATGAGAAGTCGCTCGGTGCATAGGCTGAGGGAGGAAAGCAGTGAGGATATATCATACTTGGGTGGGCGGTAGAGAACAAGAATTTTGAATGAGAGTTGAGAGGGGTGGAATAAGGCGAGACGTTCAAAAGATGAGAATGTGCTAGACCAAGGTATGATTGGTGATGAGATTTACAAGAATGTTGCCTGGACTGGAGAATTTTGACTATGAGGAAAGATTGGAGATGCCACCATGGTGGTCTAGGTGGAGCAAGTGGTGGAAGGAATAGCCAGGAGGGGAGGCTTCGATTAAAGGTATTGTGTCATTATCCCTCAGCCAAGTTTCCGTTAGTGCCATGATGTCGCCGCAGTCATCATGATAAGGTCATGGATGGCAAGGGCCTTGCTTGCAAGTGAACGGACATTCTGCAAGGATATTTTGAGAGAATCTATGATCACAGAAATTTACTGCGTGGAAGGAGGCCACTTTGGCCCATCATGTCCGCGCCAGTCGACAAAGAGCTATCCAGCCTAATCCAACTTTCCAGCTCTTGGTCCATAGCCTTGTAGGTTACAGCACTTTAAGTGCACATCCAAGTATTTTTTAAATGTGGTGAGGGTTTCTGCCTCTACCACCCTTTCAGGCAGTGAGTTCCAGACCCCCACTACCCTCTGGGTGAAGAAATTTCCCCTCATATCTCCTCTAAACCTCCCTCCAATTACTTTAAAGCCATGTGTCCCCTGGTTGTTGACCCCTATGCCAAGGGAAACAGGTCCTTCCTATCCAGGCCCCTCATAATTTTATACATCTCAATCAGGTCTCCGCTCAACCTCCTCTGTTCTAAAGAAAACAGACGCAGCATCTCCAATCTTTCCTCATAGTCAAAATTCTCCAGTCCAAGCAACATTCTTGTAAATCTCTTCAGCACCCTTTCCAGTGCAATCACATCTTTCCTGTAATGCGGTAACCAGAACTGCACACTGTACTTCAGCTGCGGCCTAACCAGTATTTTATACAGTTCAAGCATAACCTCCTTGCTCTTGTATTCCATGTCTCGACTAATAAAGGCAAGTATTCCATATGCCTTCTTAACTGGCCTTCTACCTCTAGGGATCTGTGGACCTGCATTCCCTTTGTTCCTCTACACTTTTCAGTATCGTACCATTTAATGTGTATTTCCTTGCCTTGTTAGACCTCTCCAAATGCATTACCTCACATTTATTCGGATTAAATTCCATTTGCCACTGTTCCGCCCACCTGACCAGTACATTGATATCTTCCTGCAATCCGCAGCTTTCTTCATTATCAACCACACAGCCTAATTTAGTGTCATCTGACAAGACATTGGAACCGGTTCTGGATAACTGCTGTACCTTTATTGCACGCATTCCTTATTTCTTGTTTGATGCTGTCCCCAACCTCACTACTACTGTTTGGTGGCCTGTACACAACTCCTACCAGCCTTTTCTGCCCTTTGGCATTCCGTAGCTCCACCCATACCGATTCCACATCATCCAAACCAATGTCCTTCCTTATTATTGCATTAATTTCCTCTTTAACCAGCAACGACACCCCGCCTCCTTTTCTTTTCTGTCTATCCTTCCTAAATGTTGAATACCCCTGGATGTTGAGTTCCCAGCCTTGGTCACCCTGGAGCCATGTCTTCGTGATGCCAACTACATCATATCTATTAACTGCTATCTTTGCAGTTAATTCGTCCACCTCATTCCGAATACTCCTTGCATTGAGGCATAGAGCCTTCAGGCTTGTCTTTTTAAACACACTTTGCCCCTTTAGAATTTTGCTGTAATGTGGCCCTTTTTGTTTTTTGCCTTGGGTTTCTCTGCCCTCCACTTTTACTATTCTCCTTTCTATCTTTTGCCTCTGCCTCCCTTTTATTTTTCTCTGCCTCCCTGCATCGGTTCCCATCCCCCTGTTTATTAGTTTATCTCCTCCCCAACAGCACTAGCAAACACTCCCCCTAGGACATTGGTTCCGGTCCTGCCCAGGTGCAGACCGTCTGGTTTGTATTGGTCCCACCTCCCCCAGAACCGGTTTCAATGTCCCAGGAATTTGAATCCCTCCCTTCTGCACCACTCCTCAAGCCACGTATTCATATGAGCTATCCTGCGATTCCTACTCTGACTAGCACGTGGCACTGATAGCAATCCTGAGATTATTACTTTTGAGTTCCTACTTTTTAAATTTAGCTCCTAGCTCCCTAAATGTGTCTCGTAGGACCTCATCCCGTTTTTTACCTATATCTTTGGTACTTATATGCAACACGACAACTGGCTGTTCACCCTCCCTTTTCAGAATGTCCTGCACCCGCTCCGAGACATCCTTGATCCTTGCACCAGGAAGGCAACATACTATCCTGGAGTCTCGGTTGCGGCCGCAGAAACGCCTATCTATTCCCCTTACAATTGAATCCCCTATCACTATCGCTCTCCCACTCTTGTTCCTGCCCTCCTGTGCAGCAGTGCCACCCATGGTGCCATGAACTTGGCTGCTGCTGCCTTCCCCTGATGAGTCATCCCCCTCAACAGTACCCAAAGCAGTGTATCTGTTTTGCAGGGGGATGACCACAGGGGACCCCTGCACTACCTTTCTTGCCCTGCTCTTCCTGTTGGTCACCTGTTCCTTATCTGGCTGTGTACCCTTTACCTGCGGTGTGACCAACTCACTAAACGTGCTATTCACGTCATTCTCAGCATCGTGGATGCTCCAGAGTTCATCCACCCGCAGCTTCAGTGCCGCAATGTGGTCTGTCAGGATCTGCAGGCGGTTGCACTTCCCGCACACGTAGTCGTCAGGGACACCGGAAGCGTCCCTGAGTTCCCACATAGTACAGAAGGAGCATAACACGTGTCCGAGCTCTCCTGCCATGACTTAACCTTTAGATTATCCTAATTGGGCAACAACAATCTTAAATGGTTACTTACTGATAAAGAAAGAAAAACCTACTTACCAATCACCAGCCAATCACTTACCCTCTTGGCTGTGATGTCACCTTTTGATTTCTTTCTACTTCTTTTTTGCCTTCTCACCCTGCTGCAGCTGCACAAGCTCGCCTCCTCCGACACGTTGGGCCTTTTTATAGGCCTCAGCGACACACCTCCCGAGCCTCTCCACGCACCTGGAACTCCCGAGTCTCCTCCAACACATTGGGCCTTTTTATAGGCCTCAGCGACGCACCACCCGAGCCTCTCCACACACCTGGAACTCCTGAGCCTCCTCCGACGCGTTGGGCCTTTTTATAGGCCTCAGCGAAGCACCTCCCGAGCCCACGCACCTGGAACTCCCGAACCTCC